>NW_006159658.1:947206-961687 GCF_000334495.1 Tupaia belangeri chinensis | reverse complement strand
TAAAATAAAAACAAGTTGTAATGGGAAAAAAGAATATTATTATCAATATAATAAAAAAGATATAAAGTTTTTAAAGTGAAAAAAGCAATTTTCCCCCATACTCTCCATATCTCCCCAGAGATGTTTAGAATTGCGATCAATACTGACCCTCTGCCCTCACAGCTTCCACACTCAGTGTTTATCCACTTGCTCATATGCAAACTCAAGCATGTCATCCAAATTACCTTTACTCTGCTATCAGACTTAATGGAGTCTGATTTGGAGATGCAACGAACAATAGATTTCCTGATCTCAAAAAAAATTCCCTAAAGATTCAAAGGACTTTCTTCACAAGATTTTGTAGTCTTTCATTTACAATGGTTTTTGTTCCACTTCACCTTCATACTAACAAATAAATACACCTTCATCATTCTCAACCTAAACTCATTACCTCTAACTGATCAAAAACCAGATCCTACTAATTCATTAGTAATTCCTGGACCTGGGCCAATGGTTTCAGACGTTGTGCTGAATTTCTTGATTTCAGCCTCACTCAGCCTCAAAAAACACATGAGTAAAACCGTTCACCATCCTTAGTTCAGAACTGCAGTTGGTATCTGACACCCCAGTTTTCTTACAGTCAGAGGAGTTGAGACTAAAGATGGCATAGGAAATCTTTTCTTCCCCACTTTCCAACTGTGAAACCCCTTAATACAGGCAAATAGATTTGGGTGTCCTGTGCTTCACTGATAGCCAGTCAGCTAACCACCACTAATATCTCCTATACCTTGTGTATAAACTTTCTCTTCATCCCTCATCTCATCATTAACTCTGACCACCAGAAAATGTTTTACCTGCAGGAGAGACTGACTTGTTGCCTGAGCATGTGGATTCATTTCCAAGCCTTATTTCTTCATAAGTATCTTCTAAAGCCATGATGGGAAGAATTCTGCTGTTTTAGAAGGTCAGTTTCACAACTTCCTTAAAACAGTTCATAAATGAGAACCAAATACATTAGTAAACTGTTGATTTCTTATCTCTCACTTAGATAAGAGTAGAGACACTAAATAGCTAATTTCCATGAGAAATATCTAAGAGAACCAAAAGCAAAAATGCTAAAAAAAAAAAAAAAAAAGATTCAATCCCCAGGACCAGCACAGGGAGAATCATAGCCTTCAAAATCTGCATGTATGGAAACCAGTAGTTAGCATAATGGCTATGTCGCCGGACTCCCATGTAGTCGACCGCGGTTCGTGTCCCGGACCCGGTGGCTTAAAACTCACGCCGGGCGCGTGTCTGTGCGTGCCCAAGATCCCGAGAGGAGAATGGAGGAGAAGGGATTGCGGCATGGCCATCCCCCTGGGGAGTGATTTCTCTCTTTCTGTCTCTATGTCTCTCTGTCTGTCTGGAGAGAGCACACGCCCTATAGCAAAAACCTCTCCAAAAAGAAAAAAAAAAAATCTGCATGTATTGATATGCAAAGGCATAATACAATGGAAACCCACAGAATAGAAGAAAGAAGTAGAAACAACAGGAAGAGGACTTCTGCATTACAAAAGTCTCTCCTAAGGACTGTGCCCTCCAAATTCACCAGCAAAAGTAAACATTTTATGCTCCTACATATGCAAAAGTAATTACTTATCAACCAACCAACATGGCCAAACACTGGTCATCTTTCATTTACCACATTATAGTTTGAGGATTTACATTGAAATCTTTGGTCCATTTTGAGTTGATTTTGTTAATGATGAGAGATAAGGGGTCCAGTTTCATTTTTCTGCAGGTGGAAAGCCCATTCTTCCAGCATAATTTGCTAAAAACAGTTTCTGGGTTTTTGGTGGGTTGTTTTTGTTTGTTTGTTTTATTTTGTTTTAGAAGTATTTATTGGGACCAGCAGATGGCATAGTGGTTACATTACTGGACTCCCACATGGCCAACCATGGCTTAAGTCCTGGACTCAGAGGCTTGAAACTGATACTGGGAGCATGGGTGTGCATGCCCAAGATCCCAAGAGGAGAATGGAGAAAGGATTGTGGCTTGCTTATCAAGCCATGGGGGCTGATTTCTCTCTCTCTCTCTCTCTTTCTCTGTCTCTTTGGTAAGCACACACACCCTATAGCAAAAAAGTCTTTAAAAAAAAAGAAGAAGAAGAATTTATTTTATCTATCTATTTTTTTATTTAATTTGCTACAGGGCATGTGCACTTACCAGAGAGAGAGAGAGAGAAAGAGAGAGGGAAAGTGAGAAAGCAAGCTGCAAAATCCAAGACTCTACTGTGATCAGCCACATAGGAGTTCAGTACCTTAACCACCACACCATCTGCTGGCCCAGAAAAGACTTTCCTCCACTGCATCATTTTGTGCCCTTTCTCAAACATCAGCCAGTTTTCTAACATATTTGGAGGTAATAGAGTGAGATGTTGCCTATTTTATTCATTTTGCATAATATTGCTTTGGTGATGGGGGCCTTTTCTAATTCCAGATACATTTTATTTATTTATTTAGTATGTCTTTCTTTTATCTTTTTGGAGAGATTTTTTTTCTATAAGGCATATGTGCTCACCGGAACACCTTAACCACTATACCACCTGCTGCGCCATATTTTGCATTTTTAAGAAAAGCATTTCTGGTCATTTGATTGGAATCACATTGATTTTTTAAAAATTAATTGTGGGTAAAATTGACATTTTGATAATATTGATTTCTCCAATTCAAGAACATGAGATGTTGGGGCCAGCAAGTGGTGTGGTGGTTAAAAGTGCTGGATTCCCACATAGCCAACTGTGGCTTGATTCCTGGACCTGGTGGCTTGTCTTCTCACTTTCTCTTTTTCTCTCTGGTCAAATTAAAAATAATAACAACAACAAATGGAATCAAATAAATAAATAATTCTACAAAAAAAGAACATGAGATGTCTTTCCATTTTTTTTGTGTGTTACACTGGATTTTTTTCAGTTTGTCATAATTTTCCTTGTCTCACTTATTAGGTTAAGTTTATTCCTAGGTTTGTTTTTCCCTACTCCCCTCAGTGGCTAATGTAAATAGAATTGCTTTTTCAGTTCATTCTCACTACATTTATCATTGATGTATAAAAATACTATAGACTTTTGTATATTCATTTTCTATACTATCACTTTACTGAATTTATTTGTCACTTTTAGGACATTTTTTATGAATTCTTTTGGGTTGTTTATGCATACAATCTTGTTGTCTGCAAATAGAGATAATTTGACTTCTTCTTTTCCTACTTGAATGCCTTTTACTTTACTTTCTTGTCTGATAGCTTTTGTTGTTGCTTTTCCGATTCCTTGAGATGTGTCATCAGGTTATTTATTTGCTACCTTTTATTTTTTTCTTGTGAGCACTAACTGCTGTGGGGTGTTGAAATCACCAACAATTAGTGTGTTGCAATCAATATCTCCTTTTGGATCTAGCAGTCTTTCTTTTATGTATTTGGGTGTCCTGGTGTTGGGTTATAAATATTTATAATTATTCATTTTTCTTGGCATAATCCTTTTAGTACTATATAGCATCCTTATTTGTCTCTTTTTACCATTTTATCTTGAAGTCTATTTTGTCTTCTATCAGAATCACAACTCCAGCATGTTTTTGGCTTCTGTTTTCATGAAATGACTTTTTCCAACTGTTCATATTCAGACTATGTCTTTATTAATGAGGTGTGTTTCTTATAAGCAACATATACAAGGTTTCTGGTATTTTAATACACTCAGCCAGTCTGTGTCTTTTACTTGGGAAATTTGATCCATTAACATTCAACATTATTGGGACCCGCAGATGGAGGAATAGTTATGTCACTGGACTCCCACATAGTTGATTGTGGTTTGAGTCCTGTACCTGGTGTCTTAAAACTCACTCTGAGTGTGTGTGCATGCATGCCTCAGACCCCGAGAGGAGAATGGAGGAGAAGGGATTGCAGTATTGCCATCCGCTCTGAGGGAGTGGTGATTTCTCACTTTCTGTTTCTCTGTCTCTTTCTGTCTCTCCAGACAACCACACACATCTTATACCAAAAATCTCTCCACACCCCCCCCCAAAAAAAACCCTCAACATTATTATTGATATGTTTGGATCTATCTTTGTTATTTCACTAGTCTTTTTTTTTTTTTTAGTTATTTTATGGCCCATTATTTTTATTTATCTCCCTTTTGCTTTCAGAAGCATAGATATCTCCTGAAATTGTTGGGAGATCACCATTTGAAAGATGACATGACAGTTAATCATACAAATCTAAAGGGAGTTGTCCACATTCTCCTTCCATACGCCATGTGATGTGCATGCAAAGGCTAAACCTTGGGAAGAATGAGGGAGTGGAGGGCAGCTAAATACTTATATCTAAGAATGTACACAGCATGGGGCTTTGTGGGAGGTGAGGATTGGCCGTGGAGTTCTGGGTGTCTTTGCAGAGTGCAGAATATACAAAAATCCCAACTGCGACCATGAAGACATTATTCTCTTCCTCTTGTTTTCTCTTCTCTCTCCACCCTAATCAGCTCTTACTCTTCTGCGCAACTATCCACATTTCTCCCAATTTCAAACTCCCAGTAGAAATTGAATTTTCCTAATATTTATTTAATACTTGACACACCATATTCTTGATTTGCTTCCTTTATCACACTAAAACCCTCCTTGAATTGGATTATCAGGCCAACCCATGGTATGGTGGCTAGGGGTAACTGGATCCCACTGAACCAGCTGTGGGCTCAAATCCAAGACCTGGTGGCTCGAGAAACACAATGGTACATATGCACGCAGGCCCCAAATACCAAAAGTAGGGAGAAATGGAGAAGTACATATTATGGTGCGACCATTCCTCACAGATGGTGGATTCTCACTTTCCTTCTCTCCCTCTCTCTCTCTCTCTTGCACATGCGCACACACACGCACGCACATGCAAGCACAAACATCTGACAAAATATTTTAAGAAGAAAACAGAGAAATTGTTAGCTAGTGGTATCCAAGTGCACTTACTAGTTACCTTCCTATTTGACCCACTGCAATACTGGAGGCCACTTCTCTTCCATCTTTTCTATTAGGACACGATTCTTTCCAGTTTTTTCCTCTCCTTTCTTGCATCTGCTTCTTATACTCTTTCATGGGCTCCTTTTCCTTCATCCACTTCTTTTAATGTGTCAGACTTCACAGGTCTCCACCATTATTCCCTCCTTTTCATACCAAAAACTCCACCTGAGTCATAGCTTATATTTCCATTATATCATTGGCTACTTACAAATGAATGACTTCCAAAGCTCAGATCTCCTTTCTACAATCTATGTAAATGTCTCCCACTAGACCTGTCTGTTTAAGGTTCCCACAGACATGAAAAATTTAAACAACCCTTAAATCACCATCTGTAGTGCCCCGTCAGGAAGTTCCCAAAAGACCACCAGGGTGCCATTCCGATGTAAACACACAAGGGTTGCTTTTATTCAGGCTCTAGCCAGGGCTCCCAATCTTACTGGCACAGCAGGTCAGAGTTGAGAGTCCTGGTGTTAGTTGGGCTGGGTTTTTATTTGGCTATTGGTGGGGGGGAGGTTGAGGGGTGTTGAGGAAAGCACTCAGGCAACAACACATCGGTTGTAGATTATAGGGAATGTAGCTGTCTCTGGTTGATTGGTTATTAAGTTGTTGAGTTAGGCAAACAGTTACTTTAGGTTTCTGGTATCTCCTTTGTTTCTTTCATTGGTCAGTCCTGGTGGGTGATGGTCTCATGACTTTTCCACGTGTCCTGCTCGCCTTTTTGAAATGGTGCCGTCCCTCAGCAAGGTGGGACAAAATGGAGTCGTGGGACAAAATGGAGTCGCTCTAGTTCTGCTCTGGTCCTTCATTTCCCCTTTTTCCAAGGACTTAGTGGAGCCCATCGTGGGTCCCTGTTATTGAGCTCTATCTGGTCCCAAGCAGTGACGGGCTGGCACTGGGACTTTAGTACCATTAATTGGACAGTGCTGATTGGCTCTCAGATGAAAGCGATCAACCTGCTGAGGATGCAGGGACCCAGGGCAAGGAGGAGAAGGAGAATTAGCAGGGGACTCAAGAGGGCAGAGACCAGAGTGGTGAGCCCAGGGGAGGAGTCGAACCAGGAATCAAGTCAGCCTTGGACCTCTTCACATTCTCTTTTATGTTTTGCGACGCCCTCCCTGATTTTGGCCATTGACTCCTTTACTACACCGGAGTGATTGATATAGAAACAGCATTCCTCTCCAATGGCGGCACAGAAGTTCCCCTGTTGGAGAAAAATCAAGTCCAGGCCTCTCCAGTTCTGAAGGACGACCTCTGTAAGGGAGAACAAGGACTCCTGAAGTTGAGTAATAGAGTCCTCTAGCCTGGATATGTCCTCATCTATAGCTGGAGAACTAAGGAGGAGACCCCGGTTCCTGTTCCTGCTATTCCCAAAAGGGCTGTGAGTGTGATGGCAGTGACTGATTCTTGTCTAACATGACTGAGGGATCCCTCTAATCTTTGATAGAATTCCTCAGCTGTATAATAGACGAATCTAGGGAGAAATTGGACTAACAGACAGAAATCACGTGTGTTGTTGAGTGTTGTCCCATAGATGTAGGGTGTTAACCCAGTGGTGCAAGACCACCATTTATCGGAAGGGGGTATCAAGTACTTGTCAAGAGGTGAAGAGAGGATGGTCTCATTACAGAGATACTGATACACTGGGGGGACTGTTCCCATACATAGCCCTTGTCCAGTGACTGCCTGGAGGGTTAGTTTGGGCAGTGCCTCATTGGTGCCACCTACAAAAGCCAGGGCTGTTTGATTCATTGTAGCTGCCAGGGGACGCAATGCCCTCATAATAAGGAGGCTCTGTCTTGTAGCACAGCCAGCAGGAGTCAGTGAGATCTGGTCTGGATGCATTGAGGACCTGGAAGGTCTGGTTCATCAAGTCCCAGAGAAGGTTTGGGTAAGAGTGGGATGGGGGGCTCTGAGGGGTAAATGCCTGAGTCGGCCGGTGAGGAGGTGGACAAAGATGGGGCAGGGGGCACGAGGACTGGGTTGAGCCCCAAGGCCTTGGTGAGGTCTAAAGGTTCAACTTTGAGGCACAAGGTTAACAGTAATCACTGATCATACCCCGACTGGTATAGGCAGATGCCCCAGGTGCGTTCAGATTCCCATGCAGTAATTTTTTTTCCCATTTTCCTTAAAGGAGATCAAGAGTGGTTTGCAGAGAAAGGTAGTGAAGGGACCTCAACGGCAGAGGGAGGTGTCTGTTGAGGCAAGCCCAAGGGTTAACCCATTGGGGCCCGATATGCAGGATATCCGAATTAAGTCATCTTGGACAGGTGGGACCCAGGAAATACTGCCAGAGGATCCTTATCCCCAGCTAGTACAAAAGCAGTTATCAGGGCCTCCGTGGGATGTCACCCGAGCCTTTGGGTGATTTCCTCCAGGATAGACATAAAAAGGGGTTGTCCTGAGAGAATTTCTAGAGGTGGGAGTGGCACAGCCAGAGGGGAAGAGAGAACGACTCCCGTATTTATGGTGGTGATGATGGTGCCTCCTGTTGGGAGGCCCTTGGAGTCCGTGGTCCACGGCCCGTAAACCAAGAACCCATGGCTTGGAGACAAAGGTTGAGTTCTAGTGTGGGCACCAGGCCCCGGGGCGGGGGGGGGGGGGACGAATGCAGTGGTGGTATTGACAATGTCTCCTGCAGTGGTGCTAGGAATGAGCCAGGTCATTTTGAGGAGCTGGTGAGGGGAGTCCCTTGCCTAAGCTATCCAGAGGAGGGAAGACAGTATTTGCAAGGTTCCACATGTTGAAGATTTAGCTTTAAGGGATTGTCCGGGTCCTTTGTAGATGTCCGTCCTGAAATGAGGTTGTCCTGCAACATGAAAGGGTCTGCTGGCTTGATGTGCGTATGATGGACCCAGGAGGCGATGCTGTCAACTTTGAGAGCAATGGGGGTGGTCAAGATGACTATGTAGGGCCCCTTCCAGCGTGGCTGGAGGTTTTCTTTGTGATGTCACTTAACGTATACCCAATCGCTGGGCTGGAACTGGTGTGGGCCTGCAGGAAGGTCCGTGGCCATGAAGTTGGCCAGGTTATTACCCCTGGCAACTGGGGAATCACCCTTTTGGTGACCCAGACAGTGAATGATAGCCAGCTTTTGGGGGAGCCAAATGACAGCCAACAGTGCCAAGATCTCGGCCTTGTTTTGTATAGTTTTTCCATCTGCAGTCAAGAGGCCTCATTCCCAGTATATGGCCCCATGTATGTGGGCTGTTGCAAAGACATAGTGACTGTTGATGCATAAATTGATCTTTTTGATCATTTTTGTCTTTGCCCAGGATTAAAGCTTTGGTCAGGGCTATCAATTCAGCCTTCTGGACCGATGTTCCCGCTGGGAGGGGCTCTGCCCTTGAAATCTCCCACTCTGAAACCACCGCTGCCCCCACATACCTCAGTGCCTTTGACACAAAACTGCTCCCATCCATACAGCAGGTGATTTCTGCATCTGGCAAGGGCTGATCTCTCAAGTCAGGTCAGATTCCATGAGCCTGTGCGAGGATTTCGATGCATAGTGGAAGGGAGTATCAAGGTCTGGGTCTGGCAGCAAAGTCGTGGGGTTTAAGGTTGTGGGTACCTGAAAATATTTTGGCAGGGTTTAGTAAGAGACTCTGATGATGAACAAGGTGGACATTGCTCAGCCATCAGTAGGGGGCTGCTGAAGAATTCTCTCAATTGCTTGAGGGGTGGAAAGGTAAAATTCTTGCCCTAAGGTCAATTCGTTAGCGTCCTTGATCAGAAGGGCAGTGGTTGCAATTATGCGGAGACACGAAGGCCAACCTACTGCAACAGGATCTAATTTTTTTGACAGATAAGCTACAGGCCTTTTCCAGGGCCCTAAGGGTTGTACTAGGACTCCCTTTGCAATCCCCTTATTTTCATCCACAAACAAGTGGAACGGTTTAGTTATATCAGACAAGCCAAGGGCTGGTGCCAAGAGGAGAGCAGTCTTGACTGGGTTAAAAGATTGGTCCATTCGCTCTGTCCAGATGACTGTGCCCAGGCTTTCCTTTCTGGTGGCAGTCAGCCAGCGTTGTCCGCTTTCAAGCTCATACCCCAGTTAGCTTATCTTTGGTTTACAAATTTGGGCCTTTTTGACTGAGGTCTTGTAGCCAAGGCTTCCAAGGGCTCTGAGCAAAGCATGAGGGCCCTGTAAACAGTCCTTCTGGATTTTGGCTACTACTAGCGGGTCATCTACGTACTGTAACAAGACAATGTCAGGATGTGTGGCTCGAAACTCACCCAAATCTTCATGTAAGGCTTCATTGAAGATACTAGGTGCATTTTTGAAGCCCTGAGGCAAGCGTTTCCAAGTTAACTGTCTGCTGAATCCACGTTCAGGGTCCAACCACTCGAAGGTGAAGAATTATTGGCTCTTAGGTGCTGGGGAAGGCTGAAGAGGGCATCTTTTAGGTCTAAGACAGTGTACCAATGATGAGTTGGAGGCACAGAGCTAAGGAGAGTATATGGGTTGGGCACCGTTGGGCAAATGTCTATCACTCTCTTATTGACCTCTCTCAAGTCCCGCACAGGTTGGTAATCACTGGAGTGAGGCTTTTTAACAAGCAGGAACAGCGTGTTCCAAGGTGACTGGCAAGGTCTCAATATTCCCTGCTCCAGCAGCCAGTGAATATGAGGGGTGATGCCAGTTCGGGCCTCCAGGGTCATGGGATATTGGCACACTCAGACCGGGTCTGCCCCTGGTTTAAGTTCTACAAACACTGGTGGCTGATGTGTGGCTAATCCCATACCCCCAGTTTCCGCCCATGCACTGGGGAACTCAGCCGGCCATTGTGCCATGCCCGGTAAAAGGGGGGGCCTTTCATGGGGGTTGGTGCAGTAAGTACTCGTCTTCCAAGCTGACAGTGAGGACATGTATAGTGCATGCAGACTTATCAAGGACTTTGGTGCCCCCTGGATCGAAGTGAATTTGGGCACCCAGTTTTGTTAATAAGTCTCTGCCCAACAACGGGTAGGGGCACTAGGGGATCACCATGAATGAATGGGATACCTTGCCTTCTCCAAGGTCCACCATTCTCTTGGTGGTCCAGGAATACTCATTTGTTTCTGTTGCTCCTTGGACCCAGGCAGTTGTGGTAGATAATGTGCCAAGAAGTGTAGGAGCACTGAGTTCTGAGCACTGGTGTCCACTAGGAAGTTGATGGGGGTCCCCTCCACTTTAAGAGTTACCCTGGGTTCGGGGAGGGGCACCGAACCTCGTATCCTCTATTCACTATGATAGAGAGTCAAGACAGGAGTACTGGAGGGAGGCTTGTCCTTCTGTTTTAGACAGTCCTTCACCCAATGGCCCTAATCTTTTTAGTAGGTGTGCTGGTTTTTCCCGAGGTGGAGGCAGCCTTTTTTATTAGGCCCGTTGGTATTTCCCCCCCGGGCAGTTCTTTTAGGCACCTCTGTTTCTCTTTCTGGTTTCCCACCATGAAGGCCAATAAGATTTTTGCTAGATTCCGAGTTTGGCGGTCATTAGCTTTGGCCTGTTTTTCCTTGGGGGTTTCCTGATTATTGCAAACCTCTTCAGCCGCCGTAATTAAATCTTGAATTTTTTTTTTTCTCCCAGCCTATCTAGTTTCTGTAACTCGTGTCTACTCTCCGGCACTGCCTGGTTAAGGAGAACCATCATGAGGGCCAATTTGGCCTCAGGGGCCTCCTGGTCCATAGGAGGAACAACTCTGAAGTGGGACAATGGCCTCACGCTGTGCTGCGGGAGCGACCTGCTATGTCCCTTCAGAACTAGGGCACTCTGTCCCCTCCTGGGGGTATCGCCGGAAGGCATCCGTGAGCCTTTCTAAAAAGGCAGCAGGACTTTCTTCCCTTCCCTGTTGAATGTCTCCTACCTATGCCAAATTGGTAGGCTTTTGGGCAGCCGCTTTGAGACCTCCCAGCAGAATCTGGTGGTAGACCTGGAGCCTCTCCTTACCTTCAGCTGTGTTGAAGTCCCATTCTGGCCAGGACGAAGGGAATTTGGTGTTGATAGTATCAGGATTGCCCACGGGCTGTCCGTTCTTGCCCGGGACTAGTTCACGGGCTCTGGATAGGATTCACTCTCGATCCTCGGTGGTGAACAGAATCTGGAAGAGCTGTTGGCATTTGTCCCATGTCGGCTGGTGGGTGAAAAGGACAGGTTCTAGTAAAGCTAAGAGCTCATTAGGATTTTCAGAGAACCGGGCATTTTGGGTTCTCCAGTTATATAGGTCAGTGGTGGCAAAAGACCAATAGTGATAAGCTGGTTTCCATCTGTGTCCAGTGGTCCTGCAGCTCGGAGTGGCAACACAATTGAATTTGCCAGTCTGGCCTGTGGAGGCAGAGCCCCCCACCTCCCTCCAGTGCTAGCAGTGGGGCCCTTGTTTTGCTCATCAGCTCCTGGGCGGGGCTGCGGCATAGGTTGGACTTCTCCCCTTCTCGTCCCTCCTTCTACTTTCTCCCACCTCTCCTTCCGCTGCTGGAACCAGGGCTGGTTAGGGAGGAGGGAAGCTCATGTTCTCTTCAGTTTTCCTTGGAAGATTAGACGCGGGGGAGTAGAGGCTTTGGGGAGTCTTCTTTCTCAGACTGCAAGGATTTTTGAGGGTGTTGGAGGCTGTAAGAAAGTCTCAATCCAGGGAGGGGGGTTAAGAATAAGATCTTCCCACACAGTTATGTTTTCTGCCTTCCAGATGGTTTATAAATCAAAGGTCCCTCCCGGGGACCAGCCAACGTTGAGAGCCAGCCATTCCGCTGTACAGAGAGTGGCAAACTTTTGTTTCTTAGCATCTAGACTAAGGTTAGGGGCCCTGATCTTAACATCCTTGAAATGGTGCATCATAAGTGTCACAGGGGAAGTCTGAGTCTGTCCCATTTTCATCAGGAAAATGTACACACCAGCAGAGATAGGTAACAAACACACAGACAGGACAAATGCGGCTGCACAGATGTTTTTCACCAAGTGAGGAACAACTCTGAAGTGGGACAATGGCCTCACGCTGTGCTGCGGGAGCGACCTGCTATGTCCCTTCAGAACTAGGGCACTCTGTCCCCTCCTGGGGGTCCTAGAACATCCTCTAGGACCCTAGATCAGCGGCCTGCCAGCGCATGTGCTAGACCGTTTCTGATTTATTACAGAGCTAGGGCCCTCAGATACCGAGCAGGACAAACACAGAGACAGTTTGGGGGATCCTGGTGGTCTGGAGGGATCCTGGACAAGCCCCCAAATGTAGTGCCTGGGTCGTGAAGTTCCCAAAATACCACCAGAGTGCTGTTCCAATGTAAATACACAAGGGTGGCTTTTTTTTTTTTTTTTTTTTTTTTTTTTTGGAGAGGTTTTTGCTATAGGGTGCGTGCACTCGCCAGACAGACAGAGAGAGACAGAGAGACAGAAAGCAGGAAATCACCCCCCAGGGGGGATGACCACGCCGCAATCCCTTCTCCTCCATTCTCCTCTCAGGATCTTGGGCACGCACGCACACACGCCCAGCGTGAGTTCAAGCCACCGGGTTCGGGACTTGAACCGCGGTCGACTACGTGGGAGTCCAGCGACATAGCCATTATGCTAACTGCTGGTCCCAAGGGTTGCTTTTTTTCAGGCTCGAGTCAGGGCTCCCAATCTTACTGGCACAGCAGGTCAGAGTTGAGAACCCCGTGTCAGTTGGGCTGGGTTTATTTGGCTGTTGCGGGGGAGGTCGAGGGGTGCTGAGGAAAGCACTCAGGCAACAACACATCAGTTGTAGATTACAGGGAATGTAGCTGTCTCTGGTTGATTGGTTATTAAATCATTGAGTTAGGCAAGAAGTTACTTTAAGTTTCTGGTACATCTACCCAGGGATTCCCAGAGTCTTGACAGAGCTTAGCCAGGGTGGATATAAGTTCATTCATTCAACTCTCCCAGAGCTCTGAAGTTGGTAAGCAGTTTGAAACTTCCATTTTATACCCAAGGTTTTTGCCACTCCCTGTATGATTTCTGCCACAAAGGCGGGGACATTGTCTGACTGATTATAAGGGGAATTCCAAACTGAGGTATAACTTCCTTCAAAACAGCTCGAGTGACTTCCTTGGTCTTTTCAGTTCATGTAGGGAAGGCTTCCACCCAGTGAATAAGTACAGACTAGGACCAGTAAGAACTTAAAGCCCAGGCAGGGCCGTACTTCTGAGAAGACTGCCTTTAGCAACTCCAGAGGAGTTGTCCCAGTGGCCTGTATTCTAGCTGGCCAAGATGGCCCCTGGGAGGGTTATTTCTGGCACAAGTCTCTCACCACATGCTCACAGTTGCACACAATGATGGTAGGTGACTCAAAAAATAGTATCAGCCTAACATGCTCTCTAGGTTAGTTTTTGCCCAGTGAGTCAATTCATGGTGCTGCTTTACCAATGAATATTCCTTTACTTGGGGTATGTATATTCTTTTATCTGGCCGTCTCCACCATCTGCCTTCTTCCAGGGTTGCTCCCTTTGACTTTACCTAGCCATGTTCATCAGAAGTATAAGGGGAGGGCCTTGGGGAGGCTTGTGAGTAACAACATGTTAGTCACAGTGGTCAGGGCCCAGCTGGTGGTGGCCTTGGTTATCTGGTCTACCAGCTGATTTCCCAGGGTGATGGCAACTTCCCCCCTCTGATGTCCCCTGTAATGGATGATTCCCACTTCCTTTGGCTCTGAGACTGCCTTTAATAATTGATAGATTTCCTCCTTGTTTTTGACTGTTTTTCCTTCTGCTGAGGGGAGTCCTCTCTCTCAGTATAATGCCCTATGAACATACAGGGTAGCAAGTGCATAGCATGAGACCATGTAGATAATTCACACTCTCATTGTCTGCCAATTTTTGGCTCAGATTAATGCCCAGAGTTCAGCCCGCTGAGCAGACCATCCTTGGGGAAGTGCCCCAGCTTTGATCACTGTGTCTTGAGAGGTAAAAGCATAGCCAGCATATTGAGTCCCATTCTTTATGTAGCTACTATGGTCTGTGAAGAGAGTGAGGTCAGGGGCCTTCAGTGGTGTGTCCATAAGATCAGGATATCCAGAAGAAAACCTCATCAAGAACCTCTTCACAATAGTGGTCAGGAGGCCCCAGTATCACTAGGAGAAAGCTAGCAGGGTTGAGCATCTGCATAGTCTAGAGTCTAATTCAAGAATTTCCAATTAGTAGACCCTGGTACTGGGCCATCCTAGAGCTAGCTAGCCATTTATATCCCCTTGTGTTCTTCAGTGTGGTCACTGAATGAGGGACCCGGGCATTGATAACTTGGCCCAAGGTTAACTTGTCTGCCTCTTTAATCAACTTAACAGTGGCAGCAAGAGCTCATAAGCAAGGGGGCCATCTAGATGCCATTGGGTCTGGTCTTTTAGACAGGTAGGCAATAGGTCTCTCCCAAGGCCCAATGGACTGAGTCAGAACTCCTAGTGCTGTTTTGTTTTTCTATTTTTTTCCTACATACAAATAGATTGAATCCCCGAGTGACATCTGAGAATCCTAAAGCTGGATCTTTCCC
>NW_006159658.1:944663-947175 GCF_000334495.1 Tupaia belangeri chinensis | reverse complement strand
TCAGCTTAAGATCCTGGAAAGCCTGCTCTTGAAGGTGTCCCCGTTCAAAGGGGGCTCCCTTCCGGTCTTTTAATAGTTCATATAGTGGCTTAGCCTTTTCAGCAAAACCTGGGACCCAAATTCTACAGAATCCTGCTGCTCCCAAGGATTCATGTAGCTGCTCCAGGCTGTGAGCTGAGGTAATCCATATACCACTTGCTTTCATTTGTGCCCAAGAGCACGATGTCCTTTAGCCTAAATGAATCCCCAAAATCACACTTATGTGCAGCATATTTGGGGTTTCTTCACTAAGACTTCATACCCAGACTGGGACAGAAGCTGGAGCAGCTCTCAAGTTCCTTTCTAGCATTTTTCCCAGGTCACTCCAGTGAGCAAAAGGTCATTGACATATGGGAGGAGAGTGCATCTCGCTCTTGGCCTGGAAAATTTTCCAAGTCAGCAGCAAGCACTTTTCCAAACAAAGTTGGAGAATTCCTGAAGCCCTGAGGCATTCTGACCCTAGTGTACTCAGTTTTCTTTTGGGTGTCTGGATCTTCCTATTTAAAGGCAAATATTGGTTGGCTGACAACTGCTAGCTGCAGACAAAAGAAAGCATCCTTGAGATCCAGATAAGTGAACCATTCAGGCTCTGGGAGAACACTCAGCAAAGTATATGGATTGGGTATGGTGGGACATAAGGTCACTCTAGTGACGTTCACAGCTCGCAAGTCCTGAACTGGCCGATAGTCACCAGAGGTTCCCCTTTCACAGGGAGGACGGGAGTATTCCAGGGAGACTGGCACTCGACCAGGATCCTGGTCTCTGAGCTGGTCGATGTGCTTCTTTATGGCCAATCTAGTATCTCAGCTTATTGGGTACCGGCAAAGGTGCATGGGCTGTACCTGAGGTGTCAGTGTGGCCACTATAGGTGGGTGGTTGATTGCCATCCCTGGTGGGCTCCCTTCAGCGCAGACTGCAGGAAAGTCACTAACAAGTGAAAAAAGTATCTCATCATCTTCACTGGGTGCCTCGGGAATGAACATTTGCCATCCTCCCAGGGCATTGCCACAGCCAGGATTTTGGCCAAGCTGATGGTTAAAGAGCCAAGCCAGATGAGTCAAAGCTGATTTGCACTCTAAATTTAGTTAGTAGGTCCCTTCCCAGCGTTGAGATCAGGCAATCAAGCAGATACAAGAACTTGAAAGCAACCAAGTGTCTCCCTAACTGGCAGCTTTGTGCCTGTAAGAAGAACTGAGTTCAGGTGTTTCCAGTGACTCCCCTGATGTGGAAGCCAGGGGCTGAGTGACAATGAAGTGTTCAGCTCCAGTATCCACCATGAACGTCATTGGCTGGCCCCTCACTTTGACACTGACCAGAGGCTCCCAGGGGCCTAGGATCATGGAACTCAGTCAATTCTATTCTGATTTCATCATGGCCAGGAGGTCCCTTGGGGATTCTGGGTGGAAGGCCTTGAGGGCCCCCTGTGAATGTTTGGTCATTTTCCCTTGGTTTTCCTTCTACTTAGGGCATTCACCTCTCTAGTGTCCATCCTCTTTACAATAAGCACACTGTGTTGGTCTAAGCCTGGGCAGCTGGTTTTTGGTGCCCCTCTGGGACCTGATGGGGCCTCCAGTTGTCTTAGCAATCTCCAGGAGCTGGGTGGTGCTCATCCCAGCAAAGCCTTCCTGCCTCTGGAGGCAGGGGCCGATTGGGCAACAAAGGTGGGAGTTAATTATTTGCTGGCTTTCTGGGTTCTCAGGGTTAAATGAAGTATAAACCTGGTATGCCTTATAAAATTGCCCTGGTGGCTCATCTGTCTTCTGAATTATTTCTGATGTTTTTGCATGTGTGTAGGCTTTTTTCTTTGCACTGGCTTTCACTCCCTGTAGGAGTGCCTCTAGATACTTGCTGAGATGGGCACAACCACCCTCAGTATTGAAATTCCAGTCAGGTTTTTCATTCAGAAAAGCAGTTCTGGCCCAAGCCTTGGGTTCTACCAAATCACTGAGAGCTTACTCTTGTAACCATTTTTTATTTCCTTTTATTTTATTTATTTATTTATTTATTTATTTATTTATTGCTACTACAAGGACTCTGTGGTGCTTGTGGTAGGGGGGGCGAGGTGGGGCTGCCAGTAATCATCCCAGGTGGGCTGGTGGGTTTGAAGTACAGACTCCAGGAGCTCTATCATTGCCTGAGGCTGTGCTGAGTAAAGGGGGGGTGGGGTTCCAGTTAAGCAAGTCAGTGGTGATAAAGGGCTGGCAGTAGAGAGTTTTGTTCTGTCTTCCATAATAGCCCATCTGTATCTATCTGGGGGGATCCTCGGGTCTCCCAGAGAGGCATCTGTAGAGTGAGGATGAAGTGAGGCAGAATCTGGGCACAGGATTCGAGATAGTTAGTGCCTCCCCTGCCCAGCCCAAGCTGGCAGAGCTGGCATTGGCTCCTCAGGCTGCTCTTCAGGCCCTGGGAAAACAGATGGGGGTGGGGTCTTGATTAGCTGGAACATATGGGGGTGGAGTTGCTAATGGCTCCT
>NW_006159658.1:938600-944591 GCF_000334495.1 Tupaia belangeri chinensis | reverse complement strand
GGGGGGTGGGGGGGGGAGGTATAACACGAGTGGCCTAAATAGTGCATTGGTTTTTCCCTTTTTTTGTTTTACATAAATTGTGAGGGTTTGTTTTGTATGTGATATGTATTTTACAAACAAAAATTGTTCAACAAATTTCCCAAAATAGAACAAAACATTCTTATTGATAGCAGTTTAAGATTTTAACTATTTCACTAGCAGGTGGTGTGGTGGTAAGGTGCTAGACATTCCCACATGACTGACCATGGTTCAGGTTCCAGACCTAGTGGCTTGCTTTCTCACTTTCCCTCTCTCTCTGGTCAAATTAAAATAAATGAATAAATAAATAAAATAAAATAAATAATTATTAAAAAGAAAATGCCTCTTAAAAAATATTTTAACTATTTCTATTTCACTAGCAGGTGGTGTGGTGGTAAGGTGCTAGACATTCCCACATGACTGACCATGGTTCAGGTTCCAGACCTAGTGGCTTGCTTTCTCACTTTCCCTCTCTCTCTGGTCAAATTAAAATAAATGAATAAATAAATAAAATAAAATAAATAATTATTAAAAAGAAAATGCCTCTTAAAAAATATTTTAACTATTTGAAAAAACCTTTAAAAGGCAGAAACAAAAACTCCAAAGCAACTGCCCATGAACAGAAAGTCCTGAGCACCCTAGGAATGAGAAAAGGTTAACTCGGTGTCAGTCAGCACTAAACAGAGTTGTTAGGCTGTTATTAGGGCTATAAGGTCATTAAGAGTTGACAAGTTGCTATGGAGACTAAGCCACAAGGTCAGTAAATTTCCTTTAACACGTCTTAATAATCCACATTTGCATTTTCAAAGGCCAGTTGCTTCAAAAATGCCTCAGCCACATCTAAATTCTGTACCTGACTTTGCAAAGATTTTTGCAACTTATCTATAAATGCTTCACAGTCAGGAGAAACTCATGTCCCAGCTTTCTGAGACAAAACTTGTGACTTGACATCTACTCTGCCTATCCACCTCTACAACCCGCCTCATCCCCCACCCCCCCACCCCACCCCTGCCAAAGGGGTGACCATTCAGGCATCTCTCTGGCCATGTCCCTCGCAGGCTTTGTGTGTCTCTTTGGCAATGAGCAATTGGATATGGAACCTCCACTGGGTTATACATTTAGAGAGGGAAGAGGTCCCTTAACATGTAATTTTGACATTTAGACTTTCCAGAGACACCACAGTACAGAAGGAAACAGACCAAATCATGTCCTGTAGTGCAATGCACTGTGGGGCCACAAACACACTCGCTCATCACAAACACTCACATTCACTCAGAGGTTATACATTCCCTCCCCACACCAACCAATTAGCAGATGAGCCTTAACTGTCAGTCCTGTGACTGATGGAGAGTGTATGACTATCTTCTTCCACTAAAACTGAGTAGGCCTGACTGATAGGCCTCTACAGATGCCCGGGGGCTTACTAGATTACCAGAACTGACCACGGATGATGCATCAAGGTCCAGAACAGGAGTTGGTCTTTCTCTCCAATTGGAGTGTGATGCTAGTCCCCAGGATAGGCACTCCAACTGAGGGATCCTGTCAAATGAGTCAGGGGTGCACCTCTCTCTCTACACTGCAGTGCCTGTCCTGGGGGGAAGTGCCCTGGGATTGATGACTCAAAGGGCCAGTCTGATTTTGCATCCTGGCCAATGCACCAAATGTTGTGGAAAAACATACGCCGAGGAATAAAATTGCAGCAGTCCAGAGAGAAAAAGGAGAACTCTTTATTACACTGGTAGACACAGAGGAATAAACACTCTGAATCTCTGGCCCCAGCTGAGAGTCAAGTAGTCTTTTATGAGTAAATTGGGGAGGGGCAGTTTCAGCATGCTTGGAGTGTCCTATCAGAGTATAGGGGCTCAGTGTCCACCCTAATACAGAGCTGGCAGAGGAGCAGGGAATTTAACCTCCTCAAGGCCTCTAGCTGCTCAACAGTTCAGGGGAGGAGAATCATGGGAGAACAGAAAACCCAAGCAGTTGTCAGCCTTGGGTTGTTCAAGGTTTCTCACAAGTTCCTGGTTGCTCCATACCACCATGACTTCTCCCACAATCCTTTTTAGATCTCACAGGTCTTGAAAAGGACAGAGGAGCAGCATGTTGTTTGGGGTAAGGTACTGGATCCCACATGGATGGGTATGCAGATTGAGTGCTGGACCAGGCAACTTGAAAAATACACTGGGCTTGTGTGTGTGCTTGCCCAAATCCCAGGAGGAGAGTGTAGGAGAAGGAATTACAGTGAGTCTATCTCCCCTGGGGAGTGATTTCTCACTTTCCATCTCTCTCTGGTGAATTCATAAACCCCATGGCAAAAATTTTTAAAAAGTAATAATAATTAGAGTAATATTCAATGAAAACACTTCCTTGGAATACTTCATATCTCCTCTTGTTCACCTGCTCACCTCAAAATATGTGTATACATTCTCAAATAGGACTGAACTTATAAAACTACTAAGGAAGTATAGATGTGTCCTCATACAGTGTCTGGTATGGAAAAGATGTAGATTTCATTCTTCATCACCCCTGGGTGAAATGGGAAATGTGCAATGCGAATGTCTGAGGTTTCTTTCTGCTCTGAATTTCTAGAAGTCTAATCACCCGTAATAACTGTGTGTTGAGTGAAGAAATGGATGAATGAGTTTCTCAATGTGATTTTAAAAGTTTATCTGGAGTAATGATCAGGAATCTATATACAGGTAAGATTGGATTTAACCGATAAACAGAAAGAGAAGAGAATTACTTTTCTGCAGACATTAGAACAAAATATTGGGTCATTAGAAAACTTATGACGTATTATTTTATGCAAAAATGTGTCATGACTTTTCTGATGACCCAATACAAGTTGAGGAAGCTCTGGCTGTCATAAGATTTGTCTGGGTGGTTTAAAAGTTCTGAATGTGGAAATACCGACTGTCCGCACTCTATGGTAGAGACTGAAAGACTGGAGAACATAAAAGTATTAAAAATTGTAATGGACACTAGAGACAAAGTGGAAATAGAGTGTGGGAGGGGAAGAGTGTAGGAAATTTGGGGGGGAAAATGGAGAGGTAAGACACTTGTGGGACACAGATAAGATTCATTATCTGTTGATGAGGATGTGTATGGTGGTCTCAGCTGAGCTGGACTGAGGTGTATATCATGCTGGGTAAAGTATCTTCACTATCTATAGTGATTTAATGTATGCATACTAATAAAAATAAATAAATAAAATTTTAAAAATGCATTCAATTATTTTTATAGGAGTGCAACTAAATCCAAGTAAGATGAAAATTCATATTAAATTGCATGAATTACATTTCCCCAGAGAAAGTTTCTTTTTCAGATTCCTTAATAAACCCATCATTATAGGTCAGTTTCTAAGGGATACCTCCTCTTTATGTTAGGTAGATGTTGCTCATGACACAGCCGGCATACTTACTGATAATACCCATGAGGAATGAGACTACCAATAACAGAAGAAGTAGCAGCAATGAGGCAAAAAATAGCTTGGAAAAACCGCAATTACTATTGTGAAGGCAGCTCTTCTCTCTGGGTACTGAAGGAGAAACCATATTAGTTCAATGAATATTAATGTCTGTCCTTACTTCCTCTTCATCCTTCTCTTCTCCATTTCCCTGGGTGACACATCATTACTACCAATATAGCATTTTAAATTATATGAAAATGGGAAGAACAGAAAGAACATATGATATTTATTTATCAGATAAATCTTTTTCGTACATTTTTTAGAGGTTTTTGCTATAGGTTGTGTGCGCTCTTCAGAAAGACAGAGAGAGACAGCAAGACAGAAAGCAAGAACTTACCCCTTGGGAGGATTACCAAGCTGCAATCCTTTCTCCTCCATTCTCCTCTTAGGATCTTGGGCACACACACATATATGCCCAGTGAGTTTAAGCCATCAGGTCTGGGACTCAAACCACCATTGATTACATGGGAGTCCAGCAACATAGCCATTGCGCTGACTGCTGGTCTCCAGATGAATCTATACTGATAGTTCATTACATCTTTAGGATAAGGCCATTTTTTTGGTCATCATGTCAAATTGGTAAGAATTTGCTTAAAGTTATAATATATTGTCAAATGAGGTGAATAAAAACCTCAGTATTATATAAAAGTTTTATTTATGCAAAGAAATATATATACACATTAATGTGTATTTATAAGTCAAAAAATTTACATGAAAATACAAAATATGGGTTTTTTTCTACATAGTAAGAGTAAGAGTTAAATACTTACATCTCTCTGGTTAATGCTTTTTCTAATGAACATTATTACCTGTATAATAAAGAAATTACATAAAGTTTTGAAAGCAAGAAAAGTTTCCATTATTTTCTTCATGCCTTCACAGAGGTATTTATGAGCATAAACAAAGCTGATCCCCTGCCCTCAGTTCCTGCATTCCATCTGTTTTTCATCTGTTTGCTCATAATCTGACATCACACATGCCACCCACATTACCTATCTGCTCCCAAATTTAATTAAGTCTGTTTTGGAGATGCAGTGTGTACCAGGTTTCCTGATATCAGAAAAACTTCTCTGAAGATGTGAAGGACTTTCTTTGTAACATTATCTAGTATTCTATCTGCATTGGGCTTCTGTTCCACATCCGTCTGACACTAACAAATATATCTTCATTATTTTCCACCCAAACTCTTGGCCTCTGACTGATCAAAAACAGTTCCCACTGACTTCTTCAGTAACACCTGGACCAGGGCTGTTGGCCTCAAGAGTTGTACCCAGTGTCTCGCTCACGGCCTCACTCGGCCTCAGAAACACATGAGCAAAGCATTTCAACATCCTTTTCTTGGGACTAAGTTGATTTCTCACGCCTCCGTTTTCTTAAGTCAGAGGAGCTGAGGCTAAAGAGGGCATCTGGAAATATTTTCCTTCTCTCTTTCCAACTGTACAGCCCCTTAATCTTTATCTGCAGGCAAGTGACTATTCTGGGACTCTTGACTTTTAAGAGAACCAGCTGCTAACACCACCTCTGCCTTCCCTATGTGCCCTTTTCACCTCCTTCTTCCCTTCAGTAATCCAACCACCAAAACAATCTTTACCTGCAGGAGAGGCTGAGTTGGTGCCTGAGCAAGTGTATTTTTTTATATATATAATTATTTATTTTATTTGTTCATTCATTTATTTCTTAATTTGACCAGAGAGAGACAGAGGGTGGGAGAGAGAGGAAGTGAGAAAGCAAGCCACCAGATTCAGGACTTGAACCCTGGTCAGCCATGTGGGAGTGTCAGTGCCTTAACCACCATGCCACCTGCTAGTCCCAAGTGGATTTATTTTTTGAGCATTATTTCTTGATCAATGGCTTCTAAAGCCATATTGGGAAGAAATCTGCTTTTAGGGCACTTAGTTTTATGGCTTAAAACATTTCATAAATGAGAAGTCATATAGTGGCAACTTGTTGGCTTCCTGTTGATCAGTTAGGTCAGAGCAGAGTCATTAAACAGACACATTTCCCTGATAAGTATCTCATGAGAGTTAAAAACCAAAATTTTAAAATTCACAGAGATTCATTCACAGGGCCAGCCCAGGGAAATTACAGCCTTTTAAAATTTGCATATATTGCTATGCAAAAAGAAAAAGGAACACAAAGGGTGGAAGAAAGAAGTAGGAAGGACAGGAAAAGAGAAACCAATTATTACACAAGTCTTTCCCGACCCCTGTGCTCTCTGAACTCACCAGGAAAAATGCGGAAGTATTTACTTATCAACCAAACAACCTGGGCAAAGACTCATCATTTTCCATTCACCTTATTGTTTTTGGTGAATCAGGAAATTTCTTGGAAACACATTCTAAGAGGAGAATAGACACAAAACTCATATGTCAGCCACCACCCCAGTACCACTCTCACTTTCAAAAATCAGCTTTCCCGAAGGCTGCGACCTGCACAGGCCCTCCCGGGCTCTGCGCGCCCCCCCCCCCTCGCCCCCATGCCAAGGCTGCAACCGGCGGCGGGTCCTG
>NW_006159658.1:919866-937631 GCF_000334495.1 Tupaia belangeri chinensis | reverse complement strand
AGGGATGGCAAGACAAAGGGCAAGGTATGCAGGATGTAAGAATTGGAAAATTATTTGCTGAGAACATGTATGTTGATGTGCTTGATTGAACCAATGCACAGTGTATTTTGGATGGAAAATTCATTGGTGTGTTGTGATGGTGTATAGTGAATTAATGTAGAAAATTTTTTTTAAAAAATCAGCTTTCTCTAATACAGTGGGAAAGACAAAGTGTAAATCTTACAACTTCTGAAGTTGCTCCTGGGTGCTCTCTGCTTCTCCCAGTTGCCATTAACTAGCTCCATCATTAATTCATTCATTTTGCTCCTACTCACCTCCAGATCTCCTGAAAGCAGCTCTCCATTACCTGTTGGGAGAGGAAGCTGACCTTTATCCCCCTCTGTCCCATCCCTTCACATCTCTTCCACAACAGGCTACCCAGGTACAAAGGACTATGTTGCAACAAGGAGAATAATTAAATGGGGTCACAAGGTACAGGGAGATAAATTGACTACTAAATATTACTATTTAGGAAGGCCAAGAGAAAAGCTCTCCATTAAATCCTTCATGGGGAATCTTTTCACAACCTGCTCCTAGCTCAAATGCTAGATTCTCTGCCCTGAGCTTTCCCCAAATGATCCAACTTCTATTGTTTAAGTTTTTTTAATTTAATTTGCTGCAGAGCACACACACTCACCAGAGAGAGACAACAAAAGTGAGAGTGAAAGCAAGAGAGAGAAAGAGTGAAAAAGCAAGCTGCCAGGTCCAGGATTCAAACCACAGTGCCCTGTGGGAGTCTAGTGCCCCAACCAACACGCTACCCTCTGGACCAAAAATGCATAGTTTTAAAAAATCTGGAAGATGCATATTCATAAGCTGTTGGCATAGAATAACTCAAAATTGCTTGCTTCTGGGAATTAAAGTTAGTAAAAGTGTAAGTCCTGATATATGTAATTCTACATGCAAAGTACTCAGAATATGCTTCTAATAAGATAAATTGTGAGCAAGGTATATGTTCTTTTATTAAAATAAGAATAGTAATTCTCGTCTAAGTCAGAAGTTATTTAAGATTGTTTCCAAAAGTAAACTTACAAAGAAAAGAGAAGCAAGAGAGAAAGAAAACAGTAAGTAGGAAAAATATGGAAAGACAACTGTAAGAATAAAGATATATTTTGGGTAAGGAAGGTTAAAACGGAAAGAAAACTTTAATAGAAGAAAATTTCATGCAGTAAAATTTTTGTTCTAAAGTAAACTGGCTTAATTGCAGAATGGAAAGAAGGGAAGATGAGGCAAATACTTACAGTTTAAAACACGTCATTGAGGAACCCGCAGTTGGCATAATGGCTACATCACTGGACTCCCATGTAGTCAACCACAGTTTGAGTCCTGGACTTGGTGGCTTAAACTCATGCCGGTCACATGTGCGTGCGTGCCCAAGATCCCGAGAGGAGAACGGAGGAGAAGGGATTGTGGCGTGGCTATCACCCCTGGGGGATGATTTCTCACTTTCTGTCTCTCTGTCTCTCTCTCTCTTTCTGGTGAGCGCACTCTCCCTATAGCAAAAACCTCTCAAAAAAAAAATAAATAAAAAACAAAAAAACATCATTGAAGGTTTGAGTTAAGTTGGAAAGATTCTGAGGGTGACTTGCAAAGCTTTATGAAGACAAAGTCATTAAAATTTTTTGTATATAACAAATTGGCTAAAATTTTTACAGGAGGTATTTTAAGTCTTTCTAAAAGTTAAACAAAGAGGTATCCGCCCCACCTTGTGCTAAAACAAGGCTGCTTTAAAGGAATGACCTGGTCTTAGTAAAGAGGGAAGTAATTACAGTGTAACAGGTTTTACTTTGCCTTTTGGTAACTGACCTTAAAGACCCAAAGATTTCTATGCTTCACGTTTGAACTGGGATTTGGACTACTTAGAGAAAATTAGCTTTATAAAAATTAAGTGGGTTTTTTATGTGTATATTCTAAAATTAAGATGTGTAAAGTCCTGACACCAATGATGTGGTGCTTTCAATCATAATTCTGGTTTTTTCTGTGGAGAGTTCATAAGAGAGTAAGTAAACCAAGGGTTACTGAAGACAGCCCAAGATAAGCCCCAAGACAAGCTTTACAGCACAAGAAACAGATGTCACCAGCACCAGAAAAAAGAGAAAATGTTCTGGTCTCTTCTGGCACCACCACCTGCCACTGCCCATGGCTGACAGAAGCCCTAAGTTCCTGAGAAACCACCACCCTCATCTGCACCTGAGCTTACAGAGTATTTCAGTAACGTTGCCCTATGTTCAAGGCTACAAAACGAGACCCTTGAGGCATGAACCAACTCAGTTCTCACCCCATGTACTCTTCCCTGGCTCTAATGAACCTGGCTTCTGCTCGTGCTCCTGCACCTGGAAAAGTCTTTCACCACCTGTGCACAGCCCCCACTGCAGTTGTTACCTTTAAGTGCTGTATGCGATGGGAGTAACCAAATCCTTGTCAGTTACACCATTATTGAAATGAACTGCCATCAACTTGTTAATTATTGCTATTTTAAGTGTTTGTCGCCCACAGTTTCAAAATTGCTTCCCATAAAAAAGGCTCTACCAGGATCCTGACAGCTTTAAGATCCATGCATTTCAGGTAAACTTGGTCCGAGCTCCACTTCCTCCAAACTGCCCTTATTCCTCGAATATGGCCAAAGAGAGGTTTTTTGACACTGATTCCTAGTCTTACTTACTGCCCTTTGGTGTGGAACAACCAGATCGGCAAGTGGGACAGGTTGTATCCAACATCACACTCAACAGGAAAAAGCTTAAAGTTTTCCTCCATCAGGAACAAGAAAAGCATACCCACCCCCACAATTTCTACTTCAAATAGTACTGGAAATCCTTATCATGGCAATTACCAAAAAAAGAAAAAGAAAGAAAGAAAGAAAGAAAAAACCTAAATACAAAAATTGGTTGAATTTGTTTATTTTTCCCTCAAATTTTTATATTTTATTTTTCACATTTACAAAATGGACTTTCCGGGCATGAGTGTACTGCATATAAGTCCAGGCAAAGATATTACCACACACATTGTCATCAACAAGTGATTTCCCATTTTGTGTTCATTAATGTTTTGCTCTCCTCCCCCCTTGATTCTCTCCTTCTTGCCAGTTGCATTTCTTGAAGCTAAAAATAATTTGGAGTCAGCAGATGAAGTGGAGGTTAAGGCACCTATATCCCATACAGCAGCCTGTGTGATCTCCAACATGGAAGTTTAAAAACACCCCCTGCCTGGGTGCATGTATGTCCAAAATCCCAACAGGAGAATAGAGAAATGACTGCAGCATGATTATTACCACTGGAGGGTGATTTCTTTCTCTCTCTCTCTCTCTTCCCCGTTCTACTTCTGTCTGTCGACAAACATATACACTCTATAGAAAAATAAAATTTAAAACTATCTAGAAATGAAATTTAAAAATAATCCTATTTCCAAAAGTACCAGAAAAATAAAATGCTAAGGAAAAATTTAACTTATGAAGTGAAATTTCTGTACATTGAAAACATAAAATTTTGATAAAAGGAATTAAAGAAGACATAAAGAAATGGAAATATATCCACTGCCCATGTACTAGGAAAATTAATAATGTTAAAATGTCCATACCATCCAAAGTTGTTTATAGATTACATGTAATGCCTATCAAAATGCCAATGGCATTTTTCACAGAAATAGGAAAAAATCCTACATTTATTGTGGAATCACAAAAAAAAAAAAAAAAGTAGCCAAAGTAATGTTGAAGAAGAACAAAACTGGAAGCATCACACTTCTTGATTTCAATGATTACAAAAGGCAGCAATCAAAACTGTGGTACTGGTACAAAAAGAGACACATTTCCATAGACAATGCTCCATTCATAAGTAAATCCCCATCATCTTGCAAACTGACCTCTGAGGACCATCACAACGTACATCATTCCAGCCCCATTGTTGGTATACAGGAGGAAGAGTTACAACCACACACCGCTCATCAGGATTATTGGGTTTACCCGGGTGCCAGAATCTGAAAGGGAGAAAAAAGATGAGGGCATTTCTTCAAACAGTGCTTCGGAAGTGGTTAAAGACTATCAGGGGGCCAGGATGGAACAGTGAAATCTGAAAGCCAAAGTCAGATATACACAAACTGCTCCCTCCCCACTTCTGCTGCCATGTTCTATAAAACCTTCACATCAGGCACTTTCAGACACAGCTGGAGACCTGGGTGTCTGGTGTTTCCTGTGAAAGCTGTTCCCACATGACCCTGTGTGTGACATCTTACACAACTCAGGACACACTGGACATCCTCCCAGCAGATATGTCAAAAGATTCCTTTTTTTTTTTAACCTTTATTTCCCAATGTTACAGAATCACCATTCCCACAGTGTTTCCTTAGACAATCAAAAGATGTCCTTTTTCTGGGACCAGCAGATGGTACAATGGTTACATTGCAGGACTCCCACATGGCTGACGACAGTTCGAGCCTCAGATCTGGAGGCTTAAAACACACTGGGTACATGTGTGTGCATGCCCAAAATACCAAGAGGAGATTGGAGGAAAAGGGATTGCACCATAGCCATCCCCCCCTGGAAGTGATTTCTTACTTTATTTCTCTCTGTCTCTGTCTCTCTCTCTGTTTCTCTGGAGGGTATACCACCCTACAGAAAAAAAAAAAAACTCTCTTAATTTCCCTGATTCTTAGCTTTTCTGTATTAAAAAATGGAACATGTAACATTTTTGTGTATTTTACATAGCTAAATGAATGTCAAATATTTACTGAAGGACTAAGTTTTCTGGTTTTGTTTGTTTGTTTTTAGTTAGAGAGAGTTTTGCTAAAAGGCACATGTACTCACTGGAGAGACAGAGAGAAACAGAAAGAGAGAAATCACCACCCCCCACCCTAACCCCCAGAGATGGCCATGCCACAATCCCTTCTCCTCTATTCTGCTTGATGGCTTTCAGGCACACGAGCACATGCAGCACATGAGTTTCAAGTGACCAGTTCTAGGACTCAAACCATGATCATCCACGTGAGAGTCCTGCAATGTAACCATTATGCCATCTGCTGGTCCCATGACTTTTCTATTTTTTGAGAAAATTGTGCTATAGGGCATGTGCACTCGCCAGAGACAGAGAAACAGAAAGCAATAAATCACCCTTCGTAAGGTATTTCCACACTACAATCCCTTCTCCTCCATTCTCCTCTTGGGAACTTGGGTGTGCATGCACATGTGCCTGATGTGAGTTCTTTTAAGCCACCAGGTCAGGGACTCAAACCACAGAGGACTACGTGGGAGTCCAGCGACATAATCATTTCTCCATCTGCTGGTCTTTGTTCCATGACTTTAAAGTTTTTAAAGAATTACATAAATAAGAGTCATTAAAGTGTGGCAGTTAAGGCACTGGCTTCCCACATGAACAAATGCAGTTTGAGACCTGGTGGCTTGAAAATCACAACAAATGAATACATACATAAATAAATAAATGTTAAAACAATAAAATAAAATAAAGCATACTGGCCTGAAAAAGTCTCCCATACTTTTGCTCTAGTTCTTAGAAGCAAACCACAACCTCCTGTGAAAGTCTGCCTCCTTAGTAAGTTGCTGTTACAGCCAATCACAGTACTTACATCAGTCCATCACAGACAGCCCACCCTCTAAACTGTATAAATTCAGGCAAACCAAGATGTAACCAGCCCAGTTCTTTCTCCACCTCATCCCCTCACTTCTGTGTTCTGTCCATCACTTTCCTTTTCTTGCACATAATGGCATCCTTGGAAGTCATTCCAGGGTTGTCTGACTCAAATAGTTTTTGCTCAATTAAACTCTGCTAATTAAACCACCAAAATAAACATTTTTGTGGTATGAGAAATTTTAAATCTTATCAATTATGCTCTTCATTGACATGATTTTTCATTGTTTTATTTAGAAACATGAAGTTAAAAGCACATACTTCTTTTTCTTTTATTTCTTTCTTTTTTTAGAGAGAGAGAGATTTCTGCTTTAGAATGTGTGCACTCACTAGAGAGACAGAGAGACAGAAAGTGAGAACTCACCACCCCCTCCAGGGGGGATGGCCATGCTGTAATCCCTTCCCCTCCATTCTCCTCTCGGGATTTTGGACACACATGCACAAGTGCCTGGGGTGAGTCTTAAGCTGCCAGGTCAGGGAATCAAACCATGGTTGACTATGTGGGAGTCCAGCGACATAACAATTATGCCAATTGCTGGTTCCAAAACACAGACATGGAGGTCAAGGTTTTACAAAAAAATTTGGTCCGAGTTTTGGTTTTCCTTTGTTTCTTTCTTTGTTTTGCTTAACACTTGATAGTTAAAGCACCCTACACTCCTTGCATAATCCAGGACCCTAGAAGCCTTTATCTAATTCCATACTCACGAGATACTCTCATTATACGGCGTCTGATCCACCCATTGCCAATGTCCCTGACCCTCTGGATCTGACAGCCCCACATAATAAGCAGAATGTTGGTTCAAATCCTTAATGATGAAGTCCTGAGGAAGAAAAGAAGAGTTACAGCCTTTAGGGTATTCGACATGAACTGAGTTATTTTTGTCTATAGGAAACTGAGGATCCTGGAATGGCCACACGGAGTCCCTGCCCAGCAGTGCAGCAGTTCTCTGGCTGAGCAGGGCAGGATCAAAGATCACTGTGCTGGATGTTCATATGTATGGAAGCAATACCTGTGCACAGTCATGCTGGATTCTCATCTCAGAGTGGCCTTCCCTCACTAAGATGGCATTCTTTAAAATTGTACATGAGAAAATGTAGATTTAATCATTTTCACTTCATAACTTCAGAGATTTTTTTTATATTGCATTAATCACATATATCTTTACAGTGTATAAGATTTCTTTTTCCAGAGAATTTTTTAGAGAGATTTTAGCTACAGGGGGCGTGCATTCACCAGAGAGACAGAAAGAGACAGAGAGACAGAAAGGAGGAAGTCAGCCCACCCAGGGAAGATGGCCACACTGCAGTCCCCTCTCCTTCCTTCTCCTCCCAGTTCTTGTCCTCCCAAGAACACTCGCCCAGCATGAATTTGAAGCTGCCAGGTCTGAGACTCAAACCATAGTCGGCCGTGTCAGAGTCCAGTGACGTAAATTCCATCTGCTGGTGATCATGACATCAGAGAGTCTTTCATTACATCTCTAATTACTGATAGTGGCTTTTCATGATTTGCCTACCTTTTGCTAATCCACCAATACCCTTCTCTGTTAATTAGTTAATAATTTATAAAACACTTACATGTTGAAATAACAAATTTATATTTCAGGCTGGAACATTTTTCTGCTTCCATCCAACCCTCACATGATACGTTTTTAATGTCCCCATTTCTTTGGGGGAGGTTAGTTTTACAGAAGCTGGAACAGGAAGGTACAGAAGGTACAGACTTGGGGAACCTTTCCTGCATATTATGGGTAAAGACTTCTGCCTCAGCACCGATGTCTCAAAACAAGAAAAGCCTCCTTCTTGGCCAAGAGACAACTGCAATTATGCAGAACTCATTTTCTGCTAAGTATCAGCTCCATCATCTGTCAGAAATTACCTGCTCAGCCTTGGAGTTGATCACCAGCAGATGAGCCCCCATTTGAGAGCAGCTCCTCTCACTCTCACTCCAAGATTTTGACTCAGTAGAAACAAAATAGCAGTTGGAGCCAAATGACTTCCAATTCTTTGGGCAGCAGCTCCAGACTTTCTGTGCATTGGAAGGATGGGCATCTAAGTGCAATACAAGAAAATTGCTTTTGTAAGCAATTTCGTATTATTAAAATTAAGAAGTCATAAGAGCTAGACAGCCCACCCCGACTCAAATGTCACAAGGGCACCAAACTCCTCAGGTGTCAAGAAGGCCATGTCTACCTCCATAAACAGTAATTAGGGAATGTACCTATGGAGGTAGTAATGTTCCCTCATTACTGTTTCCTGGTACAGTGACATTAGGAGAAGCCATCAAAATATAATACTTAAATAAGTCTCTCCAGACTGTGAAAGCACAATATAAAAATGTTGAGGGTTTAATAGAAAAATAATTCATTATACCAAAGTCTAGGAACTTTTCAAATTACTTAAGAAATGATAACTAACAGTCACTCACAATCAAGATAACAAAATGATAGACTTCTTTGACAATGATTTAAAAGCAGCCAGGAAGGAATGTTTCAATAAGAAAGTACAAACATGATTCAAACAAGAATGTAAATGCCTCAGCAAAGAAATAGTATATAAACAACCAAATTAAAATTTAATAAATGGAAACTATAACAATCAAAATCAATTCAGTGGATGAGGTCAAAGCAGAATGAATAGAAGAGAAAAATCATAAATTGGAAGACAGAACAATAGAAATTACTAACTGAACAACAAACTAAAAAAAATAAAGTCCCACATACTATTCTTAAATGTATATACATTGGGGCCAGCAGATGGCATGGTGGTTAAGGATGCTGTACTCCCACAAGGCCAATTGTAGTTCAAATCCTAGACCTGGTGGCTTGCTTTCTCATTTTCCCTCTCTCTCTCTCTCTCTCTCTAATCCTCTCTGGTCAAATTAAAATAAATAAAGTTAAAAAAATCATTTTTAAAAATGTATATATACATCAAAAAACAAAGCTGTAAAATGAAAGTATTAGGTTGTTTGTCTGGAAAGTCATGACAAATTTTTCTATGTTTTTTAATGCAAAAAAATGCATCATGAATTTCCTAGAAACAGAGTAAAACAGACTCAATCAAAAAAAGTTCACAAACAAAATGTTATAGCTGGAGACATTAACACTCCACCGTCACAGTAGAAAAGACAGCTCCACAGAAAATCTTCAAGAATGTAAAACTCAAAAACATCACCACTCAATAGGAACTAATCAATATTTATAGAGCACTCCACCCGACAATAGAATACTCACTTTTTTCAGTGCTCGTAGAATATAAGCAAAGGTAGATAAAATCCTGGGGCAGAAAAGAAACCTCAAAAACCTTGAAACCACAATCAATAAAACAAAAAAATTGAAAAAATGTGGCACATATAAACTATGGAATACTACTCAGCCATAAAAAATACTGACACTCTAATATCTAATACAGAGTGGACAAATATGGAAGATTCCATCTAAGTGAAGCAAGTCAGACTAATGAAAGACAGGCATTGTATATCCCTGCATAATATACGCTGAATATCTACACTCTATAGCACAAACAGAAAGATTGGAAGATACAACAGCAAGGAGAGCAACTGTAGATACTAGTGACAGTGTGAAGGGTAGTGGATAATAAAGGATGGGAGAAAGAGGAATAGGGAGACAATAAACAAACAAAACATTTAACAGACACATACGAAAATGTTTTCTGTTGATGATAATGTATATGGTAATATCTTTGACTTGATTAATATGAACTGTATTCATGCCAAGACAAATCATATTTTACTCTGTGAAGATGTACAATGATTAAATGTAAATTTTAAAAATAATAACAATAATAAAGAAATAAAATAAAATCTTCAAATACTAAACACACTTCTAAATAATCTATAGGTCAAAGTAGTCTCAACAGAAATAAAAGAATACATTGAACAGAATACAAATGGAAATATAAGGTATCAAAATTTGTGGGACACTATTCTGCAATATAAAGACCCAGGATTTTCATGAAAATGGCTGATTCTAGGATACAGACAGGAACTGTACACTATGAGCTTGGAACATTTTGTAGTCCTAGAATGTAAGGAGGTATGAAAACAAAACCAAATGAAAAGACATACTGATGGTGATTTATCAAAGGGAAAGGGAGGACAACCATTTCCAATGACCAAGGCTGGAAAACAAAATGAAGTCAAATAGATTACAGTTTGAAGTATAAAGTAGATATCCATGAGTATGTGCCAATATAAGTGACTGAATAAGTTAATAAATCAGATAGTTCTTAGAGATGAATACCACAGCCTGAGAATTTCTAATGGATACTGGTGATGGTTAATTATAAGTGTCACCTATCTGGGTCACAGAGCCCAGACACCTGGGCAAACATTCTAAATGTTTCTGTGAGGATGTTTTTCAGTGAGATTCACACAGAAAACGATGACCTCTGAATAAAGCAGACTGCCTTCCATAACGAACTGGGCCTCATCCGTTCCGTTGACAATCTAACTGGAACACATAGAAGACCTTCCTAAACCAAAGGGAGTTCTCCAACAGACTGTCTTTGGACTTCGTCTGCAGACATAAGCCTTCCCTGGTTTTGCAGCAGACTGTCTTTGAACTCCAACTGCAACCTTTCCCAAATCTACAGCTTGCCAGACACAAAATTGTGCAGTTCTCAAGGCTCCATAACTGAGTGAGCTAATTTTTTTTAAATAAACATCTTTTTGCAAATAAATGCTGTTGGTTCTGTTTCTCTAAAGAATCCTAATATCTCACTCCACCCTAATGAATAGGGAGCATAACTGCTTAATCTTTAAGGGTGGGCTACACATAGCATCTTCTTTCCAAAGAATGGAGAATGGTGAGCAGAGAGAAAGTGGTAATTTCAAAATGGAGACACAAGACAAATACTACCTTGTGACCAAAGTCAAGGTTGATAGTCAAAAATATTTTTATAATATGTACCCTTGCTATGATGTGATGAAAATAGCATTTTACATCTGTGATCTTCCTCCTAAAACAAACAATCCTGGTCTAATAAATAGAAATGCATCAGAAAAATTCTGACAGAGGGACATCCTACAATGTAATAGGCCAATATTCCTCAAAACTGTCAAGATCATCGAAAACTAGTGAAGACTGAGAAACTATCACAGAAAGGGGAGCATAAAGAGACAAGAAATATAATATGGCACCTGGATGAAGTTCTGAAACAGAAAAATGATATTACTTAAAAACTAATGTGTAGGGACATGTTCAGACAGAGGCCCTGAGGGTGTGGGGACATGCTCTGAGCAAACACCACCTGTCCCTTTGGGCTATCACAGAACCTTGTCCTTTCCTTGACCCTCGCTGCATGCAAAGCAATGGGTGGAAATTGGTAGGGGCATTTCAACAGACACATCTGATGGAACTCAGGAAATATCTTGACCCCAATCAGCAAATTCCAATCCGGGCTCTGCCTCTGTAAGATTCTTTAGCCTTCTCTGGGCATGGTAGTGCCCTCCTTATGGTAAGATACTTTAGCTTATGTATCCTCCCCACACCTGCAGCTAGGCTTCTCTCCATTAGAAAAGAAAATTAATGAAATTTCTCCTTGTGGGATTATTGCCAAGGGATACACCTGGCCCAGTACATCTAAGCCCTTATAGATTTGTTACCTGCTTCGTATTGTCTGTAATACATCAACGTATCTATGGAATGCCATGAAATACACCTATGTAATGTCACTTTGCCCTATAAATAAAGGTGTCCAGTTTGTCTGACTGACACAAGTTGCTTGGGCTACCTAGGCTCAGGCTGCCTGTGTCCACTGCTACTCTGTCTCTCTGTCTCTTTCTTCCCATTTCCCCTTAGATTGAGCAAAGCCGTGGGGCAGACGCTGACACTAAGGAATGGTGGACTAGCAGGTGGCATGGTGGTTGGGCGCTGGACTCCCACATGACCAACCACGATTTGGGTCCTGGACCTGACACTTGCTTTCTCATTTTCCCTTTCTCCCTCTCTCTCGGTCCCTCTGGTGAATTTTTAAAACTTATAAAAGTAATTAAAATTTAAAAATAAATTGTTCTTTAAAGAAAGCAAACAAACAAACTAAAGAATGAGGCCAGCAGGTGGAGCGATGACTAAGGTTGGATTACCATATTGCTGACTGTGGTTTGAATCTTGTTCCTGGTGCTTGAAAATTATTCCAAGTGTGTGTGCATGTATGGGCAAAATCCAGAGAGGAGACTGGGAGAAGGGATTGCACTGTGGCCATCTGCCCCAAGGATGATTTCTCACTTTTCCTCTCTCTGTCTCTATCTCTCTCCCACAAACCCACACGCTCACTGGCAAAACCCTTAATAAAATAAAGGAAGAAATTAGAATAAATTGTGGAGTTAATTAGCAATAATATATCAATATTTGTTCATTAATTCAGACAAATGTATTATGTATTATATAAGTTGTTCATCATAAGGGACTCTACAGAGTGGAGGTCAAATGAGATTTCTTTGTATAATGTGCTCAATCACTCTGTAAATCTAAACTGTCCTTAAAGTTAAAACTTTAACTGTTCTTAAAAATAAAAATTTTAAGAACTTAAATAATTTGCATTCATAATAAAAGCATAAGCACCATCACCATTTTTAGCAAATTATTTTAACTGATAAATGAAAAATTTGCTAGGACACTTAAAGTTTGAAAAGAAGTGAAGGTTGAAGAAAACCAAAAGCAAAGAAACTTTTCTACAGTTAAGGTTTATTTTTTGGCATAAACACATTTAAAATATGCATATGAGAATTTTAGGTAGCCAGCCTGTGGTGTGGTAGTTAAAGCAGCTGGATCCCACATGGCTGATTAAGCAGTTCAAGTCCCAGAAGCAGTGGGTTAAAAAAAAGCACATTGGGCAATTGTGCAGGAATGTCCAAAATTCTAAAGGGAGAAATATACAAGAATAGATGGTAGCATGGCCATACTCCTAGCAGATAGGGGGTAGTTTCTCATCTCCCTCCCCGCCCAACCTTCTTCTCTCCAGCAAGTATACATGCCTTCTACCAAATTTTTAAAATACAAGATTTCAGGCCTTGTGTATCAGTACACTCATAGCTTAAAATAATTATGAGGCTCAAATGAATTTTTTTCATTTTTTTTAAGGTTTTTGCCACAGGGTGCATGTATTCTCTGGAGAGAGACAGAGACAGGCTGTGATAGAGAAAGGGAGAAATCACCCCCCCCCCATTCCCCAGGTGGGGTGACCATGCTGCAACCTCTTCTCCTCCATCCTCCTCCTGAGATTTTGGGCAACAAGCACATGCACCTCGTATGATTTTCAGTTACCATCAGCAATGTGGGTATCTAGCACCTTAACCACCACATCACCTGCCAGTCCCAGAGTCTCAGATTCTTAATACAATATAATCTTCTTGGAAAATTTAGTAGAAAAATTATTTGGGATCCTTACATAGTATAGTCACCAAATAAATCCTTGCCACATTAATTTTTACCTTCCTTGGTCAGCTTCTTTACCATACACTCCAATTTTGTGTGAATCAGTTCTTCTGTAGTCTTTTTTTCTTCAAGACACTGAGATTTTTTGAAGAAAACTGGAAAAGAGAAAAGCATTAATTTTCAAGTAGCATTATGACTTTGTTCTTGATACTTTTCTACATTCTTTAAAGAAAAAAGAATCTACAGATGTCCAATTACTTATGTAGATGAATTCTTACTGATACATATTTCCCATCCCTCCAAAAACACTGTAATTTTTCTTTACTTTCTTTAATTTTTAATAAATAAATTAATTTTGCATTCATTTGTTGAGCATCGTCACAGCATACAAAATGCGATTTCTCATCCAGAATGTACTGCATAGTGCTTTAATCATACATGTTCTCATTGATAATTTTCCATTTCTAGTTTCATATGTACATGTATACATATTTTCCCCCTATTTCTCACCCTCTGCCATTTCCCACCCTCTTCCAATGCTATCTCTGGTGTCTACAGTTGCTTTCCATTTTTTTCCCCATAGTTTATTGATTCACAAAATCTCTTAAATAATCTACATTCAATAGCAAGTTGAGCTGATATATATGTATCTGTGAACACATGTCTGATTTTGGGGTGAAACTCTGAGTAGAATGAATATACTCTAAAGTAGCACCTAGCTGAGGCTAGTAGGTACATGAACCTATCAGTAGCTCGAAACAGGACAAAAATCCTTAAATCTGGAAAACAAAGCCAAGGAGAAAATCAATAATGCTTTAGTCTAACGTCCTAAGATTCTATTTCGCCAGTTCAGTCTCCTGTACTTTATCTTTTGTTGAGGTCCGATCTTCCCAGTTAAATTCTGGGATATAATATTCAACTCCAGATTTGTCCCTATGATTAAGTTGGCCATTTTCTTAATTATTTTTGAACTCTTATTTCTGTGTATCTGTATTTAGATTTCTTGGCATAGCACTTCCTTCAGAACTTCTTGAAGAGATGATCCGGTGTTGGTAAATTATTTCAGATTTTGTTTATCTGAGAATATTCTTGTCTTTTCTTCTCATATGAAAGATAATCTTGCTAGATACATTGTTCTTGGTTGAAATTGCTTTTCCCTTAACACTTGAATATATTTTCCCATTCTTTCCTTGCTTGCATTGTTTCTGATGAGAGGTCTGCTGTTAGCCTGATGGGATATCCTTTGTAGGTAACTTGACATTTCTCTCTTGCCAATCTTAGTATTTTTTCTTTGTGGTTTTGGTCAATCTGGCTATAATGTGTCTTGGGGAAGATCTTCTTGGGCTGATTCTATTTGAGGTCCTTTGTATTTCTTGGGACTGAATCTTTGAGTGCCTCTCTAGGTTTGGAAAGTTTTCTTGAGGGACTTCATGGAATAGATTATTAATGCCCTTATTAGTCTCTTCACCTTCTGGGATACCAGTTATCCGGATGTTTGGATGTTTGATGGTATCTAGTATTTCTCATATATACTTCTCATTTTGGGGGCAATTTTCTCAGTCTTTGTAGTGGATTTTTCTAGGCCAGAGATTTTATTTTCTACATCTGAGATTTTCTGTATGATCTAGTCTGCTTTTAATACTTTCAAGGGAGGGTTTGACTTTCTGCCTTATAGTCTTCATCTCTAATAGTTCCATTTTCTTCTTTCTTTATGATGTATATTTCCCCTTTCAGAGCTTGCAAGAACTTTCTCACCTCCTGGAACTCATTGGCCCCTTTCTCCTGCTTCATCTGCAGTTCATTGTCTCTCTTCTCTTCCATCACTGTTAGCTTTGTCACTATGAATATTCTAAATTATTTATCTGACATTTCCAGGAGTTCCATTATACTGTCTGTGGATTAAGAGGAGTCATTTTCGTCCCTTGGAGGAAAGGTATTTTCTTCCTTTTTCATATTTCTTGTGCCCCTGTGGTGATTTCTGGTCATCAGATGGATTGTCTGTATCTTCCTAATTTTTGAAGTTCTATCTGAGCTTTCATAGGCATGCAGGAGGAGGTGATTTGTGATCGCTCTTCCATTCCATTTTTCACACTTTGTGCATCAGATTCAGTGGGAATTGAGGAATATTCTGATCCTAATCATATTCAGATGTTTGGATACTGTTCACTTGGACTTGTCTAGGCACTCAATTTGTAGAGGCTGAGAAAACAATGAATGACATTAAAGGGAAAAAAAAGAATTAGAGAAGAGGAAAGAAAAACAAAAATAAATAAATGAAAGAAAGAAAGAAAAAAGACATTAAAATTTATATTTTAATTTTAAAAAGCAAAAATCGAAAACCGTGCAGTGCATGAAACCAACATTTCACAGCTCAAGTCTGTAACCATCTCAGGATGGGCCTGGGTTTGTGTCTCTCCTAAAAGGGAGGAGGGAAGGCACAGAAGTAGCCCTTCCCACTAGAAATGAATTTGAGGGGAGAAGTTTCAACAGAAGATCTTCATTTTTGGTCCCTGAAACCAATATTTCACAGCGCAAGTTTGGTAACCATCTAAAAATCAGTGTAATTCTAATTCTGATTTAGAAAGCATAAGTATCTCCTAGAATTATTGGAATATCACCGTTTGAAAGAGGACATGACAGTTAATCATAGTGAATCTAAAGTAATTTATCTGTATGTTTCTTCCATATTCAATGTGATGTGCATGCAAAAGCTAAACTTTGGGAAGGAGAAAGGACGGGAGACCAGCTAAACACTTGTCCTTAAGGATGTACACAGTGTGTGCCTGTCTGTATGTGGGAGGTGAGAATTAGTCATGGAGTTCTGGTGTCTTTGCAGAATGCAGAACATACAAAAATCCCACTGTGACCAAGAAGACATTATTTCTCCTCTTTCCTTGCCTCTCTTCACCCCAATCAGCCCTTACTCTTCTGTGAAACTCCTCATTTTTCTCCCAATTTAAAACGAATCCACTTCTCCCATTTGAAATTAGATTTTTCTCTTACCAACCTAATCTTTATTTTCTCCTTGACACGCCACATTCTTCATCTGCCTCTTTTATTTCACTAAAACCCTCCTTGAATTGGATCAGCCTATGGCCTAGAGATTAGGGTGACTGGATCCCACACAGCCAGCTATAGGGTCAAGTCCAAGACCTGGTGGCTTGAGAAACACTCTGGTACCTGTGTGTGCATGCCCCAGATCTCAAAGTAGGAAGAAGTGGAGACGTAGATATTGTAGTGTGACCATTCCCCATAGAGCATGCTTTCCCACTTTTCTCTTTTTCTGTCTCTCTTGGTGAACACACAATCTTCTGCTAAATTTAAAAAAAAAAAAAAAAAAGAAGAGAAAGAGAGAGAAATAGTTAACCCGTAGTATCCTAGAGCCAGGTTTTAGTTATCTTCCTATTTGACCCACTGCAATACTGGATGCCAGTTCTCTTCCCTTTTACCTCTTAGGACACGATTCTTTCCTCTTTTTCCTCACCTTCCTTGCTGCTGCTTCTTATATTCTTTCAAAGGCTCCTCTTCCTTCACCTACTTTTTATTAATGTGTCACACTTCCCAGACCTCCGACATTGTCCCTCCATCTCATACGAAAAACTCCACCTGAGTCATAGCTTATATTTCTATGATATTACAGACTACCTACAAATGAATGACTTTCAAAGCTTGGATCTCCTTTCCCCAATCATAAAAATATGTCTCCCACTAGGCCTGTCTGTTTCAGGTTCCCACAGACATGTAAAATTCAGTAAACCAAAAATTTCAATCCTTATGTTCCAACCCATACCTACCTATTGTCGACCCCTTTGAATAATGCGATGATTGCTGAATTTACAAATCAGAATATTGAAATATTTATTTCTCTGGGCCTCTTATTCCAAACACCTAATAATAATCAAGTTTGTGCCTTCTTAGTTCTCTTTCCTCTATCATTCAAAGCTATTTCCTCTCCTTTATCTTCTTGAACACTTGACTTACATCAGGCACTACTTCCTAATTGCGTTAATGAATGAGACTCTAACATCTCTTTTTGCGTCTGTATTTAGGCTGATATATCAATTTTACACACATCAGTAAGGAGCCTATTTCTTTCTTTCTCCCTTTCTTTTTTCCTTCCTTCTTTCTTTCTTTCTTTCTTTCTTTCTTTCTTTCTTTCTACTTCTTTCTTTTCAAAGAGTTTTTGCTACAGAACACATGTCCACTGGAGAGACAGAGACAGAAAACGAGACATCACCTCCCATGGTTTTGGCACGCAAGCCTTTGGGCCTGGCGTGAGTTTTAAGCCACCGGATCTGGGACTCAAACCATGGTCAGCTACATGGGAGTCCAGCAACATAACCATTATGCCATCTGATGGTCCCCCTAGAGCCTATTTCTATAAGTCAAATTTTATTAAATCAATTTCCTACTTAAAATTCCTCAATGGCTCTCCATGATTGTGACACATCATAAAAAGGGTGACAAGTTTCAGTCCTCCCTGTATCAATCCCTTTGCAATGTGACTTTGCAGCTTCTCTGATCAAGAAATGGGGTCTGTTTCTCTGCCACATGAAGATGGGATCCCTTTACTTCCTTGGCCAATTGAATGTGCAGGAGAAACTCTGCACTAATTCCAAGTCGATACTTAAGGCTTTGCTTACTTCTGCTCCAGCCTTCCAAGTCTCCAAGTTGCCATGTAAGCGAACACATGGTTGTC
>NW_006159658.1:893942-919750 GCF_000334495.1 Tupaia belangeri chinensis | reverse complement strand
CCCCAAACGGAGAGACGTTAAATTTCCCCAGCCACAGAATTTTGAACTAAATATGCAGCCATTGTTTTAATACACTACATTTTGGATTGGTTTACCAAGTACCAAAAAATAAATGATAAAATAACCTTTGGGGGAAAAAAATCAAAACTCCTTTATGGCCCACCACTCTTCACGATCTAAGTCCTGTTTATGTGTCCCACCTACGACTTCTTTTCTTAGTTCCTCACTTAGCACCACACCACTACTTACACTTCTTCAAAGTTGTCCATGCTCTCTCATGTCTCTATGTCATTCCTTTTTACTAATTATTATTATTATTATTATTATTTCATTTTTACTTTATACATTGAATCACTTTCCTTATAAGTCGAATTTACCCAACACGAATACACTTCACAGCAGTCCAGTAGAGGATACTAAATACATTATCATCAACAGATAATAACCCACTTCTGTGTCCCATAAATGTCCTGCCTCACTATTTTCCTTATTAATTTTCTTCCTTACACTCTCCCCCCTTATCACACCCTCCTCCCATACTGTCTTCAGAATCTGTAACCATTTTCAATGCTGCCATGTCTTCCAATATCTCAATTTCCATCATAAAAACTCTCTATGTCATCCTTGCAGACACAGCTATAGATGTCGCCCCACCACCCGCAGGAAGCCTACCTCAATCCCCTGCTTACTTTCACCTGCACAACACTTACCTACAATGTTGTGATCACTAGTCCATTTGACTACCCTCTAAATTTCTTGAGCGCAGAAACTGTCTCTGTCTGGGATCTCTGGCCAGCACATTGTGTGACATACCGTAGGTGGCCTAAAAGGGAGGCCTAAAAAAACTACTAAGGAAGTACAGATGTGTCCTCACACAGTGTCTAGCATAGAGATGTGCCATAGATTTCATTCTCCTTCACAAACACGTACAGAGACTTTTTTTAATGAGAATGTATTCCATTATTTTTACAGGAGAGTAACTAAATAATTAAGATGAAAATTCATATTTAATTTCATGAATTACATCTCCCCAGAGAAAGTTGCTTTCTCAGATTTCTGAATGAACCCATCACCATAGGTCAGTTTCTAGTGGATCTCTCCTCTTTGCATAAGGCAGACGTTGCTCATGACAGAGCCGGCATACTTACTGACCACACCCAGAAGGAACGAGGCTGCCAGTAACAGAAGCAGCAGCAGCAATGAGGCAAAAAGCAGCTTGGAAAAAACACAGTTACTGTTGTGAAGGCAGCTCTTCTCTCTGGGTGCTGAAGGAGAAGCCAGAGTAGTCCAATGAGTATTAAAGTCCGTCCACACTTCCTCTCTGCCTTTCTCCTTCTCCCTTTCCCTGGACGACACACGATCACTAACTACACGGCATTTCAAATGATGTAAAAATCTTTATACTGACAGTGCTTTACACCTTTAGAATACAGTCATTTTTCCAGACACCTTGTCAAGTTGGTTTGGTTTTGCTTATGGTAAAATATATTGTCAAGTGAGGTGAATAAAACTTCAGTATAATATAATATAATTTGGTTTATACAATTAAATACATATATACACTGATGTATATTTATACATGGGAGATTTACGTGAAAATAAACAATAGGGTTTTCTCAAGATAGTAACAGTAAGTAAAATTTACTTATATATCTCTGGTTATATTTTTTTCTAATGAACATTGTTACCTGTTTAATAAAGAAATTATATAAAGTTCTTAAAATAAGAAAAAAATTTCCGTTTTGCTCTTGGTGCCTCAAGAGGTGTTTTACAATCGTAAACACTGACCATTTACCCTCACAGTTCCTGCCCTCCGTCTGCTCTGTCTATTTGCTCAGGATCTGACCCCACACGGGCCACCCATGTTTCCTTCTATCTGCTCCCAAACTTCATGCAGTCTGTTTTGGAGATGCAACACGAGCTAGGTTTCCTATCTCAGAACAACTCCCCGGAAGATGTGAGGGGCTTTCCTTGTAACATTGTCTAGTATTCCATCTGCAACGGGCTTTTGTTCTATGCCTGTTTCACACTAACAAACACACCTTCCTCATCCTCCACCCAAACTCTTGGCCTCTGACTGATCGAAAACAGTTCCCACTAATTTCTTCAGTAACGCCTGCACCGGGCTGATGGCTTCAGGAGTTGTACCCAGTGTCTCGCTCACAGCCTCAATCAGCAAACACAGGAGCAAAGCATTTCAGCATCCTTAACTTGGGACGAAGGTGACTTCTGATACTCCAGTTTTCTTATAGTCAGAGGAGCCGAGGCTAAAGACGGCATCCGGAAATCGTTTCCTCCCCTCTTTCTTTCGGAAAGCTTTTCTTCCCCTCTTTCCAACTGTACAGCCTCTTAATCTTTATCTGCAGTCAAATGACTGTTCTGGGACTCCTGTGTCACCAACATGACCTATCAGAGAACCAGCTGCCAACACCACCTCTGCCTTCCCTATGTGCCCTTTCTGCCTCCCTCTTCCCATCAGGAATCCAACCGCCAAAATATGTCTTTACCTGCAGGAGAGGCTGAGCTGGTGCCTGAGCACGTGGATTCATTTGTGAAACTTACTTCTTCATAAGTGGCTTCCAAAGCCATATTGAAGAGATCTGCTTTTTTCAGGAAATTAGTTTTATGCCTTCTTTAAGACAGCTCATAAACGAGAAGAAATATAGTTGTAAATTGTCCGCCAACTGTCAATCAATTAGGTCAGAGCAGAGGCATTAAGCACACATTTCCCTGAGAGGTATCTCATGAGATCTAAAATCCAAAATGCTAAAATCCACAAAAATCCAGTGGCAGGGCCAGCACAGGGGAAATCATGGCCTTTTAAAATGTGCATCTATTGCTATGCAAACACACACACACACACACCCACACACACACACACACACACACAAAACCCAGAGAGTGGGAGAAAAAAGTAGGAAGGACAGGAAAAGAGGAACCACGTATTACACAAGTCTTTCCTGAGGTCTATGGTCTGTGAACTCAAGAGCAAAAGCAAAACGTGTGTGTTTCCACATGCAGAATTAATTACTTGTAAACCAACCAACCAACCTGGGCAAGCACTCAGCATCTTTCATTCACCTTGTCATTCTTGTTGGATCAGGAAACTCCTTGGAACCACATTATAAAAGGATCATTGACACAAAAGTCACATGTCAACCCCCCCTCCCACCCACACACACACATACACCCCCCAACTTCCAACATCAGCTTCCTCTAGTAGAGTGGGGAGGGCAAAGTGTAAATCTTACCCCTTCTGAAGTTGCTCCTCGGTGCTCTCTGCTTCTCCCTGTTGCTGTTAAGTAGCTCCATCATGAATCCATTCATTTCACTTCTAGTCACCTCCAGATCTCCTGAAAGCAGCTCTCTTCATTGCATGTTGGAAAAGGAGGCTGACTTTATTCCTCTCTGTCCCATCCCTTTACGTCTCTTCAACAACAGGCTCTAACAGGTATGTATGAGTATGTCACAACAAGGAAAATAATTAAATAATCTAGCAGTAAACTGACTGCTAAGTATGACTTTTTCTAAAGGCCAAGAGAAAGGCACTCAAAAAATTAAATCTTCTGTGGGGAATCTTCACAAACTTCTCCCGGCTCACAACCAGATCCTCTGCCTTGAGCTTTCCCCAAATGATCCAACTTCTTCTTTTGTTTAAGTGTATTCATTTAATTCTTCATGAGAGAGAGAGACAAGCATTTCAACAGGGTCCCCACACCATGATCCACCCAAGCCTCACCAGCCCAGATCACGAGCAGGTGCTGCAGGCCTGCCGCGGACAGGAGAGACCCTGGGCTCAAACCAGGGAAGGTTTCCCTATGCGTCTAATTGCACTACTGCTGTGTCCCTGTTCAGGCTTCAGTGATACTCCTGCTTTTAATCCCCTCAACTAATGCCTCCTTCGCCTGCATAACACACACATACACACAGAAATCACCCCTCTAGGTATTTTTTTAAAATTCCTGTATTCTAAATATAATGGAAAACTGTGAGTTCATACTAGTATGTAAGTCCAGCCCAATACCACATATTTCATTCTAGTTTTCTTCCTTTCCTTATTTCTAGATATTTCCTGAAATAAGAAGGTGGCATTCATTATCTTTAACTTACTTATCTACTTGATTCATCTCTTGGAGATCATCCTTTACTCATCTCCCTTAGGCTCCAATACTCCACTCAAGACTACCCCATGGTGCAAGCCTTCTTCACCTGTGGGGCTCTGAATCTCCACCTTGAGTGAGCTGCCCCACCGCATGGACAGACTCCTTATCCTGCTCGGTCTCTGAAGCATCACCAGAACTACCCACTGCAGAGATACTTTCCTCATCCTGCTCGGGCTCCGACACCCCATGCCAGGCCCTCCATACCCAGCAGGATGCCCTCCTTATCCTGTTTAGGCTCTGAGTTTCCGCACTGGGCATCCCTATCACAATGACACCCTCCTTACCCATAGCTGGCCCACCTTTTGCAAAAATTATGTTCTCACCCACTTAGGTTCTAGGTCCCAACCCACCCTGCACCAGCACTGTGCCTAGGTGCCCTCCTCACCTCTCCTAGAGGCTGACATCCCACACCAGGCTGCCCCTCCACAAGGACTTTGCCCCCACCCAGCTGGGGTTCTGACCCCCCACAGAAGGTGACCTTCTCACGCACCCCACCACTGACATGCCCTCTTCCCCTCTCAGGTTCTGAAACCCCACATTGGGTGCCCCTATTGTGGACACACTCCCCAATCCTCATATTTTTTTTTTGAGAGGTTTTCGCTATAGGGCGTGTGAGCTCACCAGACAGACAGAGAGAGACATAGAGACAGAAAGCGAGAAATCACCCCCCAGGGGAGATGGTCACGCTGCAATTCCTTCTTCTCCATTCTCCTCTCAGGATCTTGGGAACGCACGCACACACGCCCGGCATGAGTTTTAAGCCACCAGGTCCGGGACGCGAACCAAGGTCGACTACGTGGGAGTCCAGCGACATAGCCATTACGCTAACTGCTGGTTCCCCCAATCCTCATATTTTTGATACCCTGCACTGGGCCATTGACATGTGTGGACACCATCCTCACCATGCATAGGCTCTGCTTGTCTAGGCCGGACACGTTCTCACCTCACAGGGTTGCTCTCTGTACTCTTTGGGGCTCCAATATAATTGCCCAGCCAACACCCTGCACATCCTCCATCTCATCCTGCTTGGGGTGACCCCCTGTGCCAAACCTTCGCTGCTCCCTCACCCACACACCGCAGACACTTCTCTTGCTCCATCCTATCCACTGCTTATTAATTATTTCATGAGAAAAAATAAATGGGCCTAACACAGGGAAAGATAAGTGAGTACAACTTCTTCATAACTCATTAGTAGACCTGACAAACATTTGCACGTGCACAGGTGTGCATACTCAGACCCCCAATAACAATGATTCTCAGGGGCTTTACAGTCTAAGCTCATAAAGACAAAACACAATGTATTCCTGGCTCTCTCTTTCTGCTTAAAATAAATGACATTATAACTGGATTACACTGTGTCACAACCCCAAATCAGAGTAGCTCACAACAAACGCTGCTATCTCATGCACATTACATGTGACTGTAAGGTCAGCTTAGGGTTGGCTGTGTCTCTTCTTGGCTATGAGATTTTTCTCCTTTTGGAACTTGGAATCATATAGTAGCATCTTATAAGTTGAATGTGTAGTAGTTTGGGTGTACTTTTTAAAAAAATAAATATATTTAATCACTGTACATCTTTGTAATGTGAAAAATTACTTTTCCCAGCATGAATACACTGCATATCAGTCACCTTAAAGATATTAATTATTATATATATTGTCATCCACAAATAACTCTTCATTCTTAGGGTTGACAAATGCTTTCCGCCCCCCCCCCATACCCTTTCTCTTACTCCCCAGTACCCCACCCTTCCTATACTGTCTCCAGTATCTACATCCCACCCCACCTCCCACTGTGGTTATACCTTCCAGTCCCTCAGTTTCTGCCATAGAGTGCAGACATTCAGTATATATTGAGTGGGGATATTCAATGCCTGTCTTTCATAGTCTGGCTTGCTTCATTTAACATTAAATTTCCCATATTTGCCCACTTTGTATCAAATGGCAAGATCTTGTTGTTTTTTTGCTTTTTAGCTAGTAATATTCCATAGTAGATGTACACATTTTTTTCAATCCATTCATCTCTTCTTGGACATTTGGGTTGATTTCAAGTCTTAGCAAATGTGAATAATGCTGCAATAAACATGGATTTGCAAGTATGTTTTAAACTGTGTTTCTCTATCCTTTTGGTAGATACCCAGGAGCAGAATTACTGGGTCATATGGAAGCTCTATTTATAGGCTTCTGAGGAACCTTAACAGCGCTCTCTACAATGACTGTACTAACTTAAATTTCTACCAAGAGTGTAGGAGGGTTCCTTTTTCACTGCAGCCTCATTGGCATTTATTATTCCTTCATTTTTTTTATCTTAACCATTCTGACTGAGGTTAAGTAGTATTTCATTGTGGTTTTGGTTTGCTTTTTCCTTGTAAAAAGGGATGTTGAGCATTTGTTTCACTTGCTTCTTGTCTATTCATATGTCTTCCTTAGAGAATTGTCTGCTCAGCTCATTTGCCCATCTTTTCATTGAATTGGTTAAGTTTTTTTGGTGGGTAAGCTGCTTGAGTTCCCTGTGTATTCTGGTTATCAGTTCCTCAGCTGAGGCATAGTTTGCAAATATATTCTCCCATACTGAGGGTTCTCACCTCATTCAAATTATTGTGTCTTTTGCTATGCAAAAGCTTTTTAGCCTGACTAGTCCCATTTGCCTATTTCAGAATTATTGCCTGTGCTTTGGGGATCTTACTGAAGTCTGCTTAGGGGCTGGCAGGTGGCATGGTGGTTAAGGTGCTGGACTCCCACAGGGTCAACAAAATTTAAGTCCTGGGGAACCAGCAGTTAGCATAATGGCTATGTTGCTGGACTCCCATGTAGTTGACCGCGGTTCGTGTCCCGGACCCGGTAGCTTAAAACTCACGCCGGGCGCATGTGCGTGCGTGCCCAAGATCCCGAGAGGAGAATGGAGAAGGGATTGCGGCATGACCATCCCCCCTGGGGGGTGATTTCTCGCTTTCTGTCTCTATGTCTCTCTCTGTCTGTCTGGCGAGCACACTTGCCCTATAGTGAAAGCCTCTCCAAAAAAAATAAAAGTTTAAGTCCTGTACCTGGTGGCTTTCTCTCTCTCTCTCTCTCCTCAAATTAAAATAATATAATAATGATAAATAAAATTAAATAAATAATTCTGTCAAAAAAAAAAAGGAACCTTGGCCTAGTCTGATGTCTCCAAGAGATCTCCGTATCATTTTTCTTCTGAAATTTTTTTTATTAATTTACATTCATTCCCTGAGCATCATCACAACATTCTAAATGTGGTTTACCATCTAGAATATACTGCATAGTGGTTTAATAATGCATGTTATCATCCATAATATTCCATTTCTACTTTCATATATATGTTTTTTACCCCATGTCTAGCCCTCTGCCCTATTCCACTCTCTTATTACACTATCTCTGCTGTCTACAGTTGTCTTCAATCCCTTTTCCCCCAACATTTCGTTGGTCACACAATATCATAAGTAATCTAACTACTTTCAATAGCAAGATCAGCCGATGGTTTCAAGAAAAGCAGTTTTGAACTGGTAAGGATATTTCTTTGAAACTTAAAGCCTAGAAACAGGTTAGTATTCTGTTCAAATAGTCGGAACATGAATCTATTGATAGCTGAAGACAGGACAAAAGTCCTTAAAACCAGACAACAAAGCTTAGAAGAAAAGCAGCAATATTTTAGTCAAGTCGTAGAATACTGTTTCATCAGTTCAGTCTCATGTACTTAATCTTTCTTCTGTATCTGTTGAGGTTCGATGTTCCAGATTGAAATCTGGGATGTAATACTCAACTCCAGCTTTTGGCCCTACAATTAAGTTGCCCATTTTCTTAGTTTCTGAACTCTTATTTCTGTGTGTCTGCATTTAATTTTACTGACATAGCACTCCCTTAAGAACTTCTTGGAGATCCGGTCTGGTGCTGGTAAATTCTTTCAGGTTTTGTTTATCTGGGAAAGTTCGTGTCTTTTCTTCCCAAATGAACGATAACCTTGCTGGGTACAGAATTCTCGGTTGAAATTGCTTTTCCCTTAATACTTTGAATACATTTTCCCATTCTCTCCTCGCTCTCATTGTTTCCGATGAGAGGTCTGCCGTTAGTCTGATGGGATACCCTTTGTAGGTAACTTGCCTTTTTTCTCTTGCCAGTCTTAGTATCTTGTCTTTGTCTGTGGTTTTGGTCAATCTGGCTATAATGTGTCTTGGAGAAGATCTTCTTGGGTTGATTCTATTTGGGGTCCTCTGTATTTCTTGGGACTGAATCTTTGAGTGCCTCTCCAGGTTTGGAAAATTTTCTTGTAAGATTTCATGGAATAGATTATCAATGCCCTTATGAGTCTCTTCACCTTCTGGGATGCCTATTATCCGGATGTTTGGACGTTTGATGGTATCTAGTACTTCTCGCATATTATTCTCAAATTTTTGGGCCATTTTCTCAGTCTTCGCGGTGGATTTTTCTAGGCCAACCATTTTCTCTTCTACATTAGAGATTCTATTTTCTGTATGATCTAGTCTGCTTTTAATACTTTCAAGGGAGATTTTGACTTCTTGTATTATAGCCTTCATCTCTAACAGTTCCATCTGATTCTTTTGTAAAGTGTGAAATTCCTCTTTTAGATCTTGCATGAATTTCCTTACCTCCTGGAACTCTTCAACTCCTTTCTCCTTCCTCTTCAGCAGTTCCTTGTCTCTCTTCTCTTCCATCTCTGTTAGCTTTGCCATTATGAATGTTCTGAATTCTTTATCAGACATTTCCATGATTTCCATTGAACTGTGTGTGGATAAAGAGGAGCTATCCTTTTCCCTTGTGGGAGAGGTATTTTCCTGCTTCCCCATATTTCTTGTGGTCCTGCAGCGATTTCTAGTCATCTGGTGGATGATCGGTTCAAACTTGGAAGTTCAATCACTCGAGTTTTGGATGCTGGAGGCCCAGTTATCAGTGGGACATCTTCCTTTCTCCCCAAATGGCTAGATCACAGGAGCCATGGAGCTGTCTGTCTCTTGAAGAAAGGCTGTTCACGCAAGTTTTGGATGCTGGAGGCCCAGTTATCAGTGGGACATCTTCCTTTCTCCCCAAATGGCTAGATCACAGGAGCCATGGAGCTGTCTCTCTCCGTATCTTTTTCATGGTAGTTTTATAGTTTGAGGTTTTACATTTAAATCTTTGATCCATTTCAAGTTGATTTTTGTTAATGGGGAAAGATAGAGGTTCATATTCATTTCTACAGGTGAATATCCAGTTTTTCCAGCACCATTTGCTGAAGAGATTTTCTTTTCCCCACTGGATTGTCTTGTACCCTTTGTCAAAAATCAGTTGGCTGTATATGTGGGGTTTTTTCCCCTAGATTCTCTATTCCGTTCCAGTGGTCTACATGCTTGTTTTGTGCCAGTATCATACTGCTTTGATTGTAACAGCTGTGTAAAATCTTTTAAGATTAGGTGTGAGATGTTTCCTACTTTATTCTTTTTGCACAGTATTGGTTTGGTGATACAGGTTTTTTTTATGATTATGAACAAATTTTGTAATTCTGTTTCTGTAAAAAAAAAATCGCAGGCAATTTGTAATTACATTAAATTTGTACATTAATTTGAGTAGAATTAACATTTTAATTATGTTAATTGTTCCAATCAAGAAGGATGGAATATCTGTTCACTTTTGTGTACTATTTTCAATTTCTTTTTTTAGGTTTTCAAAGAAGAGTTTTCCTTATAGAGGCCTTCCACTTCTTCCACTTCTTTGGTTAAGTTTATTTATAGGTGTCTACGTGTGTGTGTGTGTGTGTGTGTGTGTGTGTGTGTGTGTGTTGGGGGGGTGGCTATTATAAATGGGACTCCTTTCTTCAGTTCTACCTCAGGCTGTTCATTGTTGGTATATAAAAATGCTATAGATTATTATCTATTGATTATTCTTGTGAACAATAAACACCTTTGTTACAGGAATGAAGACAGGAATACTTATTTGCCTTTCTGGGCCTTGATTTTCCTCAGGAAGAAGCCCAGGTCTACCTTCTAGCACATAGCTATCTGTTCGGCTGCACTGGCTGGTCTTGAAGCAAAAAGGCATGCAAGAAACTTGCCCTGCTGGAGCTGCTAGTTTGGACATTCTTTTTCCTTTCATCATATTTATTCTGAACTTTTTTCAGTCACTTTTTGTTTAAAATCTCTTCCTCCTCAGAAGTCATCTTGGCTCCCTTCTCCAAGCTCACGGGCAGTGCACAGTAGGACTCATACTACTGCCAGTATGGTGTGCTGTCATTTGGCACGGTGCAGCTCTTCACCATGGTCTTGGTGCAGACCAGATCATTATTGTATGCGTTGTAGGCAACATCGATGATCTATGCTTTGCTTGTACAACACTCTGAGCCCCAGGAAAAGCTCACCACGTTCAGCCTCAAGGCATGATATTTATTGTTACCTCCTCACACAGAGACTGTGTGTATGCATCAGGGGTGATCTTAGTGCTGGCAGTGGGGCATCCCAGCTCAAACTTCCACTTCTTGTGTTAGGGCTTTCTTTTGCCCCCACTGCAGCCAGTTGTCCTAAGAGATGCCCATTGTTTGGCACAGACTGGAAAGAGTTGTACATTGTTTTTATATCCTGCCACTTTACTGGATTCCTTTATCACTTCCAGGAGTTTTGTTCTGGACTATTTTGGGTTTTCTAAGTACATAATCATGTCATCTGCAAATAGAAATAATTTCACTTCTCCTTTTCCTATTGGAAGGCATTTTATTTTAGTCTCTTGTCTTATTGTATTGGCTAGGACTTTCAGTATTATGTTGAAAAGGAGAAGAGAAAATGGGAGGCATTTTCTTGTTCCAGTTTTTAGTGGAAAAAAACTAAAAGTGTGATTTTGGCAATGGGTCTGTCATATTTGGCCTTTATTTTATTGATATCTCTTCTGTGATGATATTGCTGAGAGTCTTAATCATGAAGGGATATAGTATTTTATTAAATGATTTTTGTGCATCAATTGATTTGATCACATGGCTTTTTCTTCTGTTAATGTGTTGTATTACATTTATTGCTTTGCATATGTTCAACCACCCTTACATCCCAGGAATAAAGCCCACATGGTCATGGTGTATAATTTTTTTTTTCTTTTTTTAGGAGAGGTTTTCGCTATAGGGTGCATGCGTTTGCCAGAAAGACAGAGACAGAGAGACAGAAAGTGAGAAATCACCCCCCAGGGGGTAATGGCCATGCCGCCGCAATCCCTTCTCCTCCATTCTCCTCTTGGGATCTTGGGCATGCATGCATACACACCAGGCGTGAGTTTAAGCCACCGGGCCCGGGACTTGAACCGCAGTTGACTACATGGGAGTCCAGCGACATAGCTATTACGCTAGCTGCTGGTCCCACGGTGTATAATCTTTTTAATGTGTTGTTGGATATGGTTTGCTAGTATCTTGTTGAGAATTTTTTTTTTTTTGAGAGGTTTTCTCTATAGGTCGCGTGCTCTTGCCAGACAGACAGAGAGAGACATAGAGATAGAAAGCGAGAAATCACTCCCCAGGGGGGATGGTCACGTCGCAATCCCTTCTCCATTCTCCTCTCGGAATCTTGGACATGCATGCACACACACCCGGTGTGAGTTTTAAGCCACCAGGTACCCTGTTGACTACGTGGGAGTCCAGCGACATAGCCATTACGCTAACTGCTGGTCCCTCTTGTTGAGAATTTTTGTTTTGGTGTTCATTAAGGACAGTGGTCTGTAGTTTTCTTTTTTAATTTTTTTGTTATGTCCTTGTCTGTTTTGGGGATCAGGGTGAGAAAGGCACCATAGAATGTATTTGGGAGGATTCCTTCCTTTAGAATCTTTAGAAATAGAGTAGAATTGGAGTTAGCTCTTCTTTAAAATTTTGTAGAATTCAGAAGTGAAGCCATTGGGACTTGGGTTTTTCTCTTTTGGGGAACTATTTATTACTAATTCAATCTCATTGGGTTTTTTGGTTTGTTTTGTTGTTGTTATTTTGGTCTATTCAGGCTTTCTATGTCTTCCTGATTCATTCATCGTAGATAATATGTGACCAGAAATGTGTCTATCTCATCTAGATGTTCTTGTTTGTTGGCATTGCATCAGTTATAATATTGTCTCATGATCTCTTATAGTTCTGTTTGTTGTAATGTTGCCTGTTTTCACGCTGATTTATCTGGTTCCTTTCTCTATTTTACTCAAGTAATCTAGGTAATAATGTGACAATTTTGTCTGTCTTCTCAAAGAACCAGATTTGGTTTCATTTATTTTTTGTATAGTTCTTTTTTTTTTTTTTTTGTATAGTTCTTTTATGCTCTATTTCAACTATTTCTGCTCCAATCTTTTTTTCCTTATTTTCTTTTCTTTCTTCCTTTCTTTTTCTTTCTTTTTCTTTCTCTTTCTTTCTTTCTCTTTCTTTCTCTTTCTTTCTTTCTTTCTTCTTAGATGGATTTGTGCTATAGGGCACATATGCTTGCCAGAAAGAAAGTGAGAAATCACCCCCCAGGGGGGATGGCCATGCCACAATCCTTTCTCTTCCATTGTTCTCTCAGGATTTTGGACACGCATACACACGTGCCTGGCATGAGTTTGAAGCTGCTGGGTCCAGGACTTGAACCATAGTTGACTTACATAGAAGTCCAGTGATGTAATCATTGCACCATCTGCTGGTCCCCTACTCAAATCTTTATTATTCCTTTTCTCCTGGTGTTTTGGGGGGTTTTGTAGTTGTTTTTCCAGTTTCCTGAAGTGTGTTGTTAGGTAGTCTATTTGCCACCTTTTAATTGTTTGTGGGTATGTGTATGTGTGTATGTGAGCACTAATTGCTATGAACTTCCCTCTTATGAGTGCTTTTGCTGTGTCCCACAGGTTATGAAAATCAGTGTGCTTGTAATCATTGGTTTCAATGAATGTTTTGATTTCATTTTAAATTTTTTCAGTGGTTGTGAGGTCATTCAGGATTACATTGTTTTTTGAGAGATTTTTCGCTATAGGGCATGTGCGCTCGCCAGACAGAGAGAGACATAGAGATAGAAAGCGAGAAATCACCCCCCCAGGGGGGATGGTCATGCCACAATCCCTTCTCCTCCATTCTCCTGTGAGGATCTTGGGCACGCACACACACATGCTCAGCGTGAGTTTTAAGCCACCGGGTCCGGGACATGAACCACGGTCGACTACGTGGGAGTCCAGCAACATAGCCATTATGCCAACTGCTGGTTCCCTCAGGATTATTGTTTAGTTTCCATGTGTTTGTGAATTTTCAAGAGTTCTTTCTGGAGTTAGTTTCAAGTTTAATTCCATTGTGGTCAGAGAAGATGCTGGATATAGTTTCTATAACTTTAAATTTGTAAAGGCTTATTTTGTGCCGTCATGTGGTCATTCTTCAAAAACATTCCATGAAAGGGTAAAAATGTATATTTTACTGTTGTTGTGTGAAATGTTGTGTAGAGTCCATTTGATATATTGGTATCATTTAGATCCTGTATCTTTTTATTTTTCATCTAGACATTCTGTCCAGAGGATACAGTGGAGTGTTGAGATTTCCAGTGATTAGTGTGTTGGAGTCTTTCTATTCTGTTAGATCTAGCAGTCTTTCTTTCACATATCTGGGTGCTCCAGTGTTGGGTGCATAATTATGTATAAGTGTTATATACTCTTGGTGAATTATCCCTTTTAGTACTTTATAGTGTCTTTCTTTGTCCTTACAGTTTTTTTCTTAAAGTCTATTTTACTATTGTGACTCCAACCTTTTTGTTTTATTTCCATTTGCATGGAATATCTTTTTCCAACCCTTTATTTTCAGTCTATGTATGTCTTTTTTATATGCATTTGCTTATTTTTACATTTAATCACTGAATATTACTATAGCATTCCAAGTAAGTTTTCTCATCATGAATACACTACATATCAGTCCAAAGACGTTACATATACATTACAATCAACAGATTTCTTTTAATTTTGGGTCCCTTAATGTATTGCTTCTTTCTTCTTCCCCTTGATTCTCTCCCTCTCTCCCTCCCTCATCCCCACCCTTCTCCCCCACTGTCTATAAAGCCATCCCTGCTCTCCATGCTTTTATACCTTCCAATCATTTGGTTTCCCCATAGAGCGCCAACATTTGGTACATATTGAGTGGGGACATACAATGCCTCTCTTTCATCATCTGGCTTGCTTCACTTAGCAGTAAATCTTCCATATTTGTCCATTCCTAACAAATGCCAGAGTCTCACTATTTTTTATGGATGAGTACTATTCTGTAGTGTATATGTTCCACACGTTTTCAATCCATTCAGCTGTTCATGAACATTTGAGTTGGTTCCATGTTTTAGCAATTGTGAATAATGTGGCAATAAACATGGGTGTGCACGTGTTTTTCCAACTGAGCATTTTCCTGTCCTTTGAGTAAATACTCAGGAGTGGAATTTCTGGTTCATATGTTAGTTCTATTTGTAGGTCTTTGAGGGACCTACATATTGCTCTCCTCAGTGACGGTACTAATTACAGTCTCTGTATGTCTTTCAGTGAGGTGATTTTCTTGCAAGTAGTATATTGAGGACTTCTGTCATTTTACACATTCAACCAGTCTATGTCTTCTAAATGGAGAATTTCATACATTAACACGTAATGTTATTATCAATAATTGCAGGTTTGTCCTTGCCATTTTGTTAGCCATTTTTTCTTAGTTGTTTTGTGTTCTCTTATTTCTGTTTTTCTTTCATTTTCCTGATATAGTACTTCTTTTAGTAATTCTTAAAGACCTGGTTTAATATTCATAAATTCTTTCAGTTTTTGTTTGTCTGAGAATAATTTTATTTGTTCTTCCCATAATTTTGGCAGATACAGTATTCTTGGTTGAAATGGTTTTTCTTTTAATGTTTGAGTATGTCTTTCCATTCTTTCCTTGCTCACATTGTTTCATTTGAGAAGTCTGACATTAGGATATCCTAATAGGATAGCCTTTGTAAGTAACTTGACATTTCTCTCTTGATATTTTTAGAACACTGTCTTTGTCTTTGATTTTTACAAATCTGGCTATGATACACTGTGAAGAGGATCTTCTTATGTTGATTCTATTTGGCATTCTTTGTATTTCCTGAATCTAGAAGTCTGAATGTTTCTCTAGGTTTGGAAAGTTTTCAGCAAGTATTTTGTGGAATGTATTTTCTAGCCCTTTATCAGATTCCTTACCTTTTGGAATCGGTATTGTTTAAATATTTGGGTGTTCAATGGTATCTAGAATTTCTTGTATGCTGGCCTCATTTTTAATGGTTATTTTTCCATCCTTCTCAATTGCTTGGACTGTCAGAAGTTTTGTTATTGAGGTCAGAGATTCATCTGCATGGTCTAATCTGCTTTAACTTTTTTTTTTTTGGAGAGGTTTTTGCTATAGGGCGTGTGCACTCACCAGACAGAGACATAGAGACAGAAAGCGAGAAATCCCCCCCCCGGGGGGGATGGTCACACCGCAATCCCTTCTCCTCCATTCTCCTCTCGGGATCTTGGGCACGCACGCACACGCGCTCAGCATGAGTTTTAAGCCACCGGGTCCAGGACACGAACCACGGTCAACTACGTGGGAGTCTAGTAACATAGCCATTACGCTAACTGCTGGTTCCCTGCTTTAACATTTTTGAGGGCAGTTTTGATTTCTTACATCATGATCTTTATCTCCAGAAGTTCTATTTGATTCTTGTATAGGGTGTCTATTTATAGAGTTCCTCCTTCAAGTCATGAAAAGATTTCCTCATGTCCTGGAATTGGTTGTCTGTTTTCTCCTACATTTCATTGAGTATAGTTACAACAAAATGTCTGAATTCTCTAACATTTCAGTGATTTATTGTGTTTTATCCATTGCTGGTGAGGAATTACTGTGTTCTTTGGGGGAAGAAGCATTTTTGGGGTTTCTCATACTTCTCAAGGATCTGTTGTGACTTTCAATCATCCGGGGATACACTTCTTGGTACTTCTTTGGGTTAGATTTCTGTAGTTGTGTGCATGTGTGCTTCTCTTTGATGTGAATTAGCTACATGTAGTTTTCCCTTCTACTGTGGATGACAGTTTGATACCCACAGTAGGAGTTTTAAGTTCAAATTTACAGAGGGATTTCTCTCCTTTTTTGCTGATGTGAGTGTGGGAGTTCTGGAGTACTCCTCCAGAACCTCAGAGTGTTTAGAAATTTGGATCCTATATATGAAAATCTATCTGGTCACTATGTGATAGGGGACTGAGTTGGTAGGTGAGAATGTAGAGGTGGTATCCAAAATTGTGTGCCGTGCTATACGCAGTGCCCCAGCCAACACAGCCTCTTCTACCACACCCTAAACTGGGAAGGCGACTTGGGTAAAGAGCTGGCTTTGCTCAGGCCTGCTTTGTCTCTGCTCCTAGTTGGGTGGAGGGTAAAGTGGCATTAGTACCAGAAAGATGGCTCCTCCTATCTTTTCACTCTGTGGTTGCGGGAACCAGAGCAGAGGGGGTGCACTCCAGGACCAAAACAGCCTCTCCTTCCACATTCTAGACTGAGCAGACGGCTTGGATGAAGATCTCAGTTAAGGTTTACTTTATATTCGCTGATTCCCTTGGCCAATACAAATCACTTGGACAAACTTATGAATGGAGCAAGGAGATATACCCACAGAAAGACCTGTCAAAGGCATCAGACCTAATCCTCTGGCAGAGAATAATATAAGCATCTGGGAACAATTCATCCCCAATCCCTTTAAGTTATTGTATTTAGCCATGAGATCTCTTGGGCAGTGATGTCCAAAATTGAACATAAGTACCTTAGGTAGTATAAAAGGACCCACTAGGACATGATTAAAGTAATAGAACTTTGGACCTGGCAGTTGATGTGGTGGTTAAGGCACTGGACTCCCACATGGCTGACTATGGTTCAAGTCCCAGACCTGAAACTTGCTTTCTCACTTTCCCTTTCCCTCTCACTCTGTCCCTCTCTGGTCAAATTTTTTTAAATAATAATAAGTAAAATTAAATATATTAAAAAGTACTAGAACATCTACTTACATCATATGGATTTATATGTCATATGTTGTATGCCCTATCGTGAGGAGGAGTGGACACGCCCATATCCGAGAAGCTGATGGTTGTCTTCACTTGTTCATTTATTCTCTGCATGTTGCATCAGGTGGCAGTTTATCTGTGAAAATAAAAAACCACTTCTCCTTTGTCCTCAGTGCCTGGAGGTAGTGTCTAAATCCTCAGTATTTCCCGAGTAGTAATGTTTGTATAATTCATGATGGACCCTGATGCTGTACTGAAACTATAAGCTCAAGTTCACCCCTTTCCCTCTATCAGCTCTGTGTCTTGTCCAGTCTGACAGAGACAGCTGCAGACCCCAGTCCACTATCCCTGAGGTTGGTTTCACTGAATAAATTCTTTTCCTTAGTCACCAATTTTTGTCTTTTTGTGGGAGGTGCCGTGGACTTGATTTTTTTGGTCCCCTGAACGAGTATTCCTCGGCTATTTCAGAAACTTTGGTAAGCCAGAGCCAGAAGTGCCAAACATTGGGTACCAGCAGTTAGCGTAATGGCTATGTCGCTGGACTCCCACATAGTTGACCATGGTTCGAGTCCTGGACCCGGTGGCTTAAACTCACGCCGGGCGCACATGTGTGCGTGCCCAAGATCCTGAGAGGAGAATGGAGGAGAAGGGATTGTGGCGTGACCATCCCCCCTGAGGGGTGATTTCTCGCTTTCTATCTCTCTGTCTCTCTCTGTCTGTCTGGCAAGCGCACATGCTCTATAGCAAAAACCTCTTCAAAAAAAAAAGAAGTGCCAAACGTTGTGAGTTAGTTGGTCCCCAGAATAAGATTTGGCATGGAACCAAACAGTTGCTGAAACAGCTGTTTCCCCCTACCCAAACTGGCATTGGCTACCCTTAGCACCTTTTGCAGTTGGTGAAGAAGTAAATGCATCTTGAGAACAAGCCAGCAGGCTCAAAGTTTGGCTCCTGGTAAGTCATGACAGTGCACGTCAGGCTTTGTCTTGATCTAAGAGCTCTGCCTTTGGGCCCTTCAGATGACAATTTGGGCATCCACCATTGGTTTCATGGGAAAGATATTTTCTGTTTGGGCCCTTTTGAGAGACAATGTGGGTGCTTGCCATTCCTTTTGTGATAGAGACATTTGTCATATTTGTGTTTTGTTTGAAGAGGAGAGAACGAATGTGTGACTTCGAGGACTTAATAAACCAGGTTGTCTTTGAGAGGGTAAGTTAGAAACTGGCAAATATGGTATGCGTTTCTCCTGTCCCAATTCAGAGCCCTTGGGACAAATATTAATTAGCACACTCGTCTTCGTCTAGCTATGATCCCACGACCAACTCGTGTCTTTTCTGGTGAATTCAGAAGCTTTTATTTTTTCCTTTGTTCTGGCTACTTTGAATCTATTGATTTTTTTTTCCCCTCCACTCATTTGTGGTTTAATATATGAGAGAAAGGAGTTATGACAATTGCCAAGAGGCCGCGGATCCAGCGCCGACCAAGCCAACCTTGTGGCTGCCAAGGACACTCACAAAGACCATGATACATCTACCAAGAATGCTGACGAGTCCAACCGCGACCCCCAGTTTGAACCAATAAATTAAAACGTTGGAGGAAGATGAACTTTTTTTTCTTTTTTTCTTTTCTTTCTTTCTTTATTTTTGCTATAGGGAGGTTTTCACTATAGGGCACGTGCACTTGCCAGACAGACAGAGAGAGAGAGACATAGAGACAAAAAGCGAGAAACCACCCCCCAGGGGGGATGGTCACGCCGCAATCCCTTCTCCTCCATTCTCCTCTCGGGATCTTGGGCACGCACGCACAAGCGCCCGGTGTGAGTTTTAAGACACCAGGTCGGGGACGCGAACCGCAGTCGACTACGTGGGAGTCCAGCGACATAGCCATTACGCTAACTGCTGATTCCCCGAAGAGAAACTTTTTAAAACACCGGCCAAGCTGTTCCGGTTCGCCTCTGAGAACGAGCTCCCGGAGTGGAAGGAACTGGCGACGTCAGGCTCAAGCACAAGAAAGGGACCATCCGCCTCCCTTGCGAAGGGACAAGACCCTGAAGATCTGCGCCAACCACTACATCACTCCGATCATAGAGCTCAGGCCGAACGCGGCAGCGACCGCGCCTGGGTCTGGAACACCCACGCCGACGAGTGCACCAAGCAGAGCTGCTGGCCATCCGTTTCCTAAACGCCGAGAAGGCACAGAAATTCAAAACAAAGTTTGAAGAATGCAGGAAAGAGATTGAAGAGAGAGAAAAGAAAGGGCCAGGCCAAAACGACAATGCCGAAAAAGAGGCTGAGAAGCTGGAGGCTCCTCCAGTGAAGGAGACCAAGGAGCCCGAAGACCAGACCAAGGAGGAAGCCGAGGAGAAGCAATAAATTCCAACTTCTTTTTTCTCTTTTTCTTTTTTAAAGTTTTTCCTTGCCCCTCCTTTTCAGTTTGTTTTTATTTTGTTTTGTTTTTACAAGGGACTTTATATAAAGAACTGAATTCCAACATTCAGGTTGATTTTTGTTGTTGTTGTTTTTTGTTTTTCCCAAAGTTTTTGCTCCATGGAAGAAGACTTCAGAAAATCAATTCCCCACTCATGAAACTGTACTGTGCTAACTTTCTTTTCCATAGTGGAAACACTTATTTATAGTCATCAAAATAATGAATAAAAAACACATTTGAAAATATATATATATGAGAGAAAGGTCAAAGTTTGCTTGGAGATTTTATGAAGTGAACATTTCTCTCCAGTCCTGTTGATCAAAATATCTTCAACAGATAACACCACACCCCCCATCCGGTCAATGCTCTGCCTCTGTATCCCTCCTCCAAATGTTCTTCCCCAGGCCCCACTCCTCCACACACACCACATCTGGCATTCACACCCATCTCTTGTGTTTGTATATCTTTTAGTCAGTTTCGGTCACAGAGTGAGAAATCAAACTGCTATAAAGTAGTGGGACCTTTTATTTGTGTGAGATGCTTTGAGGGTTCAGAGAAACATGAAGTTAAAGTTTGCATTCATTTTGGTGTAGGGATTTTTTTTTAAATCTATGCATGGTTTTTCCATAATTCCCATTTTCATGAATTATTTTATTCTTTCTGATAAGATATAAGTATTTACAAACAATATACAAGCAAAGATAGCCTGACGATGATGTTTTGAAGCTTTCTCTTGTGAAAACAATATCTATTTTTGCTTTAGTATTTATTTTTCCAAATTTCACCTGTCATATCAAGAGTCATTTGAATATAATTAACTCACACTAACAATCTATATTTCAAATCAGAAGCCAACTTAAATGGACAACACCTTTTCGTGCTGTTAAAATAGCACATATTGGGAACCAGCAGTTAGCGTAATGGCTATGTCGCTGGACTCCCACGTAGTCGACCGCGGTTCGTGTCCCGGACCCGGTGGCTTAAAACTCACGCCGGGCACGTGTGCGTGCGTGCCCAAGATCCCGAGAGGAGAATGGAGGAGAAAGGGATTGCGGCGTGACCATCCCCCCTGGGGGGTGATTTCTTGCTTTCTGTCTCTATGTCTCTCTCTGTCTGTCTGGCGAGCGCACGCGCCCTACAGTGAAAATCTCTCCAAAAAAAAAAAAAAAATAGCACATATTGAAAGTGACAAATTATTTCTTCATCCACCAATCTCTGTATAGTTACTAACAAAATCTCTAAAATAGGAATAGGACTAAATGCACACAGAACTATCAAAATTGTTGAAGACATTTGAATATTTACTAGGTATAATAACTTATTTTAGTAATGTAACAATGTACCCATATTTTTAGAAATGCATGCTGGGGTGTGCATAGTGTCTGGATACTATACTATAGAATACCTCACAAAAGGAAGCAATAAATCAAGTATGAAAAATCTCAATAATAATTGTGATTGATGTGTATGTGGAGTTGACTACACTATTCTTCGCAAACAAATTTGAAATTTTTTATAATGAAATATAATCCTTTTCCCTCAATCAATTTCTTTTTTATAAATAGTAAAATGAAATTTCAAATACAGAATATGATTCTTTTTTAAATATTTATTAAATTTCATTTATTTTAATTTGCCCAGAGAGGGACACAGAGAGCAAGGGAGGGGGGAAGTGAGAAAACAAGCAAGTTACCAGGTCCAGGACTTGAACTGTGGTCAACTATGTGGGCATGTCCAGGACTTGAACTGTGGTCAGCCATGTGGGCGTGTCCAGGACTTGAACTGTGGTCAGCCATGTGGGCGTGTCCAGCACCTTAACCACCAAGCCACCCTCTGGTCCCCAGAATATGACTCTTTAACACTTTGGTTTCTATACTGATAAAGCCTGAAAATATGCTACATGATGTAGGTTGACTCTATCCAGAGATAAGGTAGGAGATCTGACATTGAGGGAAAAGGTCATTTCTCCAGGCCCTTCAGGGATGATAACATTTAATCCACACAACCACCTTCTGTAACATCCAAATTACGGTTGGGAAGACAGACCTAAAAAGAGGTTAAGTTACTTGCTAAATTCACAGAAATAGCAAGAGTTAGACTAGATATATTATTCTGAGTGCCTTTAAATACAGTTCTGTCTTAACCAGACTGCAAATTTTAAATGCTCTTATTAGCTAGTAACATAGAGTAAAAATCCTCAGAAGCCTGCCCCTCAAACCTCAGTACCCAAAAGCTGTACACCTACGGTTTCATGGAGCTCTCTGTCTCACCGTCGCTGATTATAGAGAGAAACTCCCTCTCCAGCCTCTGCCTCTCATTTCATTGACCATGAGACGAAGCAGCCGGACTTCATTTGGCCACTGAGGACAAACTTAGCAGATGGTGAGAGGCTGACTTCCTCGGGCTGTGCACGAACTCTCCTTGGCTATACTTATTTCAAAAACCACAGGAGAAAAGACGTGGGGAAAGAGCACAGCTGATTAGAGAGGATGACTAACAAGAGGAGGAGGGTGGAGTCCAGGCCTCAAGAGACAGCTCCTACTTTGCCCTCTTAAATGCTGCCCTGTCACCTCAGTATAAGAAGCCAGTCTAGCTACTGGAAGGTCAAAGGCCACATGGAGAAGAGGAGCTGAGACACCCCAGCTGAGGGCCAGCACCGAGTGCCTGACATTCAGGAGAGGCCATCTTGGACCTTTGGTTCCAGCTGACTACAGCTGTGTGAATGAGCTCAGGTGAAACCAGTAGAGGAGCCACCCGGCTAACTCACAGATTTATGAGAAATCATACATTACACTGTTTTTAGCCACTGTCCTTGGAGTGATGTGCTACATAGCTAAAGATAACTGATACACAGCCTGATTAAGAATTTTATATTTATTTAGTCTATCTGGAAAATATTAATGATATCTTCCACTAATTCTTGGATTTTTAAAAAAAATACAGTTTCAGCATCTTTAGCTATTATATCTCTGAAGTGTCATTAATGTGTTCATCTCATTCACTCAGCATGCTGCTGCTCGAATATCATGTATGCTTTAGGGAGTCGTGAGCTGAGACTTTACATGGAGGCTGACATTCGTGCTTTCAAATCAGTAAAGGCTGAAATTTAACAAAGAAACAGAGCAGAATAAAAATCAGCATCACACATAGAAAAGATAAGCACTGTTTCAGTTATTTAGGGGTGTGTGTGTGTGTGTGTGTGTGTACATGTGTGTATGAATATATGTGTGTGTAGATAGATAGATAGATATAGATATAGATATATAGATAGATAAACACCAAGAAATAATATAACTATTTCTGCTACTTATTTGGGGTCCTTTTTTTACTTTTAGCTTTTAGTGTTTGCTATAGGGCTGTGTGCTCACCAGAGAGAGACAGAGGGAGAGAGAGAAGGAAAGAGGGAAATCTGCCCATGCTACAATCCCTTCTTCTCCATGCGCCTCTTGAGATTTTGGACACACACACACACACACATACACACACACATGGGCCTGGCATGATTTTTAAGCCTCTGGGTCCAGAACTCAGACCACAGAGTCGGTCATGTGGGATCCAGCTTTCTTTAGCCTCCACACCACCCTCTGGCCAAGACCACAGTTTTTCAAGATCAAAGAATGTGACAATTGGCTGCCTTGTAGAATCAGAAAAGGCATTATTGAGGAGGTTAGTTGGAACACTGTATGAGCTTCACGAATATATTTTTAGTTGAAAAGTGGTGATAACTTTTAATGGAAATGAACCTCACGTCTTGGTTGTTTAGTAGGATTAGGACTTACAGTTGTTAGTATTATTTTTTCTTTCTGTGTCCTTTCCTCCTTTCTGGGTACTCTTTACTAGAATGTGAGAGTCTCCATCTTCTGCTGATTTACATCTTACTACAACAAAGTTCATCTCTCAAACAACCTATGAAGGTCTTCAGAAAGTTCATGTAAAGTGCATATCACGGAAAAGCTACCTGTGGATTTCAAAATTGTTCGTATGGAGGTACACTTACGTTTTGCCATGATCTTTTTGAAGTACCCTGGTATATAACTGGGCGAGTATGAATTTAACAGCAAGCCTTTGCATGTATACATCTGACTAAGGCATTTCAGGGTAAATGACAGAATGGGCCGATCAGGTAGGGCAGGACTGATACCACTTTCAGCCACATCATGTTGTACTCTTGAAACTGAGCACTAGTGATCTACTTGCTGATTTCTTTTTTCCCAGCATCAATCCATTGTATGTTAGTTGTCAAAGATATTGCCATATACACTGTATCTTAACAGAGGGCTTTTAAAGACCCCATCCTTATTTTACAAAGTGTAAAAGCCTGTGTCCTAGATATACAAATACTTTCTTGGATGTCTTCCTATAGTCTAAGGTATTTTTGAAGAGTTTTAGATGAGGTCGGCCATGTAGTCCAGACATGATGTGCAGCTGGCTGGATGGTGGTAGATGTATTTGAAGGGGGAATGACAGAAACAGGAAGAGTAGTTTAAAGTCTAGGCTGAAACAAGGATAAGAGGAGAAAATTTCCCTTTTTTTCAAGGCTTTACTAAGTTTGGAGAAAAAGGAGTAGGCTTGAGAAGTGTTTAATTATTTATTTATTTATTTTTTTTGCGATAGAGCATGTGGAGAGACAGAGCAAGACTGTGAGAGGGAAAGAAATCATCCCCCAGTGGGGATGGCCATGCCACGATCCCTTCTCCTCCATCCTCCTGAGATTTGGGGCACACATACACATGCACTCGGTGTGAGCTCTGAGCCACCGTATCAGGGACAGGAACCACATCAGCAATGCAGGAATCTAGCACCTTAACCAGTATGCCACCCGCTGGCCTCAGTGTTTCGGAATTTAAGTCAGAAAAGCTCTGATATGAACTGGATATGGGCATGCAGGGAAGGGAGTAATGAAGGAAATAACTGACAGTCGCAGGTCCTGACGGATGGGAGACAGCATTAAGGGAGGCATCAGAGATGACTGCAGATTTCCACTCCTGTGGGTATGTAATAACCACCAGAAGAGCTCAATAGCAAAGAAGATGAGCAGCCTTTGTATTAGGACTCTATTAATCTACTTTTGGGCATGGCAATACCGTGTTATATGTAGGACATTCAAATATGAGGCAGCTTGGTGTATGAGTCTGACGCTAGAGAAACAGATGTGGACATCCTTAGGTGGTGATAAAAACCAACCTGGAATATGCTTAAAGACTTTGTAAAAAGAGAACAGGGGGGCCCAAGGAATGAACCCTTCAGTGCTGGCAAAACCCTAAAGTGGTCAAAGTAAAGGGAGCCCAAATAATGGTAGAATATAAGACCAGCATCTGCAGTGTGCCAGAAAACAAGGAAAGAATATTTTCAAGAAGACTGGGCTTAATAGCGTCACTATAGCAGGAAGATCTAGGATGATAAAGACGAAAAGTTCTTAGCTTTGACAAGGAAGAGGCTTCTTGTAACGTGTAACTGCAGTGCGGGGGTCAGAAACCAGATGGCAGTAGGTTGCTGGTCAGTAGAAAGAGAAAAGACTGCTTTTTAAGGGATGTTTCATGGGATTAAAAGGTGAGCTATGGTAAGACTATGGGGTTCAAGGCAGTTTTTGGATTCTGGTTTTGTGTGTTTTCAATGAGCAGCATTTCAGAATATTTAAAGCCTAGGAAGAGGAACTAATAGAGGAGAGGAAGAACATGAGCAGGGCAAGAAGGAGTGACGATGAGAACAGTCCTACGGCTCTCCAAAGGCAGTGACCACGTTCTGCTGCCGGTTACGTCCCAGCTTCTCTTGCAGGTGTCCCTCCTAGTCACTGCTCCTGCCCTGTCTTACATAGGGCCTTCGTTGCCTCGTGCCTGAACCACGCCTCCTCACTGCTTAACTTACAGACTCTGGGATTGAAAAAGGCACGAGAGCCCCAAAACATAAATATTATAGCAAGTAGCAAAGAAGAGTGTAAGAGTCATCCTTGCAGCTTGACCTGACTAGTCCTCTGCCCTCTCTAACACAAACTGGAGTGATGTGGAGGCATAATGTCTAACAAACTTCTCGGGGAGCATAGCGTGTGAACTGAGTCTCAAAACATGAGAGTTTCTTGGGACCAGCAGTTAGCGTAATGGTTATGTCGCTGGACTCCCATGTAGTCGACCGCGGTTCAAGTCCCAGACCCAGCGGCTTAAAACTCATGCCGGGCGCGTGTGCGTGTGTGCCCAAGATCCCGAGAGGAGAATGGAGGAGAAGGGATTGCAGCATGGCCATCCCCCCT
>NW_006159658.1:892555-893527 GCF_000334495.1 Tupaia belangeri chinensis | reverse complement strand
CTCCTGTCCCTTTATCTTGTTAATAATTCCCTCTCCCCCTCCCAACCCAGGAGAGGCAAGGGAACAGGCCTTCTTGAATACACACCTTCATGGCTCCTGAGAACTAGTCATTTCGTGCAGCTGTACGGTTTTCTAAATTTGGAGTTTTTTTGAAATTTTTTTAAATAGTTTTATTTAAAAGATTTTCTCTTCGTTTTCTTCTCTTTTTCTCCGTTTCCCATTTGTTTGTTTTTTGTTGTTGCTGTTGTTCCTCTCTTTCTGTTTCCTTTTCTGCACATTCCTCGACGTTCAGATTGAACTTCTAAGTTTGGGAAGAAACTGATCATCCACCAGATGACTAGAAATCGCTGCAGGACCAAAAGAAATATGGGAAAGCAGAAAAATACCTCTCCTCCAAGGGAAAAGGATAACTACTCTTCATCCACACACAGTTCAATGGAAATCATGGAAATGTCTGATAAAGAATTTAGAACATTCATAATGGCAAAGCTAACAGAGATGGAAGAGAAGAGAGACAATGAACTGCCAGAAGGTGAAGAAATTCTTACAAGATCTAAAAGAGGAATTTCACACTTTACAAAAGAATCAGATGGAACTGTTAGAGATGAAGGCTATAGTACAGGAAATCAAAATCTCCCTTGAAAGTATTAAAAGCAAACTGGATCACACAGGAAATAGAATCTCAGGTGTAGAAGAGAAAATTGTTGGCCGAGAAAAATCCACCATGAAAACTGAGAAAATTGTCCAAAAATTTGAGAATAATATACGAGAAATACTAGATACCATCAAACGTTCAAACATCCAGATAATAGGCATCCCAGAATGTGAAGAGACTCATAAGGGCATTGATAATCTATTCCATGAAATCCTGCAAGGAAACTTTCCAAACCTAGAGAGGCACTCAAAGATTCAGTCCCAAGAAATACAAAGGACCCAAATAGAATCAACCCAAGAAGATCTTCTCCAAGACAC
>NW_006159658.1:886621-891410 GCF_000334495.1 Tupaia belangeri chinensis | reverse complement strand
AAAGTAGAAATGGAATATTATTGATGATAACATGCATGATTAAGCCACTATGCAATTTATTCTAGATGGGAAATCACATTTAGTATGTTGTGATGATGCTCAGGGAATGAATGTAAATTAATTTAAAAAAAAGTTTCAGGAGAAAAAAAAACACTAAAACTGTTCTTATCAAAAATTTTTTTAAATGTGTATTTGATGATGCAGTAAGCTATATAGCCCAGCTAGGTGCTCCTTTATAGTATGTTCATTCTATTCATTTAGGTTTATGCCTAAAGTCAGATTTGGGTTCATGTATATGTATATATCAGCTGCGCTTGCTATTGGAAATATTTAGACTAATTAAGTTCATTAGGAATCAATTAAATGGGGGGAAAGGCATAGAAAGCAACCATGGATACCAGAGACAATGTGGGAGGAGGGTGGGACAGGGCAGAGGGTAAGGGATAGGGAATCAAGGATGGCAAGAATAAACAGCAAAATATACAGGACATAAGAAATGGAACATTATTTGTTGATAACATGTATGTTGATGTGCTTGACTAAGCCAATATACAGTGTATTCTGGATGGAAAATTCATTTGTATGCTGTAATGATGTATAGTGAATTAATGTAAATAAATAAATTTTTTACAAAAAGGCTACTTTAAAGTATTGATCAGCTCTTAGTTAAAAAAAATAATCACACTGACAGCTTTTCTCTTTACCTTTTGGTAACTGATGTTAAAGAAAGATTTCTGTACTTCATGTTTGTATTTACTGGGTTTTTAACTACTTAGAAACACTGAGCTTTATAAAAATTAAGTGCCTTTTTAAGTATAATTCTAAAACCAAGATGTGTAAAATTCAGATAACACTGATGTGGTGCTTTCAAGCATGATCCTGTTTTTAGTGGAGAGTTCATAAAAGAATAACTAATTAATAAGTAATTAATGAAGACAGCCCAAGATAAGCCCCAAGACAAGATTTACATCACAAGAAACAGATGTAACCAGCACGATAAACAAGAGAGAAAATGTTTTGGCCTCTTCTGCCACTACCTCCTGCCACTGTCCATGGCTGACAGAGCCCTAAGTTCCTGAGAAACCACCACCCTCATCCGCACCTGAGCCTACAGAGGTTTTTCCATAATATTGCCCTATGTTCAAGGCTACAAAACGAGACCCTTGAAGCATGAACCTATTCAGGTCTCTCCCCATGTACTCTTGCCTGGCTCTAATGAACCTGGCTTCTGCTCGTGCTCCTGCACCTGGAAAATTCTTTCACCACCTGTGCACGGCCCCCACTGCAGTTGTTACCTTTAAGTGCTGTATGCGATGGGAGTAACCAAATCCTTGTCAATTACACCATTATTGAAATGAACTGCCATCAACTTGTTAATTATTGCTACTTGAAGTGTTTGTCGCCCACAGTTTCAAAATTGCGTCCCATGAAAAAGGCTCTACCAGGATCCTGACAGCTTTAAGATCCATGCATTTCAGGTAAACTTGGTCCGAGCTCCACTTCCTCCAAACTGCCCTTATTCCTCGAATATGGCCAAAGAGAGGTTTTTTGACACTGATTCCTAGTCTTACTTACTGCCCTTTGGTGTGGAACAACCAGATCGGCAAGTGGGACAGGTTGTATCCAACATCACACTCAACAGGAAAAAGCTTAAAGTTTTCCTCCATCAGGAACAAGAAAAGCATACCCACCCCCACAATTTCTACTTCAACTAGTACTGGAAATCCTTATCATACCAACGAGCAAAAAACAAAAAGAAAGAAAAGACCTAAATACAAAAAGTAGTTGAATTTCTTTATTTTTTTCCTCAAATTTTTATTTTTATTTTTTACATTTAATTACTGTAATCTTTACAGCATACAAAATGGACTCTCTGGGCATGAGTGTACCACATATAAGTCCAGGCAAAGATATTACCGTACACATTGTCATCAACAAGTAATTTCCCATTTTGTGTTCATTAATGTTTTGATTCCCCCCCCATCCCTCCCTATTGCTGGCTGCATTTCTTCATGCTAAAAATAATTTAGGGTCAGCAGATAATGTGGAGGTTAAGGCACCTATATCCCATACAGCAGCCTGTGTGGTCTCCAACATGGAAGTTTAAAAACACTCCATGCCTGGGTCCATGTATGCCCAAAATCCCAATAAGAGAATAGAGAAGGGATTGCAGTGCGAGTATTACCACTGGGGGGTGATTTCTTACTTTCTCTCTCTCCCTCTCTCTCTTCCCCTTTCTACTTCTGTCTGTCAGTAAGCATACACACTCTACAGAAAAATAAAATTTAAAACTATCTGGAAATGAAATAAAGAAAATAATCTTATTTCCAAAAGTACCAGAAAAATAAAATACTAAGGAAAAATTTAACTTATGAAGTGAAATTTCTGTACATTGAAAACATAAAATCTTGATAAAAGGAATTAAAGAAGACATAAAGAAATGGAAATATATCCACTGCCCATGTACTAGGAAAGTAAATAATGTTAAAATGTCCATACCATCCAAAGTGATTTATACATTACATGTAATGCTTATCAAAATACCAATCACATTTTTCAGAAATATAGAAAAAATCCTACATTTAGTGTGGAATCACAGAAAAACAAAAGTAGCCAAAGTAATGTTGAAGAAGAACAAAACTGGAAGCATCACACTTCTTGATTTCAATTACAAAAGGCAGCAATCAAAACTGTGGTACTGGTGTAAACATAGACACATATCCATGGACAATGCTCCATTCATAAGTAAATCTCCATCATCTTGCAAACTGACCTCTGAGAATTATCACAAAGTACATCATTCCAGCCCCATTGGTAGTATCCAAGAGGAAGATTTACAATCACACACCGCTCATCAGGATTATTGGGTTCACCCGAGTGCCAGAATCTGAAAGGGAGAAAAAAGATGAGGGCATTTCTTCAAATAGTGCTTCGGAAGTGGTTAAAGACTATCAGGGGGCCAGGGTGGAACAGTGAAATCTGAAAGCCAAAGTCAGATATACACAAACTGCTCCCTCCCCACTTCTGCCGCCATGTTCTATAAAACCTTCAAGATCAGGCACTTTCAGACACAGCTGGAGACCTGGGTGTCTGGTGTTTCCCATGAAATCTGTTCCCACATGACCCTGTGTGCGACATCTTACGCAACTCAGGACACATTGGACACACTCCCAGCAGATATGCCAAAAGATTCCTTTTGTTTTATTCACCCTTATTTTCCAATGCCATGGAATTATCAGTCCATAGGGTTTCCTTAGACAATCAAAAGACCTCCTCCTCCGCCCAAGAAATAGAAGATTGTTTGTTCCCACCTCCTTGTCTCCCACCAGGTGCACGGCTTTTGCGGCCAGAAGTAGGTACATTCTTTTAACCGATTCATTTCACCTGCTATTTTGGTGAGTAATTTAAGCACCCTGGTTCTCAGTTTTTCTGTCTTTAAAAAAAAATTGGACTTGGGGCCAGCAGGTGGCATGGTGGTTAAGGATGCTGGACTCCCACATGGCTGACCACAGTTTGAGTCCCAGACCTGGTGGCTTCCTTTCTCACTTTCCTTCTCTTTCTCTCTCACCGTGTCCCTCTCTAGTCAAATTTAATAAATAAATATAAAGAAAGAAATTAAAAAAAAAATTGGACTAGAGTAATTTTTTGTATTTTTTTACATAGCTGATATGAGTATAAAATATCTACTAAAGGACTTTAAAGTTTTTTAAAAATTATATCAATAATAGTTGATAAAGTGTGGAGGTTAAGGCCCTGGATTCTGACATGGCCCACAGTAGTTTGAGTCCCAGACCTGGCAGCTTGAGAATCGCAGCAAATAAATAAAGAAATGTTAAAACAATAAAATAAAGTATATCGGTCTGAAAGAGTCTCCCATACTCCTGCTTTAGTTCCCATAAGCAAACCACAACCTCATATGAAAGTCTGCTTCCTTAGTAAGTTGCTGTTACAGCCAATCACAGCACTTACACATCAGCCCATCACAGACAGCCCACCCTCTAAACTGTCCTCATGCAGGCAAACATCAAGATGTAACCAACCCAATTCTTTCTCCACCTCATCCCCTCACTTTCCCTTCCTCACACATAATGTCATCCCATGTGACTCTCCAGAGTACCTTGGAAGCCATTCCAGGCCTGCCTGATTCAAATTGGTTTTGCTAAACTAAACTCTGCTAAATTAAATTGTCAGAGGTTTCTCTTTCAACAGAGTTATTATAAAACTACCAGAATTAACTTTTTTGTGTTATGAGGAATATTGAATATTATTTATTATTTAATTGTCATGATTCTTTATTGTTTTATTTAGAAACATAAAGTTAAAAGCACAGATGTTGGGACCAGCGGATGGTGTAATGGTTACGTTGCTAGACTCCCATGTTGTTGACTGTGGTTTGAATCCTGGACCTGGCAGTTTAAAACTCACACCAGGCACGTGTGCATGCATGCCCAAAATCCCAAGAGGAGAATGAAAGCGAATGGATTGTGGTATAGCCATCCCCCTGAGGGTGGGTGGGGATGATTTCTTGCTTTCTGTCTCTCTGTCTCTCTTTGTCTCTCCAGCAAGTACACATGCCATACAGTAAAAATCTCTCTTAGGGACCAGCAGTTAGCATAATGGCTGTGTTGCTGAACTCCCATGTAGCTGACCACAGTTTGAGTCCCAGACCCAGTGGCTTAAACTCACGCCGGGCGCGTGTGCGTTCATGCCCAAGATCCCAAGAGGAGAATGGAGGAGAAGGAATTGTGGTGTGGCTATCCCCCCTGGGGGGTGATTTCTCGCTTTCTGT
>NW_006159658.1:885658-886560 GCF_000334495.1 Tupaia belangeri chinensis | reverse complement strand
CCCTCTCCAAAAAAAAAAAATCCCTCTTAAAAAAAAGGCATAGATGTCAAATAGACCTAGGCTTTTACAAAAATATTCTCTTAGGGTTTTGGTTTTCTTTTGTTTGTTTCTTTAACACTTGATACTTAAAACACCCTACACTCCTTGCATAATCCAGGACCCTAGAAGCCTTTATCCAATTCCATACTCACGAGATACTCTCATTATACGGCGTCTGATCCACCCATTGCCAATGTCCCTGACCCTCTGGATCTGACAGCCCCACATAATAAGCAGAATGTTTTCTTAGATCCTTGGTGATGAATTCCTGAGGGAAAAAAATAAAGGAACCTTAGCCTTTAGAGTTTTTAGTTGAACCGTGTTCTTTATGACCTCAAGAAACTGTGAGGTTCCAGGAACAGCCACATGGAGGCTCCACTGAGGTGTGCAGAAGTTCTCTGGCTGAGCAGGCCAAGATCAAAGACATCGCTTAAGAGCTTGATGTTCAGTACAAACAATTCCTAGCTGACGGGGAAATGCAGACAACACAAGCTGGTAGGAGGCTGCCTCCCATTCTAAGCAAGTCCTGGACTGGGAAGAAACTGAGGCACGGCCCAGTTTACGAGCCCTTCCTTGTGTCGTTTACTGGCCTGTAGTCAATTCCTCTGCTGTGAGTTTTACTGTTATTACTGTACCCTGCAAGAGTAAGATATCACTCCCAACTATTACAATAAAGCCAATTAGTGATCTTTTAGGAATGTGGTTCCCTAAGACAAGGGCCAGGAAGTATAAGTCTCTCCCACCTGTCTATTTTAAGCCAAAATTAACATTTGTTAGGTCAAATTAGTATAAACCAAATTAGCATTAGAAGCATATGTAGACTAAGTTAGTTTAAGGCTAGTTTTATGTAAATACTCCTTGTT
>NW_006159658.1:882762-885619 GCF_000334495.1 Tupaia belangeri chinensis | reverse complement strand
GTCTGATCCACCCATTGCCAATGTCCCTGACCCTCTGGATCTGACAGCCCCACATAATAAGCAGAATGTCGGTTCAGATTCTTGATGATGAAGTCCTGAGGAAGAAAAGAAGAGTTATAGCCTTTAGGGTACTCAACTTGAACTGAGTTATTTTTTGCCTTTGGAAACTGAGAATCCAGGAATAGTCACACAGAAGACCCAACCGGGAGTGCAGCAGTTCTCTGACTGAGCAGGGCAGGATCAAAGGCATTACCATGAGCGCAATGTTCAGTATGTATAGAAACAATTCCTGTGTACAGTCATGATGGATTCTCATCTCAGACTGGCTTTCTTCCTTCACTAATATGGCATCTTTAAAGTTGGCATGAGAAAATGTTCTCATATTCGATCATTTTCCTGTCAGATCTTCAGAGATTCTTCAATTTCATTCTTGATTACTGATAGTGACTTTTTGTAATTTAATTTCCTTTTCCTACTCAATACTCTTCTTTGTTAAGTAGTTAATAATTATACTTTAGACTGAAACATTGTCATACTTCCACCAATACCCACATAATATATTTTTAATGTTATATTTTTTTGGGGGGAGGGGGGTGACTAGTTTCACTGAAGCAGAAAGAAGTTGTAGAATGGAGAGGTCTAGAGGGCCTTTCCTGCCTATTACACTGAAAGCCATCTGCCTCAGCACCAATATCCCAAAACAAGAAAAGCCTCCTTCTTAGCCAACGGAGACAACAGCAATCGCATGGGGCTCCTGGGTCCATCATCTGTCAGAAAGTACCTGCTCAGCCTTGGAGTTGATCACCAGCAGATGAGCCCCCATTCTAGAGCAGTCCTTCTCACTCTCATACCAAGATTTTGACTGAGTAGAAACAAAGTAGCAGTTGGAACCAAATGACTTCCAATTCTTTGGGCAGCAGCTCCAGAAACTCCCTGTGTTGGAAGGAAGGATATGTAAATGCAATATAGAAAATCATTTTATAAGTGTGTGCATTATTAAAATTAAGGATGAACTGAGACCACATGGAAGCTGCAACTCCCATCACCAACCAGATGCCACAAAGAGACCCCGCTCCTCAGAAATCAAGGAAGCCAAGTCGGCCCCCATCGGGCAGGAAAGGGGCATTGACCCCATCTCCTGCTAGAGTGTTATCAAGAAATGCCAGCTAAAAATAATGTTTAAATAAGATCCAAATTCTAAGAGCAGAATACAAAAATATTCAGGGTTCAGAAAAAGATAACTTATTTTACCAAAAGCGAGAAAGGTCTCAAATTTAATGAAAAAATGATAATCAATGGATGGCAACAACCAAGGTAACACAAACATGTTAGAATTCTCTGACACAGATTTTAAAGCAGCATAATAAATATCCTTCAGAAGTGTTCACATATTGAAATGTTCACTTTGTAAGCTAAATAATGTGATCGAATGTATTAAAAAAATGTAAATAAATAAGTTAATTAAATTAAAAAAGAAAGAAAGAAGAAAAAAAGAACCAAATGGAAATTTTATAACTGCAAAATACAGTAACCAAAATAAAAAGCTAAGTAGATAGGCTTAACACCAGAATGGAGAGAAGAAAGTCAGCAAATTGGAAAACAGAGTAATAGAAATTGCCTACTTGATGTTGAGTGAAGCAAGCCAGACTATGAAAGAGAAGCATTGTATGTCCCCACTTAACATATACCAAATGTTTGCACTCTATGACAGAAACTAGAAGATAGGAGGGTATAAAGGCATGGAGAGCAACTGTGAATACTAGAGATAATAGAAGGAGGGTTGACAGGGAGGGGAGGGAGGGAATCAGGGAAGAAAAAGAGAAGCAAAACATTTAATGAACACAAAAATGGAAGATTTTCTGCTAGTGATAATGTATATGGTAATCTTTGAACAGACTAACATACAGTGTATTCATGCTGGGGAAATCCATTTTGTATGTTGTAAAGATGTACAATAATGGCAAGGGGAAGGCCTTCAGAAGAAGGCACCTTCATGGCTCCTGAAAACTAGTATTTCAGGGAAAAAAGAGAAATGAAGATTTTCTACTGATAATTCATCCTCAAGCCCACAAACTTGAGTGGAGAGACAAGGGGCAGACCTTCAGAAGAATATACCTTTGGCTGCTGAGAACTAGTGATTATAGAGAAAAAAGGGAAATGAAGATTTTCTGCTGATAATTCAGCCTCCAGCCCATAAACTCAAGTGGGATCAAAATGAAATGGCAAAGAGATTCCAGATCATCTCTTTTAGCATGCTCCTGAATGCTCAGATTGAACTTCAAGTTTAGGAAGAAACACGCCATTCATCAGATGACTTGAAATCACTGCAGAGCCCCAAGAAATATGGAAAAGCAAGAAAATACCTCTCCTCCAAGGAAAAAGAATAACTCCTCTTCACCCACAGACAGTTCAATGGAAATCATGGAAATGTCTGATAAAGAATTTAGAATATTCATAATGGCAAAGCTAACAGAGATGGAAGAGAAGAGAGACAATAACTGCAGAAGAGGCAAGAGAAAGGAGCTGGCAAGTTCCAGAACGTGAAGAAATTCTTGCAAGGTCTAAAAGAGAAATTACACACTTTAAAAAATAATCAAATGGACCTGTTAGAGATGAAGGCTATAATACAGGAAGTCAAAATCTCCCTTGAAATTAAAAGCAGGCTAGATCATACAGAAAATAGAATCTCAGATGTAGAAAAGAAAACTACTGGCCTAGAAAAATCCACCACAAACATTAATCTATTCCATGAAATCCTGCAAGAAAACTTTCCAAACCTAGAGAGTCACTCAAAGATCCAGTCCCAAGAAATACAAAGGACCCCAAATAGAATCAACCCAAGAAGATCTTCTCCAAG
>NW_006159658.1:876885-882321 GCF_000334495.1 Tupaia belangeri chinensis | reverse complement strand
GGGAAGATTGAACCACAACAGAAGATAGATCAAGTAGATGAGACTGAGCTGGTGAAATAGCATTTTATGACTTTTGACAAAACTATTGCTGATTTTCTTCTAGGCTTTTTTGTCCGGTTTTACAGATTTTTGTCCTGTCTTCAGCTGCCCATAGGTTCATGTACCTACTATTTGAACAGAATTCTATACAGTTTCCTGGCTTTAAGTTTTTTTGTTTGTTTGTCTGTTTGGATTTTTTTGTTTTTCTTTTCTTTGGAGAGGTTTTAGCTATAGGGTGCATGTGCTTGCCAGAAAGACAGAGAGAGACAGAGAGATAGAAAGCGAGAAATCACTCCCCAAGGAGGGTTTTTTATTAAGTACATGAGACTGAACTGGTGAAATAGCGTTTTATGACTTTTGACTAAAACATTGCTGATTTTCTTCTAGGCTTTGTTTTCCGGTTTTAAGGATTTTTGTCCTGTCTTGACTTGTCTAGGTGCATGTTTCTACTACTTGAACAGAATCCTAACCTGTTTCCTAGCTTTAAGTTTTAAGGCAAATTCCTTAGCATTTCTTTGATTTATTAAAGTTAAAACTGCTTTTCTTGAAATTACCAGCTGAACTTGCTATTGAAAGTAGTTAGATTATTTAAGAAATTGTGTGATCAATAAAATGGGTTGAGAAGGAATGTAAGATAACTGTAGACACCAGAGATAGTGTGAGAAGAGGGTGGGAAAGGGCAGAGGGTGAGAAATAAGGGTAATATATATATACATAAATATATATGAAACTAGAAATGGAAAATTATGGATGAAAACATGCATGATTAAGCCTCTATGCAGTATATTCTGGATGGGAAATCACATTTTGTATGTTGTGGCAATGCTTAGGGAATAAATATAAATTAATTAACTTAAAAAAATGTTTCAGGGGGGAAAAAAACATGAAAACTGTTTTTCTTGAAATAAAAAAAAAGGGGGACCAGCAGCTAGTGTTATGGCTATGTCACTGGACTCCCACATAGTCGACTGCGGTTCGAGCCCCAGACCCGGTGACTTAAACTCACCCCGGACACGTGTGCGTGCATGCTCAAGATCCCTAGAGGAGAATGGAGGAGAAGGGATTGTGGTGTGGCCATCCCCCCAGGGGGGGGTGATTTCTCACTTTCTCTCTGGTGAGCATGTGCAACCTATAGCAAAAATCTCTTTAAAAAAAGAAAGTCTCTTAATAGTTCTAAACATTGCCTATTTGAGTATTAGAGGCCAACCAAGCTCAGTTCTAGCTCCATCAAAAACTTATGGGTAGTGCTCAGGGCTATTGCTTTCTCATGTTCCACTGCTGCTTCTGAATGTAGAAATGAGTAGAACCATGATTTTTATCATCACACCTTCCTGTAGAAGAATGTTATGTAGCTCTCATTTATTAGATGAAGTACTACGTTGAAATGGCATATTAACAGTGTAGCATTTGTATGTTCAGAGTCATTCTTAAGAAAACTCTTGGTACCAAGAATGTCCTTTAACAGGTCATAAGATACATAACTGAACATTTACCAAGTTAGACTATTACATTTAAAATGAAAATTAACCAAGTGTTTAATGTATGTCCAAGGTATCTTAAGTTCTCCAGTTTAAGAGTGAATTTAAAAGATAAATAAATTGCCCATTGAGCAACAGAGACAAAATTGATGGGGAAAAACTAGATCCTCATATAGAGATCTTAAGTGTGTGTACACAAAATAACGTGATTCCAGAATACGTGAGGCAAAAACTATGCAACTGAAAGGAAAAACTGACAAATATACAATTACAGGTGGAGATAGTAACACCTCTCTCTTAACAACAGATAGAAAAATTGCACAGAAAATCAGGACAAATACAGAAGAGCTTAAAAACATTATCAGTCGGGGACCAGCAGTTAGCGTAATGGCTATGTCACTAGACTTCCACATAGTTGACCACCGTTCGGGTCCCAAACACGGTGGCTTAAACTCACGCTGAGCGCGTGTGTGTGCGTGCCCAAGATCCCAAGAGGAGAATGGAGAGATTGTGGCGTGGCCATCCCCCCTGGGGGGTGATTTCTCGCTTTCTGTCTCTCTGTCTCTCTGTCTTTCTGGCGAGCATACGCACCATATAGTAAAAAAAAAAAAAGAACATTATCAGTCAACAAAATCTTATCAACATTTATAAAACACTACACCCAACAACACAATATCCATTCTTTTCAAATACTCATTGATTATATGCCAAGATAAACCATATTCTGGAACAAAGTAATCCTAAAAAATTTCAAAATCACTGAAATCAAATTGAAAATGTCCTCCAATCACAATAGAAGTAAACTAACAATCAATAAAAGAAAGAAAACATGGAAACTCACAAACGTTGAGATTAAACAATGCACTTCTAAATACTTCATGGGTCAAATAAGTCTCAGGAAAATAAGTGCCCTGAACTGAATGAAAATGAAATGACAACATATTGAAATTTATAAGATGCTATTTTTCAATAAAAGTTACTAGAGCTTCTCAGAAAAATAGCTAATTCTAAGACAGAGACAGGAAATATACAAATGAATCTGAACAAGAACGTAAAGAAATGATCAAACAAAACCAGACAAAAGAAAAAACACATTGATGGGGAAAAATCAAAGGAACATAGGAGTCAACCGAAAGAGCTCACAGTTGCCAAAGTTGGAAAAGCAAAATAAGGAAACTAGTAATGGATCATAATACAAAGTATAAAATAAATACCCATGGCACAGGTACATAATTAATTAATTAATTAATTAATAATATTAATAAATAATTAATAAATAGGATAGAAAGGCAGTTGGGGGCACCGTACCAGATTTCTTCCTGTTTTCTGACTCGTCCAGGATGTATCAGTCCACCACTGTTTTCCCAGGAGCCTGTGCTGCTGCAGACCAGGGAAGGTCCGCCTTTGGTGGGGTAGGCTGATGCAGGGGAGTGCAAGGGTTCTTCCCGACCTGGCAGTTGGTAGGGGGAGACAACACAGAGGATTGCTCTAGGCTTCTTCCTGCCTCCAGGCTCCTCTGGAGTACATCCGCCGCCCCTTTTCCCAGGTCTGTGCTACTACAAATCAGCGTGAATGGGTGGTTGGTGGCGGAAACTAACACAGGGGAACGCTTAAGGTTTCTTACTGCCTCCCAACTTGTCCCAGGAATATTGTGAGGTTTCACAGTTTTCTGAACTGAGCAGCAACTCCTTTTCCCTCTTCAATCTGAAAATCTGCAGGTTAGCCCCAGGTGCACCTGATCTCGGGAGACTGAGAAAGGAAGCAACACCCAAAGGTGACTATATACACACTTTGACTAGAAGCCAAGGCCCTCTACCAGGAACACATCAAAAAAGTAGGGCTCTTCTTCCTCTAGACACTCTAAAATCGACTCTAAAATCGACAACAGAAAAGCAGGTTGTAGTGTATAATCCACCAAATGACTAGAAACCAGTGCAGAGCCACAAAAAGTATGGGGAAACAAATACCTCTTCCTCAATGGAACAGAGCATCTCTTCTTCAACCATGGATAGCACAAAGGAATTTAAAGGAATGTCAGAAATAGAGTTCATAATATTCATGATGACAGAGATGAAGAAGTCTTTCCAGGATTTAAAAGAAGAGATGGACACCATAAAAAATTTTTTTTAAATCAGTCAGAACTTCTAGAGATGAAGAGAGTCATACAGGAAACCAAGACCTCCCTCAAAAGTATTAACAGTAGATTGGACCACAAAGAAGACAGAATCTCTGATCTAGAAGACAGAGCTTTGACTTAGATAAAACCACCAAAAATAATGAAAAATAATTTTTAAAAATGAGGACAACATACAAGTAATATTAGATGCTATGAAATGCCCAAATATTCAAATAATAGGAATTCTAGAAAGTGAAGAATTGGACAAGGGCATAGAAGGTCTATTCCATGAAATACTTGCAAAAAACTTACCAAACTAGAGAAGCGATCAAACGTCCAAACCCAAGAAATACAAAGGACCCCAAACAGAATCAACACAAGGAGATCTTCTCCATGGTACATCATAGCCAGAATGATCAAAATCACGGATAAATACAAAATACTGAAAATGGCAAGAGAGAAACGTCAAGTTACATATAAAAGTTATCCCATCAGGCTAACATTGGACCTCTCAGTGGAAACAATGCAAGCAAGGAAGGGATGAGAAGACATATTCACAGTGTTGAAAGAAAAACAATTTCAACCAATATAACTATACCCAGCAAGATTAACCTTCAAATGAGAAGAGAAGATTAAAATATTTTCAGATAAACAAAACCTGAAAGAATTTACCAACACCAGACCAGCTCTTCAAGAAGTTCTGGAGGGAGATCTATACCAGGAAAACTAAAGAGAGAGAGATGGAAACAGATAAAAAAAGAAAGAAAAGAAAATGGCTAACATAATGGCAGAGACAAGTCCAGAAATATCAATAATATCATAAATGTTAATGGATTAAATTCTTCAATCAAGAGATACAGACTGGCTGAAGGGATTTAAAAAACAAACACCTCTATCTGTTACCTACAGGAAACACACTTCATAGAAAAAAAGGTATATATAGATTAAAAGTGAAGGACTGGAAAAAGGTATTCCATGCAAATAGAAACCAAAAAAGGACTGAAGTTGCAATACTGATTTCAGATAAAATAGGCTTTAAGACAAAAACTGCAAGAAGAAACAAAGAAGGACATTGTATAGTAGTAAAAGGGCTAATTCATCAAGAAGACGTAATAATTCTAAATATCTATGCACCCAACAAAGGAGCATCTAAATACATGAAAGAAAGACGGCTAGATCTAAAAGGAGAGATAGACTATAACACACTAATTGTCAGGGAAATTATATGGAAAACATTATCAAATATGAAATGGTGCTTAGCTCTCAATGTATAGGAATCTATACACAAATTTGGGTGTTCCAAAATTGTGTAAGATTCTTAAATATCTGTTTTGTAATAGTATGTTATTAGTCATACTTGTAAAGCTAAATAGTTCCAATGTAGTTTGTCACAGAAATGATCAAATTTACCAATGTTGGGTTATGGTAAAATCAGATCTTCAACCATGGCTATTTTAAGGTTCATAGCTCTATTCTGATGCTTTTTTTTTTTTCCTATAGGGCACATGTACTCACTGGAAAGACAGAGACAGAGAGACAGAAAGCAAGAAATCACCCGGGCTGGGGGGGGGGCACGCTGCAATCCCTCCTCTTCCATTCTCCTCTCAGGATCTTGGGCACACACACACATGCACCCGGTGTGTGTTTAAGCCACCGGGTCCAGGATTCGAACTGTGGTCAACTACATGGGAGTCCAGGAATGTAGCCATTATGCCATCTGCTGGTCCCCATAGAAAAAGCAAAACATTTAATGGACACAAAAATGGAAAATTGTCTGCTGGATGATAATGTGTGTAATAATAT
>NW_006159658.1:869989-876871 GCF_000334495.1 Tupaia belangeri chinensis | reverse complement strand
CAGTGTATTTAAGGTAGCAAAATACATTTTGTATGCTGTAAAAATGTAGTGAATAAATGTAAAAATAAATAAATAGGAAAAAGTAAATAAATAGAAGATGGAAGTCTCACATGCACAAAAATTCTAAATAAATTATGTAGATACTTACGATGGTTAATTTAATGTCACCTTATCTGAGCCATCCATGGTGCCTAGAAATTTGGTCACACATTTTGCACCAAATAGTCTTGGCCTAATTCAATTCATTGACGATCTTAATGTAAGAAAAGGATAATCTCTTCTGAGCAGGAGGGAATTCTTCAAGGAACCAGCTGTTAGATAATGGCTATGTCACTGAACTCCCACGTATCTGACTGCAGTTCGAGTCCTGGACCTGGTGGCTTAAACTCACGCTGGGCACATGTGTATGCATGCCCAAGATCCAGAGAAGAAAATGGAGGAGAAGGGATTGCAGCATGGCCATGCCCCCATGGGGTGATTTCTCGCTTTCTATCTCTCTGTCTCTCTCTGTCTTTCTGGTGAGTGCACACTCCCTATAGCAAAAACCTCTCAAAAAAAGAGGGAATTCTTCAAAAGACTGCCTTAGGAGTTCACCTGCAGACACAATATTCCTGGTTCTGGAGCCCACTGCCTTTGGTCTCAAACTACAAGTATTCCCTGGGTCTCCAGTTCCCCAACTGCCCACAACAAATTTTGTAATTCTCAGACCTTCACAATTGTACAAGCCAATTCCTTAAAACAAAGTATCTTTTGATATTTACATCCTATCAGTTCTGTTACTCTGGAAAACACTGACTAATAAGCTCCACCCTGATAGACCAGCAGCAAAACTTCTCAATCCTAGTGTGGGCTGTGCATAGCAGCTTTCTTCCAAAGAATATAGTATGGAAAAAAAAGGGGGGAGTGAATAAATTCACAGTAGAAAACCTAACACAAACTATCTGAACCACATGATCAAGGTCAACATCAACTATCGGAATCATTTTGATGTTATGAAAATAGCTTGATTTGATGTTATGAGAATAGCATCCTACAATACATTTGTAACCTTCCTCCTCAAAATCAATAACCTCATTAGAAAGTCATTAGAAAGACACCAGACAAATTCTAATAGAAGAACATCTTATAATATAACTGACCCATATTCCTCAAAATAGTCAAGGTCATCAAAAACAAAGAAGAATATGAGAAACTATCATAGCCAAGAGAAGCATTAAGTGGGATGAAAATTAAATGTTATGTAGTATCCTAGATGGGATCCTGGTAGAGAAAAATAACATTAAGTGAAATTTTAAAAATTGGAATAACTTATCAACTTTAGTTAATGACTATATATTAGACTGGCCCTATTGCCTAGTGGTTAAGGGAGCCAGATCCCACATGGCAGGATTTGGCTCATGTTCCAGCCCTGCTGGCTTGAAATGCATGCTGGGCAGGTGTGTCCATGTGTGTGCATGCCAAAATCTTGACAGGATGAAGAAATGAAGAAGGAACTGTGGTATGACCACACCCTATTGACAGGGTACTTTCTTTCTTCCTTTCTGTTTCTCTCTCTCTCTCTCTCTCTCTCTCTACCTCTGACAATTAAAAAATACTCTTGATGATAACTTATCAATATATTGGTTCATTAATTGTAACAAATGTATTCTACTTGCGTATGATGCTAATAACGGGATACTATGTCCAAGGTGAAATGAAATGAGATATCTTTGTATTATCTACTTAATTATTCTGTAAAGATAAAATTGTTCTTAAAATAATCTAATAATTTCTAAAATTTATAATAATTTTCATCCACAATTAAACTATCATCACCATGAGCATTACCATCAAGTAATTTTAACTGAAATGTGAGAAAAAGAATAAATGTCCACTTAAAATTTGGAAGAAAATGAAGGTTGAAGAAAACCAAAAGCAATAAAACTTTTTTCACAAATAAGCTCTATTTCCTTGCATAAATAAATTGAAGATAGAAGTCATATGGAACAGTGATTAAGATGCTGGACTTCCACACAGCTGTGAATCAAGTCCCCTACCTGATGGTTCGAAAAATCACACCACCATGTCTGCACATGTGCCAAAAATTCCAGGAGGAGAAAGGAGAAGGGATTGCGGCATGGTCATCCCCCCTGGGGTCTGATTTCTCTCTTTCTGTCTCTCTTTCTGGAGAGTGCACGCACGCACCCTAAAGCAAAAACCTCTCAAAAAATTAATTAATTAATTCAATAAATGCTTAGCGAGAGTCCACTGCTTTAAATAAAATTAATAAAGATATGCCTAAAAGAATTTTAGGTCATGTATATTTGTACATTGGTAACTTTTAAAGATAATGAGACCCAAAATTGAGCCAACTAGGAAGTCTTCTCAGAAACATTGGTTTGGGATCCTAGAAGAGTAGAGTCAGCAACTGAATTCCAGGCTCCTTATTTATTACCTTGCATGGTCTTGTTCTTTTTCATACACTCCAGTGTTGTGTGAATTAGTTCTTTTGTCATTTTTTTCTTTTCATGAAGCTGAGAATATTTTTGAAAGAAAACTGGAAAAGAGAATAAAGATCAATCATTTTCCTGGTAGCATTATGATTTTATTTTCATTGTTACTTTATTGCATTTTTATAGAAAAATCTACAAATGTTCAGTTATTTGGGTTGAATGATCTTGACTATAAAATATTTTCCATTACCCCATAGTTAATATAATCCTAATTGTACTGATTTTGAAAGCATAGAAATTTCCAGGCATACCTGAAAGATCAGTAATTTAAAGAAAACATGCCATCAACAGGTGAATCATAAGTTTGTGTATATATAAAAATATATATAATACATATACACACATATCTTTATATTTATTTATATAAATGTGTGGAAATATAGATAGATATAGATACACACACACACATATGATAGAATGCTTTGCAGTTATTTCAAAGGGTGGGATTCTGTCACTTGAAGTAATGCGAGTAAGTCTTGAGGACATTATGTTAAGTGAAATAAACCAGGCACAGAAAGAAACACCACATGTTCTCTCTCACATAGGGAAATTGGAAACTGACCTCATAGAAATAGAGGGCTGCACAATGACTGCTAGAGGCTATGAAGGAAGGAGGGGGAGAGGATAGAGATTTAAATGGATGAAAATAAAATTGCAGCTAGATAAGAGGAGTAGTTATAAAACATAGTGGAGAGAATGGGATTAACAATAACTGTACTGCCATGAGAGCTGAGATCTAGTACTTTCAGGGTTAAGAGCAATGAAGTTGTTTTCCAGGAAGTCACCCTGAAAAAGCATAAAGGGCAGGCCAGAAGAAGACTGAGTCTGCCATGAGAGCTGAAATCTAGTGCTTTCAGGGATAAGAGCAATTGTTGGGACCATGCAGCCAACATAGGCTGAATTTAAAGGAGCTGCCCCTCATTCCTAAAGCAAGGACTGGACTGAGGAAAACTGTAAGCAAGGTCAACAGTTTACAAGTCCCAATTCTCCACTGTGTTGATATTCTGGCCTACACTCAATTTCTCTGCCATGAGCTTTACTGACGGTACCCCATAAGGACAAAATAACACCCCTAGCTTTACTGTAACTTTTACAATAATCCTGAAGGAATGTGGATCCCTAACGTGGCAGTGAATGGGAATTGTTTCCTGAAGTTCACCCCATCTACCTGGAAAATGTTAATAAAGAATGCTGCATTCACCTCTCCTACTGGGGATTACATAGATAACATTAGAGAAGTTTGAGTTAGTGGAAAGCTACTAAATTGGTGAAATGACCTCAGTAGCTGGGGGAGGCTTAGGGACTCATCCGTGAGGCACTGATACCCCAAAGACCATGAGCCACCTTTGATCTCAGGACAAGGGAAGATTGTCATTCCCTAAGCCACAGCCATTGTATAGAACAGCGCGTAGAGGGTACCAAGTATACAGTAACCTTTAGGTCAGTCATTAAGCTGCTCGCAAGACCACATTCCTTTCCCATGTAGGCAATAGGCTCACCTCCTTAGCTGTAAATTACCCCAAAAGCAATATAGATATTTCACTTTAGTATATATTAACCGTGTCTTTACTTGACAAGACAAGATTTCTATCTAGGCCCAGGACTGAAGTTATCAAGCTGACCTGGGACTGAAGTTATCAAGCTTCTTGCAAGCCCCCTCTTCAAAAGACCCTTCTGAATGGTAATCAAGATCTAAGAAGAAAATGCACCAGATAGATGGACTCCCTCATCCTGAGAACTGTAATTGATTATACCTAATCAAACAAGACAGACATCATGTTTTATGATCATTGTTCCTGTACTTTGTATACCCTATTTCTTAGAGTAAATCTTTTATTTCCCCCTCACTCCTCCTACTCCTGTAAGACATCCCTCAGTAAATATGTTTGTTTGATAGCCACTGGAGCTGCAGTCTTGAGCTGGCTCTGACTGTAGTCAGCTTAGAACATGCTAAAGAGCATTGAGGTCTCAGTCTGATTGTTCCTGATCACCCGTGTCGCCTTCCTGTGTACGAGCTTCAACCCACCCCAGCTGGAGCAGGCCTCTGGCAAGTAATGAAGAAGTTCTGCTGAGAAGTCACCCTGGTAGAGCCCCCTCTGTTCTTTTCTCTCTGTCTCTTTCTGTCTCTGTCTTTTCATGAATTTTTCTTTTTAAAAATTTTAAAGGTATTTTCTTGGCTCTGAAATCCTCCTTTATGGTGGTAATAATCCCCTCCCATCTAGGAAACCATAAAAGGCCAGCCAGAGAAGAGTGAGTCTGTCATGTGAGCTGAGATCTAGTGCTTTCATGTGTCATGCCATGCAGTTTTCATTTTTTTGGTTTTGTTTGTTTGTTTGTTTTGGGTATTTTTTTGGAGAGGTTTTTGCTATAGGGTGTGAACACTCACCAGAAAGACAGAGAGAGACAGAGAGACAAAAAGCGAGAAATCACCCACCAGAGGGGATGGCCACATTGCAATTCCTTTTCCTCCATTCTCCTCTCAGGATCTTGGGCACGTAAGCACACGTGCCTGGTGTGAGTTTAAGCCACTGGGTCTGGGACTTGAACCATGGTCTACTACATGGGATTCCAGCAACATAACCATTACACTGACTTCTGGTCCCTTCATTTTTTGTTCTATAAGATTAACAAAGAAATCTTTTTGTTTGCTTGCTTTATCATTTTTCCTTTTTTTCCTCTTTTTCTCTGTTTTTTTTTTCTACCTCATTGCTTTGCTGCTCACCTACACACACTGAGTGTCCAGACAGATCTAAGTGAATAGTAGCCAAGCATCTGAATATTATTAGGGTCCTCGCATTCCTCAATTCCCACAGAATCTGCAACACAAAGGGGAAAAAAAAACGGAATGCCATGGAGTTTGCAGACTATCTCTTCCTGTGCTTCTCTAATCACTCAGATTGAACTTCTAGAAAATATGAAGAAATGAATAACCCGTATGATGACTAGAAGTCATTGCAGAGGCACAAGAGATATGAGAAACCAAGAAATATCTCTCCCTTAACGGAAAAGTACAACTCCTCTTCATCCATAGACAGTACAATGGAACTCATGGAAATATCTGGTAAACAATTTAGAATATTCATAGTAACAAAGCTAACAGAAATGGAAGAGAAGAGAGACAATGAAAACCAGAAGAAAAAAGCCAATGAGGGAACCAGCAGTTAGCGTAATGGCTATGTCGCTGGACTCCCATGTAGTCGACTGTGGTTCGTGTCCCGAACCCGGTGGCTTAAAAATCACGCCGGCGCGTGTGCGTGCGTGCCCAAGATCCCGAGAGGAGAATGGAGGGAAGGGATTGCGGCGTGACCATCCCCCCGGGGTGTGATTTCTCGCTTTCTGTCTCTATGTCTCTGTCTGTCTGGTGAGCACATACACCCTATAGCAATGAGTTACAGAGGGTGAGGAAGTTCTTGTGACAGCTGAAAGAGGAAATACACACCATAAAAAAAGAATCAAATGGAACTGTCGGAGATGAAGACTATAATACAGGAAGTCAAAAACCCCTTTGAAAGTATTAAAAGCAGACTAAGTTATACAGAAAATCAAATCTCAGATGTAGAAGACAGAATTGCTGGACTATCCACCATGAAGACTGAGAAAATAGCCCCTCGAAATGACAATAATATACAAGAAATATTAGATACCATCAAACATCCAAACAGCCAGATAATCAGTATCCCAGAAAGTGAAGAGACTAATAAGGGCATTGATAATGTATTCCATGAAATCCTGGAAGAAAACGTCCTAAACCTAGAGAGGCATTCAAAGATTCTGACACAAGAAATACAGAGGACCCCAAATAGTAACAATCCAAGAAGATCTTCTGCAAGTCACATTATAGCCAGAATGATCAAAACCACAGACAAAGACAAGATACCCATACTGGCAAGAGGGAAACATCAAGAAGACTCCCCCATGGCTTCCGAGAACTAGTGATTTCAGGGAAAAAAAGAGAAATGAAGATTTCCTACTGATAATTCTGCCTCCAATCCCCAAACTCGAGTGGTAGCCTTCTCTTTGTCTCTGTCTCTGTCACTGTCTGCCTCTCTCTGTGTCTTCTCAATTTTTTCTAATTTTTCCTTTATAAAATTTTTAAGGTAAAGTATTCTCTTGGCTTTTGGCCCCACCTTTATCTTGCTAATAATCCCCTTTCTCTCTCCCCTCCAGGAGTGGCAAGGGGCAGGCCTTCAGAAGAAGACTCCTCCATGACTACTGAGAAGTAGTGATTTTGTGTGGTGCACAAGCACGCTACAGTTTTTTATTTTTTTGCTTTTTGAAAAAAATAAATATTTTAATAGTTATTTTTTTCTTTCTTTTCTCCATTCTCTCTCTCTCTCTCTCTCTCTCTCTCTCTCACCCGGAAAATAAAAAAAAATAAATATAAATATAT
>NW_006159658.1:869493-869979 GCF_000334495.1 Tupaia belangeri chinensis | reverse complement strand
TGTTTCTAGATGGATCTAAGGGAACCATAGCCAAAGATCCAAATACTATTAGGGTTAACATATTCCTCAATACTCAGTCTGCTGCATGAAGGGATAAAAACAGAACAGCAAAGAGATTCAAGATCACCTCCTTCTGCATGCTCCTGAATGCTCAGATTGTACTTCAAGAATTAAGAAGAAACACAAAATCCATCAGGTGACTAGATATCACCAAAGGATCACAAGAAATATGGGAAAACAAGAAAATACTTCTCCCCCAAGGGAAAAGAATAACTCCTCTTCATCCACAGACAGTACAATGGAAATCATGGAAATGTCCAATAAAGAATTTAGAATATTCATAATGGTGAAGCTAACAGAGAAGAAAGAGAAGAGAAACAATGAACTGCAGAAGAGGCAGGAGAAAGGAGCTGACGAGTTCCATGAGGTGAGGAAATTCTTGCAAGATCTAAAAGAGGAAATACACACTATAAAAAAGAATCAAAT
>NW_006159658.1:862720-868894 GCF_000334495.1 Tupaia belangeri chinensis | reverse complement strand
CAAAAAATGAGAATAATATAGGAGGAATACTAGATACCATTAAACGTCCAACAATCCGGATAACCAGTATCCCAGAAGGTGAAGAGACTAATAAGGGCATTGACAATCTATTCCATGAAATGCTGGAAGAAAACTTCCCAAACGCAGAGAGGCATTCAAAGATCCAGACCCAAGAAATACAAAGGACCCCAAATAGGATCAACCCAAGATCTTCTCCAAGACACATCATAGCCAGATTGACCAAAACCACAAGGACAAGATACTTAGACTGGCAAGAAAGAAACCTCAAGTTACCTACAAAAGATATCCCATCAGGCTAACAGCAGACCTCTCACTGGAAACAATGTGAGCAAGGAAAGAACGGGAAAATATACTCAAAGTGTTGAAAGAAAAACTATTTCAATCAAGAATACTATATCCGTCAAGATTGTCCTTCACATGGTAAGAGAAGACAAGAACATTCTCAGATAAACAAAACCTGAAAGAACTTGCCAACACTAGACCGGCTCTCCAAGAGTTCTGAAGGAGTGCTATCCCAGGAAAAACTAAATTCAGACACACAGAAATAAGAGATCTAAAACAACTAAGAAAATGGCCAGCTTAATGGGAAGGACAAGTCCAGAGGTGAACGTTATCTTCCAGAATTTAAACAGGAAGATCAGACCACAACAGGAAATAAAGTACATGAGTTTGAACTGGTGAAATAGAATTTTATGACTTTTGACTAAAGCATTACTGATCTATGCTTTGTTTTCCAGTGTTAAGGAGTTTTGTCTTCTCATGAGTTGTGGACAGGTTCATGTAACTACTATTCGAACTGAATCCTATTTCCTAGATTTAAGTATTAAGCAATGTTCTCTTAACATTTTCTAATTTTGACTTATTAAAGTTAAAACTGCCTTTCTTGAAATTAGTAAATAAAATTTTTAAAATACCTATTTAATGATCACAATAAGCTATATGGTCTCAACTATGTGCTACTTTATAGTATATTTATTCTACCCACAGAGTGTCATGCCTAAAGTCAACTTTTGTTCATAGATATGTATATATAAGCTGAATTTACTATTGACAATATTTAGATTAATTTAGATATTTTGTGAATCAATGAAATATGGGAAATAATAAAAGAATGAAAAGCAACTACAGATACCAAACAGGGTGGGAGGAGGATGGGCAATGGCAGAGGGTGAGAAATAGGGGGGGAAGGAATATATATATACAAGAAACAAGAAATGGAAAATTATCTGTGGACAATAACATGCATGATTAAGCCACTGTACAGTGTATTCTGGCTGGAAAATCGCATTTTGTATGCTGTGCTGATGTTCAGTTAAGAATGTAAAATGAATGAATTAATTAATTTAAAAAAACAATAACCGTAAATCTAAGAGTAGCTAAAAAAAAGAGAATTTTAAATGTTCCCAACACAAAATGAGAAATGATTGAGATGATTTAATCACTACACACACATTGAAAAATAAATTTGTATCCTCTCAAGTATTTACAATTATTAAATGTCAATAAGACATTTTTTAAGAGTACATAACAGTCTCATCATATAGATTTGAAGCAACTTATCCATATTCCCCTTCCATACTTAATGTTACATGAGTGCAAAGGCTAAACCTTGCTGGAGGGAATGGAGGACAATCAAACAATTGTAGTTAGAAGGAACACAGCCTGGGACTCTGCAGAAGCTAGGGAGTGAGGATTAGCTAATAAGGAGGAGTTCTGGGTTACCTTTGAGAATGGAGAACATAGGAAAGTAAGTACCTAACACTGATCAAGAAGTTATTATTCTTTTCCTCTTTTATTCTTTCCTCTCCACCTCAACTGTCTCCTACTTTCAACAACACATCAACACTTTCATGTCTTTCAATTTAACACTAACCCACCTGCTTGAAGGATGTGTTGGGGATCTCTCTCTTGGAAGAAACAAAGGAATTTAATATTTTTTTAATTAAAAAAAAAAAAAAGAAACAGATTTCTCTCTTTATCCTTTACCTCCCATTTTCTCTTTGACTCACAACAACCTGGATTTTGCTTTTACTATTTCACTAAAACTGTCCTTGAAATGAATTATCAGTGAAAGCCTACCTTGGGCTACTTCATCATTCTCCTGTTTGACCTACTATAATACTTGACCCCAATTCTCTTCCCCCTTACCTCTTGGGACATGACTCTTTCCTATTTTTACCTCATTTTTCTTGCTGCTATTTCTTATACTCTTTTGTAAGTTCTTCTTCCTCCACCCACTCTTTTAAAGTGTAACATTTATTGGACTTCCATCATTCTCTCTCCTTCTTGTACTAAACATACTCTTTAGATGATATCATAATACTCCCATGGCATCACCTGCCACGTATATGTGAATGATTTCCAAAGCTCAGACTTCTTTTCTGATATAGATCAAGATGTCTCTCACTAGACCTGTCCATTTGAAGTTCCCACTGTCATATAAAACTCATAAATGACCATCTTCCAACCCAAACATGCTACTCATTCTACATTGTCTATTCCTTTTAAAAACTTTATAATTGCTAAGTTTATGAAGCCACAATATTAGTCAACCTTTACTTCTTAGGGTTCCTTATCCCCCAGATCTAAAAACCATCAAACCTTTAGCTCCTTGATTCTAACTCCTACATCACACAAGGCTATCTCTTCCTCTCTCTTTTTACTAACACTAGCTCAGATCAGGCTCTCTGTTTCTCAGATTAATGAATCAACCTTCTAATGCCTCTCTGTGCCCCCAAATTTGCCCTCATATATGAGTTTCCCATAGTTCTGTAAAAAAGCACATTTCCATAAGTCAAATTTGATCATTACATTTCTCTGCTTAACATTCTTTTAACAGGGGCCAGCAGGTGGCATGGTGGAACATTTCTCTGCTTAACATTCTTTTAACAGGAGCCAGCAGATGGCATGGTGGTTAAGGCACTGGACTCCCACATGGCTGACCATGGTTCAAGTCCGAGACCTGGTGGCTTGCCTTCTCACTTTCCATCTCTCTCTCTCTCACTTGCTCTCCCTAGTAAAATTTTAAAAATAGTAATAACAAAATTAAATAATTTTTAAAAAGATTATTTTAACAATGTTAATGATTCTTTGCGACTGTGACACATTGCAAAAATGGTAACAATTTTCAACACTTTTTGCAATGTGATTTTGCAGGTTCTATAATAAGAAATGGAGTCTATTTCTCTGCCACTTGAATCTGGGATACCAGATTTTGAGACTTCATTTGGCCAATAGAATGTACAGAAGCTATAGAAGTTCAGACTTCAAGGCTTTGCTTACTTCTGTTCTCAATCTTAGAAGTCTGCAAGTTTTTGTGAACAAACTTGGGCTCGCTTGCTGTATGCAGAGAGAAATGTGGCCAAATAGCTCCTGTCCCCAGCTGACTTCCTCTTCCTCAGAAACTGTGCTGCCTGTGACCAGCTCCCCAACTGCTGCACACGAGTGTGCTCAGTCAGGACCAGAGGAACCTCCCAACCGCAGTGAGTCTAAATTTCCAAACCACAGAATCATGAGCTAAATAAAGACACTAAGTTTTAGATTGACTTATTAAGTAGCCAAAGATCCTTGATGAAATAACCTTTAGGGAAAACAATCCAAACTCTATGATGGTACATACACCACACTCTTCCAGACCTGTTAATTTGCCCCTCCTACAACTTCATTTCTTGGTCCTTCACTTAGCACTACATCTTTCAGTCATGTGAACTTATTCTTCCCCAAAGTTTTCCATGCTCTCTCATGACTCTATGTCACTCTTGCAGATACAGCCGTAGAGGTCATCAGGCTGGCCCCCAGGAAGCCTGTCTCAATCCCCTGCTTACTTTTACCTGCATGACACTAACGTACGATGTTGTGATCGCTAGTCCATTTGACCATTCCCTAAATTTCTTCTTGTGTCTCTGTCTGGACTCTCTGGCCAGCACAATGCCTCACATACAGTAGATGGCCATTACTACTTATGGAGTCATCAAATGAATGAATAAAATATACTATTTTTATGTCTCTTAAAAACTGGATAAATTCTGAAATCCAAAGATATACAGAACCAATGTCGTTACTAAATTGGTTTGTAGATCTCACATAGTCTTGGGATAATTAGAGTGAAATTCAGTGAACTTTTCTTGTAGTATTTCTTCCTATATTTTCTCATCTCATCTCCTTGTTCATCCCAAAGAAGGAGTGTCTGTGTTCTCAAATAAGACTTACCTTACAAATGCTACTGTGATTATTAATTTGGGGTTGTCAACTTGACAGGATGGGAGAATGTCTTGAAGTGTGGTGAAAGGTTGTTTCTAAGTATGCTTATAATAATGCTACCAAACAATACTGCTGTGTTAGTCAGTGTACTAAGAGAGGAAGACTGATCTTCAATGTAGGCAGGCACCAACCAGTCAACTGGGAGTGTGAGAGGGACAAACAGAGAAAGTAGGGCTCTGTTTTCTCATTCTCTTCCCTTTCCAGACTGCTGTGTGTTCTACTCCTACACACTACCTCCTTCATCCTTGCTCTTCACTCAGCCTTTGGCTAAGTTTGTTCTGATTGCTCCTGGTCCTCGCAATCCCTATAGCCAGCCAAGTCTTTAACTTTCAGCCTCTGGACACACACCAGAGGGTGCTCAGGCCTGTGCCCTTCTGAAGTCCCACTTTAGACCTCAGACTGGAACTGTATCAACTTCCTTCCTTTGGACTCTTTCAGCTGTTTTGGATAGCCTATCGTGGGCCTCCTCCAACTTATGATTATGTCAAAGAATTTCCTAGAATTAATTCCTTCTTGGGATGGCATAATGGTTATATCACTGGACTCCCACATAGTCATCATGGTTCTAGTTGCAGACCCAACAGCTTAAAACTCACAATAGACACGTGTTTATGTGTGCCCAAAATCCCAAAAGAAAAAACGACCATGATGTGTCCATCTTTTCTAGGGGGTGATTTCTCACTTTCTGTCTCTCTGTTTCTCTGTCTCCAGCAAGTACATGTGCCCTATAGCAGAAATCTCTGTACCAAATAAATAAATCCGTTCTTGTACATATACATTTATCCTATTGGTTCTGATTCTCTGAGAACCCTAACATATATAGCTATTAAAGAGACACAGATTTGTATCTGTTGTTCACACACAATGTCTACTATGGAAATGATGCTCCAGAGATTTCACTCTGCAACATAAACTCATACTCACACACACACACACACACACACACACACACACACACATCAATTTCTCTAAAGAGAATGGGTTCCATTATTTTTACAGGAAAGTAACTAAATCCAAATAAAAAATAAAATTCCCAATGATTTCCTCAAATTATGTCCCAAATATGATTTCTTTTTTAGATTTCTAGATAATCTGATAATAATTATATTGTTAGATATAATTTTCTAACTGGTACCTTTACTTAGTGTAAGGGAGGGATTGCTTTTTGATTCAGTAGACACACTTACCTATAAAAGCAATAAAGAACGAGATTGCCAATAGCAGGAGAAGTATAAACAACGAGGAAAGAATCAGCTTGGAAAATCCATGATTACTTTTGTGAACAGTGGTCTTCTCTTTGAGAACTGGAAAAGAAACCAGTTAAGTTCCTGAGGAATAAATGTTGTCCCTATTGCCTGTTTCTCCTCTTCTCTGTTTTCTTAGATGACATAGTTACTAATAATATGACATTTGAAATCATTAAAAGTAGGGGGGAAAAAGAAGATAATAATGCTTATTGCATAAACTTTGTAAAATAAAAGCACAAAGTTTAAACACTGAATATTTTCATACATATCATTCCATCAATGTGTGTAAAGTGTGTGTATATATACATGTATATTTTCCCAAATGATTGACACACCATGAATACTAATCTATGACCTATTATTTTCTTTTACACCATTGCAAATATTTTTATGCCACCATATTTTCTCCTTTAAAATTCTTTAGTATGGTGGCATAGTATTTCACTATATATTAACATTTAAATAAACATCCACATTTTTTTCAAGTTTACATTAAATAATGCAGTAGCAGATAAATCTTTGTAATCATCTTTCATTACATCTTTAGAATAAGGTCAATTTTAGTCCTTATCTGCAGTTCTGAAAATTTTCATAAAATTATTACGTATTCTCTTTTTGTTTTTTGGTTTTTTTTTTTTTTTTTGGA
>NW_006159658.1:854213-862329 GCF_000334495.1 Tupaia belangeri chinensis | reverse complement strand
TTTTTTTTTTTTTTTGGAGAGGTTTTCGCTATAGGGCTCATGGGCTCGCCAGAAAGACAGAGAGAGACATAGAGACAGAAAGCGAGAAATCACCCCCGAGGGGGGATGGCCACGCCACAATCCCTTCTCCTCCATTCTCCTCTCAGGATCTTGGGCATGCACGTACATGCGCCCGGGGTGAGTTTTAAGCCACCGGGTCCAGGACGTGAACCGCGGTTGACTACGTGGGAGTCCAGCGACATAGCCATTACGCTAACTGCTGGTTCCCTATAACGTATTCTCTTACTGGGGGAAAAAAAAAATCCTTCAGTATAACTTGATTTCACTTTTAAAATATTTATTTATGTTTATATGTAGAAGGATACATACAAAAATGCAAATTATTGTCTTTATACATCATGAGAGTAAGTATAATTTAGAGGCCAGCAGGTGGTTAAGGGCGCTGGACTCCCACATGGTTGACAGTGGTTCAAGTCCCAGACCTGGTGGCTTGCTTTCTTGCTTTCCCTCTCTCTCTCTCTCTCTGTGTCTCTCTGTGGTCAAATTAAAATAAATTAAAGAACAAATAAAATATAATAAATAATTCATTTAAAAAGAGTAAGTATAAATTATTGGGTATCTCTGGTTAATTTTTTTCTAATATTATTGCTTATATAATAAAGACATTGTATATATATATTTTTTTTTAATTCCCAGAGGACACATGCGCTCACCCAAAAGAGACAGAGAGGAAAAACAGAAAATGTTGCTTACTCCCCCCCGCCCCCAGGGTATGGTCATGCTGCAATCCCTTCTCCTCCATCTCTCCCTCCTTTCAGCATCTTGGACACATACACACATGCACCTGGTATATTTTCAAGCCACTAGGTCTGGGACTTGAACCACATAGTAAGCCACTTTGGATCCAGCTGCCTTAACCACCAGGCCAAGGCCAATTCACATACATTTTTTAAATAGGAAGAAAGTAATCACCCCACCTGCTCTCCATACCCCCAGGAGGTGTTTAGAAGCATGAACAATCCCCACCATCTACGTCCGCAGTTTCTTGCACTCTACGTGCGTTTGTTTTTGTCTATTGTCCAGTATCTGACATCACAAATGCCACTCAAATTACCTTTTATCTACTCCCAAACCTTTTTTTTTGTTATCATATATTTTTTAATTTTTTATACATTCATCACATTATTTAGCTTACAAAGTGAACATTTCAATATGTGAACATTTCTCCCCAGTCCAGTTGATCAAAATGTCTTCAACATCCTCATCCTGTCAATGCTCTGCCTCCATATCCCTCCTAATTGACTGTGTTTTAGACATTAAATATGCACTAGATTTTCTGACCTCAAAAAATATTTCTCTGAAGATTTAAAGGACTTTATTTGTAAGATTGTTTTTTCTTTTTTTATTTCACTTTCTCTTTTGCATTCCATCAAATTATTTAGCTTACAAACTGAATATTTCAACATGTGAACATTTCTCCTCAGTCCAGCTGACAAAACAATGAAAGTATCTTCCACAGATAATACCAAATTTCCTTGTCCTATTAATGCTTTGCCTCTCTATTTTTCTTCTAACTGTCCTTCCTCGGACTCTACTCTTTCACACCCACTATATCTGGTATTCACATCTATTTGCTGTGTTTCTATATACTTTGTAAGATGTTCTAGTCTTTCATTTGTAGTGGTCTTTTGTTCCATTCAAGTTCCACACTAACAAATACACTTTCATCATTCTCCACCCAAACTCTTCCCCTCAAATTAATCAAAAAATAGATCCTACTAATTCATCAATAACTCCTGGACCTGGGCTGACGGTTCTACCCAATCTCTTAGTTCCTGTCTCAGTCTCAAACAACTCAGGAGCAAAACATTCCAGCATCCTTAGCTTAGGACTACAGTTATCGCTTACACCCCAGTTTTCTTATAGTCAGAGAAGTTGAGGCCAAAAACAGCAATTGTAAATCTTTTCTTCACTACTATTCAACTATACAAACCATTAATGCTTATCGACAGGCAAATAAATCTTCTGAGCCTCTGGATTTCACAGACAAAACCAGTCAGAGAACCAACTATTAGCAGCGCTGTTCCTGCCACCCACCTCCCATGTTCTGTTTATAAACCCTCTCTTCATTCCTCATATCAGCATTAATCCAACCACCAGAAAATGCCTTTACCTGCAGGAGAGGCTGAGTTGGTGCCTGAGCATGTGGATTCATTTTTGAACTTTACTTCAGCATAAGTGATTTCTGAAGCCATATTGAGAAGAGATCTGCCTTTTCAAGAAATTAATTTCATCCCTTCCTTAAAACATCTCGTAAATGAGAACCAAGCATGGTAGCAAATTGTCCACTTCCTGTCATTTAATTAGATCAGAGCAGAAGCACTCAACAGGCAAATTCCCCTAGAAAATGTCTCATAAGACTTAAAACCATACTGAGTAATTACTCAGTCCAGAGACAGAGGTACCATCCCCAGCCCAGCACAGTGAGGAGCACAGCCTTTAAACAGACCGTATATGCAAAAACAATGAAAGTGGGAACTGAAAGGGTGGGGAAAAGAATTAGGAAGGAAAGGAAAAGAGGAAACAAGCAATTAAAGAAGTCTTTCCTAAGATCTGTGTTCTCTGAATTCATCAGAAAAAATAAAATGTATGTGCTTCTGCATGCAAACGTAATTACTTATCCACCAAGGGCTTCCTCTAGTGCAAGGGGGGAAGCAAAGTCACATGCCTCCCGAAGTTGCTCCTCAGCGTGCTCTGCTTTTCTCTATTGCTGTTAACTAGCTCCATCGTGAACCCGTTCATTTTGCTGCTCATCACCTCCAGATCTCCTGAAAGCACCTCTCTTTATAGCATGTAGGAGAGGAGGCTGTCTTTTATTTCCCACTCCTCTTCAGCAAAAAGATATACAGGTACAGGGAACCAGCAGTTAGCGTAATGGCTATGTCGCTGGACTCCCATGTAGTCTACCGCAGTTCACGTCCCAGACCCGGTGGCTTAAAACTCACGCCGGGCGCGTGTGTGTGCGTGCCCAAGATCCCGAGAGGAGAATAGAGGAGAAGGGATTGCGGCGTGACCATCCCCCCTGGGGGGTGATTTCTCGCTTTCTGTCTCTCTGTCTCTGTCTGTCTGGTGAGCGCACACGCCCTATAGCGAAAAAACCTCTTCAAAAAAAAAAAAGATATACAGGTACACATATTTGGCTGTTTCTTTAACAGGGCAATTATATGGAGTCATAGTGTAGAGGGAGGTAAACTGAGTGTTATATGACTTTTTCCAAAGGCCAAGAGGACAACACTCCAAAACATAATTGTTTGTGTGGAGTTTTTTCACAGACAGCTTCTGTCTCTGCAGCTTCTCTGCCTTTAGCTGTCCCCAAATGGTCCTGATCTTTTATTCTCCCCCATTTAACTCCTGCTTCTCCTATATGATAGATACATACATGTGCATGCGTGCGTGCACACACACACACACACACACACAATTTACCTCTGTATTTATTCATATATTATTTCCATATTTATTTCTGTATTCCAAATATATTAACAAACATATGTTCAGACAAATACCTCTAGTCCCAATCTTACACCTCCGGTTTTATTGTTTTTCTCCCCTTCCACAATTCTAGCTACCTCTCGTAACAGTAAAAAGCCAGCATTCGTTATCTTTAATGTAGTTGCTTCGTCTCCTAGAAGTTATCCAGCTTTGCTGCCACTCCTCTCCCATGAAGATGCCCTTCTCCCCAGCTGGGCTCTGACTCCCTAGTTCAGGCCCCATCCCTGTGGACATGTTCTTCCCACTCTCTCTGGCTGTTCTTGCACAGGGCCTACCTCTACCTGCATGGGACACTCTCCTCCTCCCTGGCTGAGGTTCTAGCTTCCTGGCTATGCTGCCTCCCACAAGAAAATCCTCCTTACACTGTTGTGCTGATCCCCGATGCTGGTCCCCTGGCCACCACTTAACTGCCTCATGCTCTAACATTCCACTCAAGGTGACCCTCATGGTGGAAGCCCTTCTCTGAATCCCCATGCTAAGCTATGCCACCAGGCGGGCAGTCTGTTCATCCTGCTCAGTCTCTGAAACTGTCACTAGGTCTAGCCTTTGCATACTTTCCTCATCCTGCTTGGGCTCCGACACCCCATACCAGGCCCTCCATCCCCAGCAAGGATGCCCTTCTCACCTTTCTTAGGTTCTGGGTTTCCACACTGGGCTACCCTAGCACAGAGATACCCTCCTTACACTGCCAGGCCTCTGAAACCCATACCTTATGTACCTTTTGCAAAGATGTTGTCCTTACTGGCTTAGGTTCTGAATCTCAACCCACATGTTCAGCCTTACTCTTCTTAACAATGTGAGTCAATAATTATCCATTATTTTTATGACTCAACTTGGGCTCCTGCCCATTAAAAGCAAGTAGTCTTGCTAGTAAAGTTATCAACGATGAAAAAAAATTGCAGACAAGCCCATGTTTACTGCAGAATTATTCACCAGAGGTAAGTAATGGAATTGACTTAAGCTCACAACAACTAATGAGGTGGAATCAACCTAAGTTCACAACAACCAACTGGTGGCATGGTGGTTAAAGTGGCTGTATCGCACGTGGCTGACTGAGTGGTTAGAGTCCAGTGGCTTGAAAAACACACCAGGCATGTGTGTGCATTCCCAATATCCCAAGAGGAGTAATTATCAGAAACTATATGTGAGTGTCAGTGGGGGTGGATCAGGAGAAAATTATTAACACAGAAGAATGCATGTAAGCAAGTGAAATAGGTTGTGGAATGGTGTACCACAACAAAGTAAAAAATTGACAATTTGGGACCAGTAGATGGCATGATGGTATAGAGTGCTGGACTCTCACATGGCCAACTGTGGTTTGAGTCTCACACCTGGCAGCTTGCTTTCTCTCTCTCTCTCTCTCTCTCTCTCTCTCTCTCTCTGCCTCCTCACCACCCCCGTCTTCTCACTCTGTCCCTCTCTGGTCAAATTAAAATGAGTAAATAAATAAAGCTAAATAAAATAATTCTTTTTAAAAAAATTGACAATTCAATATATACTTTCAACAAAAACTGCTAGAACTATTGCCTAATGTACACAACAAAATGTAATATTCAATGTGGAAACAATTAAAATGTCTGTATATTACCAAGTATTTGAATGCTTTATAAAACCATACTCCATCTTACTAAGATGTACAATAACAATATTTAGACCAGAAGTCACAATAAAAAATAAACAGAGCAGAAATGAAAAGAATTGGAGACTTCACCCTCCTGACCCCAGTATCTAGCCAGGAAAGCCAATCACAAGCCATCTACATGTGAGCACTGAACAGCCCCTTTCAGGGACTAGGACAACTGAAGATTTTCTGCCCAGACTTCATCATCCTGACCCCAAGATCTAGCCAGGTAGAACAGCTTATTCTCTCCCTCTCTCTCTTTAATGATTTTTTTTTAATTTTTTAAACTTCTTATCACTGACTCTTTTATCTTGCTAATCCCCACCTTTCCCCCCCCCCTTCCACATAAGACAAGCCAATCACAAGTCATCTACATTTGAGCTCTGAGTGGCCCCTTTCACATCTCACAGAAGTCAGCTCTGTGGTTCTCATTTTTCTACTTTAAATTTTTTTCATTTTTCTTTCCTTTTTTTATTGTTTTTGTCTTTTTTTTTCTTCTTTTTCTTTGTTTTCTTTTCATTTTCATTTTCCTTTTATCTCTCTCACTTTTCTGCTCAGCCTTTACACATGGAGTTTTTAGAAACATCTAGGTGCACAGTAGGAAAATATCTGAATACATTAAGGGTCAGTTCCCATGAAATCTGCTGTACAAAGGTAGAAAAACAGTACTTCAGAGAGATTGTCAATCACTGCATGCCTCTGAATGCTCAGATTTAACTCCAAAAATTAGGGGGAACTCTATAGTCTATCACATGACCAGAAATCAGCCCATAGGCGTAACAAATATGAGAATCCAAAAAAAACTCACTGCAAAGGGTGATATTTTTCTCACCTCCTCCTCCACAAACAATACAATGGAACTCATGGAAATGTCAGTAAAAGAATTTAGAATATTCGTAGTGACAAAGCTAACAGAGATGCAAGAGAAGAGAGACAATAAACTCCAGAAGATGCAAGAGAAAAGAGACAACAAGTTCCAGGAGGTGAGGGAGTTCTTGCATGATCCGAAAGAGAAAACACACACCGTAAAAAAGAATCAAACAGAACTGTTAGAGATGAAGGCTGTAATACAGGAAATCAAAATCTCCCTTGAAGTATCAAAAGCAGATAAGATCGTGCAGAAGATCAAATCTCAGATGTAGAACCTCTCACCTAGAAAAAGTCACCAAAAAGACTGAGAATATAACTCCCCCAAAGTGAGAATAATATATGAGTAATACTAGATACCACTAAATTCCCAAACATCTGGATAATTGGTATATCAGAAGGCGAAGAAATTAATGTCATTGATAATCTATTCCATAAAATCCTGGAAGAAAAGTTTCCAAACCTAGAGAGGCACTCAAATATCCAGACACAAGAAATACAAAGGACCCCACATAGAATCAACCCAAGAAGATCTCCAAGGCACATTGTAGCCAGATTGACCAAAACCACAGACAGAGACAACATAGTAAAATTAGCAAGAGAGAAACGTCAAGTTACTTTCAAAGGATAGCCCATTAGAATATCATCAGACCTCTCATCAGAAACAATGCACCCAAGGAAAGAATGGGAAAATATATTCAAAGTGTTAAGTGAAAAGTAATTTCAACCAAGAATACTATACCCAGCAAGATTATCCTTCATATGGGAAGAAAAATAAAAAAACATTCTCAGATAAACAAAACCTGAAAGAATTTACCAACACCAGACCAGTTTTCCAAGAAGTTCTGAAGTGGGTGCTATACCAGGAAAACTAAAAAGTCACACACACACAGAAATGAATAAGAGTACAAAAAACAACCAAGAGAATAGCCAACTTAACAATAGAGACAAGTCCGAAAATATCAATAATGTTGAATGTGAACTTCCAGAACTTTTTTTACTTTTACTTTCATCTTTATTTATTTATATTTATTTACATTCATTCCCTGTACATCAACACAATATACAAAATGAGATTTTCCATCCAGAATACACTGTATATTGACTTAGCCAAGGATATTTTTTTTTTTTTTTTGGAGAGGTTTTTGCTATAGGGTGTGTGCTTGCTTGCTAAAAAGACAGAGAGTGACAGAGAGACAAAAAGCGAGAAATCACCCCTCAGGGGGGATGGCCACGCCACAATCCCTTCTCCTCTGTTCTCCTCTCAGGATTATGGGCACGCACGTGCCCAGCATGAGTTTAAGCCACCAGATCCGGGACTTGAACTGCGGTCCACTACATGGGAGTCCAGCGACATAGCCATTATGCTAACTGCTGGCCCTTAGCCAAGGATATTACCATACATGTTATCATCAAATAATTTTTCATTTCTTGTTTTTCATATATTTTGCTTTTCTTTCCCCCTTGATTCCCTACCTCCCCCCTCTGTCATTGTCCACCCTCCTCTCATTCCATCTCTGGTATCTACAGTGATTTTCCACACCTTCTCCCCCCCAACACTTTATTGATTCACTAAAGATCTTAATTAATCTAAAAATTTTCAATAGCAAGCACAGCTGATATATGCATATCTATGAACACAAGTCTGACTTTAGGCATAAACCTTAGGAATAAAGTGAATATACTATAAAGGTGTTACTTTATAGCATGAACTTCCAGAATTTAAATGGAAAGGTCAGATCACAGTAACACTGCAAATTCAATAGAAGAGATTAATTACATGAGACTGAACTGGTGAAATAGAACTTTATGACTTTTGACTAAAACATTACTGATTTTGCTGTCCAGATGTAAGGATTTTTGCCTTTTCTTGAACTATTGATAGATTCATCCACCTACTGTTTGAACTAAATTCTAACCTTTCTCCTGGCTTTAAAAAGCAAATTTCTCAAGACCAGCAGTTAGCGTAATGGCTATGTCGCTGGACTCCCACATAGTCGACTGCGGTTCGTGTCCCGGACCCAGAGGCTTAAAACTCACGCCGGGCGCATGTGCGTGTGTGCCCAAGATCCCGAG
>NW_006159658.1:850628-851999 GCF_000334495.1 Tupaia belangeri chinensis | reverse complement strand
GGATGGTCACGCCGCAATCCCTTCTCCTCCATTCTCCTCTCGGGATCTTGGGCACGCACGCACACGCGCCCGGCATGAGTTTTAAGCCACCGGGTCCAGGACTCAAACCGCAGTCGACTATGTGGGAGTCCAGCGACATAGCCATTATGCTAACTGCTGGTTCCCCAAAAAGAGAATTCTAAGAATAGCAAGAGAAAAGTATCAGTAAAATTTCTGTTAAACAAAAACACATCTATTTCTCAGTAGAAATTTTGTGAGAATGAGATAATACATTCAAAGTACTAAAGAAAGAAAAAGCTACCATCTGAAAGCACAATATCCAGGAAAACTGTCCATCAGAACTGAAAGAAAAATGAAGTCCTTCCCAAACAAGCAAAAACAGGAAACTTATCACCAGTAGACCAACATTACATGACATGCTTAAGTGAATCCTATATCAAGCAAAATGATGATAACTACTACAATGAAAACATGCAAAAGTATAAAGCTCATTGGTAGAGAACATACACAAATAAGAAAGAAAGAGGAAGCAAAACTTATTACTATGGGAATCCACCAAACACAAACACAAGGGAAGGGGGGAAGGAATATACAAAACCACCAGAAAGCTATTAACGAAATGACTGGAGTAAGTTCTTATTTACCAATAATATCTTTGAATGTAAATGAATTAAAACCATCCATTAAAAGATGGCTGAATGAATAAAACAAACAAAAATAATTCTACTCTACTTTTAAGATTCTCATTTCACCAATCAAGACACATATGGACTAAAAGTGAGAAGATAAAACATACTCAAGTACCCCAAACACACACACCAGGAGGATGGCAACGCCTCAATCACTTCTCCTCTATTCTCCTCTTGGGATTTAGGGCACATGACTGGTGTGTTTTTCAAGCCATCGGGTCTGATACTTGAATTGTGCAGTCATGTGGGATCCAGCTGCCTTAACCACCACACCACCAGCTGGCCACATCATTTTTTTAAAAGCAAAAAAGAGGTCTCAGGCTGGGCAAAGATATTTTAGATTTAACACCACAAGCAAAGTTCATGAAATAAAAAATAATATATTTTTCATCAAAACTTGCACTTCAAAAAAATTGACATTAACAAAATTTTGAAAACATGCCACACCATGGGAGGAAATATGTCAATCAATATTTGGTAAATGGCTTGAATACAGAGCACTGTAAAGAACTCTCACAACTTGGGACCAGCAGTTAGTGTAATGGCTATGTCGCTGAACTCCCATGTAGTCGACCTCGGTTCAAGTCCCAGACCCAGTGGCTTAAACTCACGCTGGGCATGTGTGCGTTTGTGCCCAAGATCCCGAGAGGAGAATGGAGGAGAAGGGACTGCGGCATGGCCA
>NW_006159658.1:848521-850598 GCF_000334495.1 Tupaia belangeri chinensis | reverse complement strand
GTGACCATACAAAGTCTCCCCCTCCCAAAAAAAAAAAACCCAAAAAAAAAAAAAAAAAAAAAAAAGAACTCTCACAACTCAGAACAGACATATGACACAATTTTGAGATGAGAGAAATATTTGAGTAGACATCTCACCAAAGTAGATATACAAATGACTAATAAAACAAAAGATTCTCAACATAATTAGTCATTTGGAACATACAAATTAAAGCCATAACTTTGCAATGTAATAGGTATAATAATAAAGATGAAAATAACAAAAGTTCTCTGTTGGGACTCTGGGTTCAGCTCAGGGCTCTGAAGCCCTCTCCCAGACAGGGACCCTACTCCAGGCCCCCGTGTTAGCCAGGTAGGCAAGCAGCGCCCCCTCTTGCTCTTCTCTGCCCCTTCTAACTTTTTTCTCTTTTTTTTTTTTTTAAGAAAAAACAGCTTTTCTGCCCTGCTTGTGCTTTTTCTAGTTAATTTCTCTTTTCTCCCTCCACCCAGGGTAGAAAGCAGCCAGGCATTTTCACCTTAGCCTTGATTGGGCCTTGGCAGGCGCACTTGTGCACATTGTGGTTTTCTATTTTTAACTCAATTTCATTTTCCACGAAGTGATTTCTTTCTTTTTTCTTTTCTTTTTCTTTTGTTTTTTTTTTCTCTTTTTTTTTTCTTTTTTTCTTCCTATTTCAATCACCTATGCTGTTTTTCTTTTACCTTAGTTTCCTGTTTTACTGCTCAGCCCTTACCCACTGCCTAGAGACAACTAGGTGTATAGTAATTAAACAGATAACTCGTGAGTTTTAGAGAATTTTTTGGATCTGCTGTAGTGGTTTCAAAAAATAGTGAAATAGGGACCAGCAGTTAGCATAATGACTATGTCGCTGGACTCCCATGTAGTTGACCATGGTTCGAGTCCCAGACCCGGCAGCTTAAACTCACACCGGGCGCATGCGCGTGCATGCCCAAGATCCCAAGAGGAGAATGGAGGAGAAGGGATTGCGGCATGGTCATCACCCCTAGGGGGTGATTTCTCACTTTCTGTCTCTCCGTCTCTCTCTGTCTTTCTGGCGAGCGCACGCGCCCTATAGCAAAAACCTCTCAAAAAAAAAAAAAATAGTGAAATATCCCTTCATAAATCCAATTGCAAAACTCCTCTGGTGATTTTCCCATTGAAGGACACAGTAGAAGGGAGAAAATAGCACCAAATCATTTCACAGTTGGGGAAACACACAAGCTCACAGTCACAGACTCCTTCTCCAATAAATTGGTCAGAAGTGAATACATTACAAAATACTAAAAATCAGAGAAGAACCACAAGAATAAGGGAATCAAGTAGTACATCTCCAGCAAGGGAACATTGTAACTTGTCTCCAAATAGGAAAAAATTAGAGGATATTACCGATATTACTGAAATATCAGAAAAAGAATTTAGAATATTTATGTAACAAGATTTTATGTGATGCAAGAGAAAAGAGACAATGAGGTCCAAGAGATGAGGAAGTCCTCCCACAATATGAAAGAAAAATTAGATACCATAAAAAATAATCAAACGGAACTGTTAGATATAAAGGGTATAATACAGGAAATTAAAACTTCCTTTGAAAGTATCAAAAGTAGGTTAGACCAGGTAGAAGATCAAATTTAAAATGTTGAAGATAAAACCAATGACCTAAAACTAATGATTAAAAATACTGAAAAAGAAAACAGCCAAAAAAACTGAGGATAATATACAAGAAATACTAGATACCATGAAACGCCCCAAAATCTGAATAATTGGCGGGCCCTGCGTGACGCGGCGGCGGCGCCTGTGTGGGGCCCCCGGCCCCGGGCGGCCCCCCAGGCCTGCGCGGCCAGGGCTCTGCTCTGTGTTCTGCTGCCTCTCCGGGGGCTGGCGTGTGGTCTCTGGGCCTGCACGTGGCCGCCAGGCCTGCGCCTATGCGTGGTCGCTGGGCCAGTGTGTGGCCCCCGGGCCAGCGCATGGCCCCCGGGCCTGCGTGTGCCCCCCCTCCAGGCCTGCGCGTGGCCGCCAGGCCTGCGCGTGACCACCGGGCCTGCGCGTGGCCACCGGCCTGCCTGTGGCCCGCGGGCCCACG
>NW_006159658.1:834262-847196 GCF_000334495.1 Tupaia belangeri chinensis | reverse complement strand
TTTTTTTTAAATCTGAATAATTGGTATTCCAAAAGGTGAAGAAACTAATAAGAGCATTGGTAATCTATTCCATGAAATTCTGGAACAAACCTTTCCAAGTCTAGAGAGGCACTTAAATATCCAGATCCAAGAAATACAAAGAACCCCAAGCAGAATCAATCCAAGAAGATTCTCTCCACACCACATCATAGCTAGATTGACCAAAACAACAGATAAAGACAAGATGATAAGATTGCAAAGAGAGAAACTGTCAAATCACTTACAAAGGCTATCCCATCAGGCTAACACAGGACCTATCATTGTATACAATGCAAGCAAGGAAAGAATGGGGAAATATATTCAAAGTGCTAAATGAAAAACAATTTCGGCCAAGAACATTATGCTCCCCAAGAGTATCCTTTATACAGGAAAAGAAAATAAAAAGTTCTCAGATAAACAAAACCTGATAGAATTTACCAAATCCAGACCAGTTCTTCAAGAAATTCTGAAAGGAGTTCTAACACCCCCCCCCCCAAAAAAAGAGAGAAACAGCAAAAAGAGAACAAAAAACCAAAAAGGAGTATGGTCAACTTAATGGTAGGGACAAGTCTGGAAATATCGATAATAACATTGAATGTCAATGGATTAAATTTTCCAATCAAGAGACACAGACTGGCTGAATGGACTAAAATTCAAAAAACCCTCCAGCTGCTGCCTACAAGAAACCCATCTCATGGAAAAAGACACACATAGACTAAAAGGGAGGGGCTGGGAAAAGGTATTCATACAAATGAAAACCGAAAAAGAGTGGGAGTAGCTATACTAATTTCAGACAAAATAGGCTTTATGACAAAAACCATAAGAAAAGACAAAGAAGGGTATTATATAGTAGTAAAAGGGCTAATTCACCAAGAAGATACAACACTTATAAATATCTGCACTGAACTCAGGAGCACCCAAATATGTAAAGGAAAGACTGCTGGATCTAAAAGAAGAGATAGACTGTAGCACAATGATTGTTGGAGATTTCAACACTCCATTATCTCCTTTAGTCAGGACAACGAGACAAAAAAAAAAAAAAAAAAAAAAAAACCAAACAAAAAGACCACCAAGCAAAGAGATTCAGGACCTAAATGATACCATAAATCAGATAGACTTGATAGACATCTATAGAACTTTTCATCTTCTCTGAACATGATGGAGTTAAACTTGATATTAATCTCAGGAAAAACCCTCAAAATACACAAATACATGGAAACTAAATAACTTACTTTGAATGACTTTATGACTACTGAAGAGATTAAGACTGAAATCAAAATATTCATGGAAACAAATGATAATGAGTACACAAGTTTCCCTAATTTATGGGACACTGCAAAAGTAGTCATAAGAGAGAAATTCATAGCAATTAGTGCACACAAGAAAAATATGGAAAGGTGGCAAAAGGACAACCTAACATTGTTCCTCACAAATTGAAAAACAAACCAAAAAAAGTCCAAAAAATGCCAGAGAAAAGAAATAATAAAGATTTGAGCAGAAATAAATGAAATTAAAAATAAGCAAAGCATACAAAAAATAAATAAAAGCAAAAGCTGGTTCTTTGAGAAGATAAACAAGATTGGCACACCATTAGCTAGACTAATGAAGAAGAAGAGAGAAAGAAACCAAATAAATCAAAGTTGTAATGAATCAGGAAACATTACAACAGACATAACAGAAATACAAAATATCATTAAAGTATACTATGAGCGACTATCTGCCAAAAAAGAAGAAAATGTAGTTGAGATGGACAAATTCCTGGACACATATAATCTACCAAGATTGACTCAGGAGGACATCAAAAACCTGAATATACCTATAACAATCAATGAGATTGAATCAGTAATAAATAAACTCCCAACAAAGAAAAGTCCAGGTCCCGATGGCTTCACTGCTGAATTTAACAAAACCTTTAAAGAAGAGGTAATCCCATTCTACTCACACTGTTTCTAGAGATCCAAAATTAAGAAACCCTTCCAAATACCTTCGTTCCCCAAATGGATAAGGATATGACAGAAAAGGGAAACTACAGACCTATATCTCAGATGAACATAGATGCAAAAATTCTTAACAAGATATTTGCTAACCGTATTAAAAGCATATGAAAAAGATTATTCATCACAACCAGGTAGGCTTTATTCCAGGGATGCAAGGGTGGTTCAGCATATGCAAAACCATAAATGTAATACACCATATCAACAGAAAGAAAGATAAAAAACCATATGATCATTTCAATTGATGTGAAAAAAGCATTTGACAAAATACAACATTCCTTTATGATTTAGACTCTCCTTAAAATTGGCATAGAAGGATCATTTCTCAGCATCATAAAAACCATCCATGAAAAACCTATGGCTAACATTATACTGAATGGGGAAAAACTAAAAGCTTTTCCACTAAAAATTGGTACAAGACAAGCCTGCCCACTTTCTCTGCATTTCTATATACAAACAACAAGCAGACAGAAACAGAACTGAAGAAAGTAATCCCATTTACGATAGCCACAAGAAGTATAAGACATTTAGGAATAAAACTAATCAAGGAAGTCAAAGACCTTTACAAGAAAAACTATGAAAACCTTAAAAAGGAAACTGAAAAGGACATTAAAAGTGGAAAGACATCCCATGTTTCTGTATTGGAAGAATTAATATGATCAAAATGGCAATCCTACTCAAATTAATCTGCATATTTAATGCAATCTCTATAAAATTACAAGAGACATTCTTGACAGATATAGAAAAGACTATCATAGAATTTGTCTGGAACCATAAAAGACCCCATTTTGCTAAAGCCATTCTGTGCAGGAAGACTGTAGGTGGCATCTCACTCTCTGACCCCAAAATATATTACAAAGCTGTGATAATCAAAACAGCATGGTACTGATACAAAAACAGACATGAGGACCAATGGAAAAGAGTAGAAACCCCAGAAATAAACCTCAAACCATACAGCCAACTCATCTTTGACAAAGGTTACCAGTCAATCCAGTAGTAAAAAGGAAACCTCTTTAGCAAATGATGCTGGAAAAACTGGGTATCCACCTGCAGAAAGATGAATCTGGACCCCTATCTGTCACCATTAACAAAAATCTACTCAAAGTAGATCAAAAATCTAAATTTAAGACCACAAACTATTAACTACCGGTGGAAAACATTGGGGAAACTCTGGGAGACATTGGGGTAGGCAAAGACTTCTTGAGCAAAACTCCCAAAGCACAGTCAATAATCCCCAAAACAGACACATGAAATTACATCAGATTAAGAAGTTTCTGCACAGAGAAGGACATTGTAATTAGTGTGAATTGCCATTCTATTTGATGACTGCAATAAGCTATATAGCCCCAGCTGGGTGCTACTTTATAGTATGTTCATTCTACTCACTGAGGTTTATGCCTAAAGTCAGACTTGTGTTCAAGGATATGTATGTATCAGCTGTGCTTGTTATTAGAAATGTTTAGATTAATTAAGGTCTTTAGTGAATCAATAAAATGGGGGGGGGGCAGGAAAGGTATAGAAAGCAACTATGGATACCAGAGACAGTGTGGGAGGAGGGTGGGAGATGGCAGAGGGTAAGATAGGGGATCAAGGATGGGAAAAAAAAGAAAAATATACAGGAAACAAGAAATGGAAAATTATTTGTTGACGGTAACACATATGTCGATTTGCTTGATTGAGCCAATATACAGTGTATTCTGGCGGGAAAATCTTATTTTGTATGCTGTAATGATGTACAGTGAATGAATGTAAATAAATAAATCTAGATAAATAAATAAAAAGAATAAACATACTTATCTGGCATTGCCAAGAGCTGACATTAACCTTCAAACTGGTACAGTCCTAGTCACACAAATGAGACTAGAAAACAAAAGGCATCCAAGCAGAAAAGAAGAAAATTAAATTATCACTTTTTATAGGAGATATATAAGTGGATAAGTGTAGAAACCCCTAAAGACTCAATGACAAAAACAAAAAAAAAAATCAGAACTAATAAATTCTAGTGAAGTAGCAGGATACAAAATTTGTTTTTCTTTTTTTAAGTTTTTCTATTTATTGTTATTATTATATATTCAATCATTATAATCTTTTAGCTTGTGAAGAGTATTTACCCAACATGAAATACACCTCAGACCAGTCAGGTTGAGAATACTATACACATATCATCACAGGTAATAAACCATTTCTGTGCCTCACCCATGTCTTACCTCTGTATTTTTTCTCCCTAATTCCTTCCCCACACTCTTCCCCTCTCCCATCCTCCTTCCACACTGTCTCCAGTATCCATAACTATTTTCAATGCTTTTAAGTCCACCAATCTTTTAGTCTCTACCATAGAGTGAGGAAAGTCAGTATATGTTAAGTGGAGACATACAATGTCTCTCATAGCCTGACTTGCTTCACTCAGCAATAAAGCTTCCATACTCATACACTTTCTATCAAATGCCAGGATCTTGTTTTTTATAGCTGAATAATATTCCTTGGAGTACATGTGCCACACTTTTTCAGTCCAGTCATCTGTTCATGGATATTTGGGTTGGTTCCATGTCTTAGCAATCATGAATAATGGCACAGTAAACAGATGTGCAAGCACTCTTCCAAATGAGCATTCTTCTTTCCTTTGGGTAGATACCCAGAAGAGGAATTGCTGGATTATATGGTAGTTTTATGTGTAGATCTCTGAGGAAACTCCACACTGTTCTCCACAGTGGCTGGACCAATTTACATTCCCAGCAATAGTGTAGAAGAGTTTCCCTTTCACCACATCCCCACCAGCACTTATTATTTTTTGTTTGTTTAATCTTCACCATTCTGACTGGGGTTAAGTGGTATCTCGTGGTTTTGAACTGCATCTCCCTTATGATGTGGGATGTTGAACATTTTTTCACTTGTTTTCTGGCCGTTAGTATGTCTTCCTTGGGGAGTTGTTTATTCAGCTCATTTTCCCATATATTTTTTAAAGAATTGTTTTATTTAACTTTATTTATTTATTCATTTTAATTTGACCAGAGAGGGACAGAATGAGAAAGAGAGAGACAAAGTGTGAAAGTCAGGTCTGGGACATGTGGGAGTTTAGAGTCCTTAACCATCATGCAACCTGCTGGTCCCCCTCATCTTTTTGTTTAAAGAATTATTTTATTTAACTTTATTTATTTTAATTTGACCTGAGGGGGACAAATTGGGGGTTGGAGGAGAGTGGGAAAGCAAGCCACCAGGGCTAGGACTCGAACCACAGTCAGACATGTGGGAGTCCAGTGCCCTTAACCACCATGCCACCCGCCAACCCCCCAACTTTTAATTGGGTTAATCATTTTGGAGGGAGCAAGCCTCTTGAGTGCCCTGCATATTCTAGTTATCAGTCCCTTATCTGGGGTACAGCTTACAAAAATAGTCTCCCTTTCTGAGGGCTTTCGATTCTGTGTCTTTTGCTGTGCAGAAACTTCTTAATCTGATGTAATACCACTTGTTTATTTTGGAGATTATTGCCTGTACTTTGGGGGTCTTGGTTAAGAAGTTTTTGCCTACCCCAGTGTCTCCCAGAGTTTCCCCCACTGTTTCCCACCAGTAGTTTTTATAGTTTGAGGTCTTAGGTTTAGATCTTTGATCCACTATGAGTTGGTTTTTGTTAATGATGAGACATAGGGCTTCAGATTCATCTTTCTTTAATGAATACCCAGTTTTTCCAGGACCAGTTGCTAAAGAAGTTTTCCTTTTCCCACAGGATTGATTGGTACTCCTTATGAAAGATCAGTTGACTCTATGTTTTGGGGTTTACTTCTGGAGTCTCAACTCTGTTCCATTGGTCCACATATCTGTTCTTGTGCCAATACCATGCTGTTTTGATTATCACAGCTTTGTAATTAATTTTAGGGTCAGGGAGTAAGATGCTCCCACTCCACTCTTCTTACATAGAATTGCTTTGGCAATATAGGGTCTTTTATAATTCCATACAAGTTCTATGATTTTTTTTTCTAGATCTGTGAAGAATGTCTCTTGTAATTTTATAAAGATTGGATTAAATATAAACATTAATATAGTTAGCATTGCCATTTTGATTATATTAATTCTTCCAATCCAGGAACATGGGATTCCTTCCACTTTTTTTGTGCCATGTTGAATTTCTTTCTTAAGATAGTCATAGTTCTCCTTCTAGAGGTCTTTGAATTCCTTGGTTAGACTTATTCCTAGGTATCTTATACTTTTTGTGGATATGGTAAATGGGATTATTTCCTTCAGTTTGGCCTCTGTCTACTCATTGTTTGTATAGAGAAATGCTATAGATTTTTGTAAGTTGATTTTATATCCTGCTACTTTACTGTATTCATTTATTACTTCAGGAACTTTTTTAATGGATATCTTTGAGTCTCCTATGTATACAATCGTCATCTGCAAACAGATCATTTCAAGAATGCCTTTTATTTCATTCTCTTTTCTAATTTTGAATTGGCTAAGACTTCCAGAACTATATTGTAAAGGAGTCTTGAGAGTGAGCAGCCTTGTCTTCTACCAGTTTATAGTTAAAAAGCTCTTGGGAACCAGCAGTTAGCGTAATGGCTGGGGCGCTGGGCTCCCACATAGTCGACCGTGGTTCGTGTCCCGGACCCGGTGGCTTAGAACTCACGCCGGGTACGTGTGCATGCGTGCCCAAGATCCCGAGAGGAGAATGGAGAAGAAGGGATTGCGGCGTGACCATCCCCCCTGGGGGGTGCTTTCTCGCTTTCTGTCTCTAGGTCTCTCTCTGTCTGTCTGGCGAGCCCACGCGCCCTACAGTGAAAATCTCTCCCAAAAAAAAAAAAAAAAGCACTTAGCTTTTTTCCCTTCAGTATAATGTTAGTTATAGGTTTTTCATAGATGGCTTTTATTATCTGAGAAATGATCCTTCTATATAGATTTTGCTGAGAGATTAATCATGAAAGGATGCTGTATTTTGTCAAATGGTTTTCCACATTGATTGGAATAATCATATGGTCTTTATTTTTCTTTCTGTTAATATGATGTATTATGTTTATGGTTCTGCATGTGTTGAACCACCTTTGCATCCCTATAATAAAGCCTATCTGATTATAATGAATACTTTTAATATGTTCTTGGGTACGATTTGCTAGTATCTTGTTGAGAATTTTTGAATCTATACTCATCAGAAATATTGGTCTGTAGTTTTCCTTTCTTATTGTGTCCTTATCAGCTCTGGATGAGGGTGATGGAGAGGTCCTTCCTTTATTACCTTTAGAAATAATTTAAAAAGAATGGGAGTTACCTCTTCTTTAAAGTTTTGTTGAATTCAGAAGTGAAATCAGGACCTGGGCTTTTCTTCATTGGAAGGTTATTTATTACTGTTTCAATCTCATTGCTTGTTATGGGTCTATTCAGGCTTTCTATGTCCTCCTGAGTCAATTTTGACAAATTATAAGTGCCCAGGAATTTATCCATCTCTTCTTCCCGGTTTTCTTGTGTATTGGTATATAGTCACTCATAGTATCCTCTAATTATGTTTTGTATTTCTATTATATCTGTTTCATATACTTCCTGTTTCATTGTGAATTCGATTTACCTGATTCCTTTCTCTCTTCTTAATTAGTCTAGCTAATGGTGTGTCAATTTTATCTTTTCAAAGAACCAGCTTTTGCTTTATTTTCTCTATAGTTTATTTTCTTTTTTAAGTTATTTATTTATTAATTCACTCATTTATCTAATCTGACCAGAAAGAAACAGAGAGAGAGAGAGAGAAAGTAGGAAAGCAAGCAACCAGGTCCAGGACTCGAACCATGGTCAACCATGCGGGAGTGTCCAGCACCTTAACCACCATGCCACCTGCTGGACCCCATATTTTCTATTTCATTTATTTCTGCTCAAATCTATTATTTCTTATCTCCTGGCATTTTTTGAATTATTTTTTGTTATTTTTTCAATTCCATGAGGCATGATGTTAGGTTGTCCTTTTGCCACCTTTCCATCTTTTTTTGTGCACATTAATTGCTATGAACTTCCCTCTTACGACTGCTTTTGTGGTGTCCCATAGATTATGGAAACTTGTGCACCCATTATCATTTGTTTCTATGAATCTCTTTATTTTAGTCTTAATCTCTTGAGTAGTCATGAAGTCATTCAGGAGTAGGTTATAAAGTTTCTATGTATTTGTGTATATTTGAGGGTTTTCCTGAAAGTGACAAGTTTAATTCCATCATGGTCAGTGAAGATGTCCTGAAAGTGACAAGTTTAATACCATCATGGTCAGTGAAGATTCTAAATAGAGTTTCTCTTCCTTTGAATCTGTAAAGGCTGGAAATAGAATTTCTATTCCTTTGAATCTGTAAAGGCTGGTTTTGTGCCCTATCATGTGCTCAGTCTTCGAGAAAGTACCATGAGGGGATGAGAAATGTATATATTTTGTGGGGTTTTTTGGTGATAAATTCTATAGATATCTGTCAAGTACACCTGACTTATAGTATCATTTACATCCTGTATCTATTTGCTTATTTTCTGTCTCACTGATCTGTCTAAAGTAAATAATGGGTGTTGAGATCCCCAACAATTAGTGTGTTGCAATCTATTTCTCCTTTTAGATCTAGCAGTCTTTCCTTCATGTATTTGGGTGCTCCTGAATTGGGTGAATATATACTTACAAACATTTTATCTTCTAGATGTGTTAGCCCCTTTACTATTACATAATGCCCTTCTTTGTCTCTTACAGTTTTTGTCTTAAAGTCTATTTAGTCGGAAATCAGTTTTGCAGCTTCAGCTCTTTTTTGGTTTACCATTGCATGGAATATCTTTTCCCAGCCCTTCACTTTTATTCTATGTATGTCTTCATCCATGAGATGGGTTTCTTGAAGGCAGCAGATGGAAGGTTTCTGTCTTTATGTCCATTCAGCCAGTTTATGTCTCTTGACTGGGGAACTTAAACCATTAACATTCGATGTTATTATTAATATTTCTGTACTTGTTCCTATCAATAAGTTGACCATATTCTTGTTTATGTTCTCCTATTTCTGTCTGTCTGTCTTTAGTTTTCTTAGTATAGTACTCTCTTCAGAACTTCTTGAAGAGCTGTTCTAGAGTTGGTAAATTCTTTCAGATTTTGTTTATCTGAGAATGTTTTTATCTTCTCTTCCCATATGAAGGATAATCTTGCCAGATACAGTAATCTTGCTTGAAATTGTTTTTCATTTAACACTTTGAATATATTTCCCCATTCTTTCCTTGGTTATGTTGTTTCTGATGAGTGGTCTGATGTTAGCCTGATAGGATAACCTTTGTAAGTAACTTGACATTTCTCTCTTGCCAAGATACTAAAATATCTTCTCTTTGTAGTTTTGGCCAATCTGGCTATGATGTGCCATGGAAAGGATCTTCTTTAGGTGATTCTATTTGGTGTTCTTTGTATTTCTTGGGTCTGAATGTTTGAGTGCTTCTTCAGACTTGGAAAGATTTTTTCCAGTATTTTGTAGGACAGATTATCAATGCCCTTATTAGTTTCTTCACCTTTTGGGATACCAATTATTCAGATGTTTGGTCGTTTAATGGTATCTAGTATTTCTCGTATAGTGTCCTCACTTTTTTTTTTTTTTTTTTTGGCTTTTTTTTTCCTTTTTTTTGGTTGGTGATTTTTTTTCTAGGTCAGAGTTTTGTCTTCTACTTTAAATATTCCATTTTCAGCATGATCTAATCTGCTTTTAATACTTTAGAGGGAGGTTTTGATTTCCTATATTACAGACTTCATCTCTAATTGCTCCATCTGATTTTTTTATGTTGTCTAATTCTTTTTTGATATCATGGAAGGACTCTTTATCTCCTGGAGTTCAATGTCCCTTTTCTCTTGTGTCTCATAAAGTTTTGTCACCATAAATATTCTGAATTCTTTTTCTGACATTTTGGTAATGTCATCTAATTTTTTCATACTAGGAAACAAGTTACCGTCTTCACTTGTTGGAGATGTATTACTTGATTTTCTCATCCTTGAGGGTCTTCTCTGATTTTTAGTCATTTGGTAATGTATTAAATTAGGTTAAGTTGTTGGAGAAGTTTTCTGTACTTGTGATCTTGTGTATTTCCCTTCACTATGAAGTAATTCTGTGCTAATTTCTTCCTTCTACGGTGTTTTGTAATGTGATAACCACAGGATGAGTTTTGAGAACATATTCATGAAGAGGAGTTTCTCTCTTTTTGCAGCAGGTTTAGTAAGGGGTGAATATTTCTCTGAGCCTCATAGTAGTCAGATGTCTGGCTACTATGCACCTAGACCTGTCTAGGCAGTGGGTGAAGGCTGAGCAACAAGATGAGGAAATAAGATAAAAGAAAAAGAATAGGAACAGTATAGAAAAATAAAACATAGAAAAAATAAAGAAAACAAAAACAACAGAAGAAAAGAAAAAAAATAGAATAAGAAAATGAAAACAGGGACAGCAGTTAGCGTAATGGCTATGTCGCTGGACTCCCACGTAGTCGACCGCGGTTCGAGTCCCGGACCCGGTGGCTTAAACTCATGCTGGGTGCATGTACTTGCGTGCCCAAGATCCTGAGAGGAGAATGGAGGAGAAGGGATTGCGGCGTGGCTAACCCCCAGGGTGTGATTTCCTGCTTTCTGTCTCTCTGTCTCTCTCTGTCTGGCTGGCGAGCACACGTGCCCTATAGCAAAAAACCTCTAAAAAAAAGAAAATGAAAACAGTGCAGCATGCTTGTGCACTGTGTGAAAAGGGAAGCACACGTCTTAGATGAAGATGCCTATAATTGCCCTTTTCTATGTGAATGAAGGAGAGGAAAATTAGCAAGAGAAAGTCACAGGGGGGAAATGTGTGTGTGTGTGTGTGTGTGTGTGTGTGTGTGTGTGTGTGTGTTTAAAGTGAGAAAAAAGGAAAAATAAGAGGAAAGAGAGAGATTTTTCCCTAACTTTTCTTGTTTCTGGGGTCTGGAAGAAGAGGAGCACTACCTGGGCACTTCTCAACAGTGATGGTGGGACCAGAAAAGGGCATTGCATGCCTGAGATGGAGATTCCTGTTATTGCCCTGTCTTCTTCTAGTTTCTGGAATCTGGAAGGAGAGGGGCACTGGCTGAATGCTTCTCAGCAGTGATGCTGGGCCCAGAAAAAGGAAACACATACCTGAGATGGAGATTCCTGGGACTGTCCTGTCGTTCTCTAGTTAATGGGGTCTGGAAGAAGAGGGGCACTGGCTGGGTGCTTCTCTGCAGTGATGCTGGGCTCAGAACAGGGCAGCAAACACCTGAGATCACAGGACACAAAATTCAATCACAAGAAAACACCTTCATGGCTCCTGAGAACTAATGATTTCAGGTGAGTAAGAGAAATGATTTTCCACTGATAATTCAGCCTCCAGCCCACAAACTCCAGTGGAGAGGCAAGGGGAGAGGCCTTCAGAAGAAGATACCTTCAGAGCTCCTGATAATTAGTGATTTCAGGGGGATAAAAAAATGAAGCATTTCCACTGATAATTCAGCCTCCAGCCCACAAACTCGAGTGATTGAACTTCAAGTTTGGGAAGAAACACACCATCCATCAGATGACTAGAAATCACTGCAGGGCCACAAGAAATATGAGAAAGAAAGAAAATACCTCTCCTCCAAGAGAAAAGAATAACTCCTCTTAATCCACAGACAGTTCAATTGAAATCATGGAAATGTCTAAAAAAGAATTTAGAACATTCATAATGGAGACGATAACAGAGATGAAAGAGAAGAGAGACAATGAACTGCAGAAGAGAAAGAAGAAAGGAGCTGACGAGTTCCAGGAGGTGAGGAAATTCTTGCAAGATCTAAAAGAGGAATTACACACTTTAAAAAAGAATCAAGAAACTGTTAGAGACGAAGGCTATAATACAGAAAGTCAAAATCTCCCTTGAAAGAGACTAGATTATATAGAAAATAGAATCTCAGATGTAGAAAATTGCTGACCTAGAAAAATTCACTATGAAGACTGAGAAAATTACCCCCCAAAATGAGAATAATATATGAGAAGTACTATATATCATCAAACGTACAAACATCAGGATAATTAGTATCCCAGAAGATGAAGAGACTCATAAAAGCATTGATAATCTATTCCATGAAATCCTGCAAGAAAACTTTCCAAACCTAGAGAGTCACTCAAAGATCCAGTCCCAAGAAATACAAAGGACCCCAAATAGAATCGACCCAAGAAGATCTTCTCCAAGACACATTATACCCAGATTGACTAAAGCCACAGACAAAGACAAAATACTAAGATTGGCAAGAGAGAAATGGCAAGTTACCTACAAAAGATATCGCATCAGGCTAATAGCAGACCTCTCATAGGAAACAATGCAAGTGAGGAAAGAATGGGAAAATATATTTCAAGTGTTAAGGGAAAATAAATTTCAACCAAGAATGCTGTACCTGTCAAGATTATCCTTCATATGAGAAAAAAAAAAAGATTAAAATCTTCTCAGACAAACGAAACCTGAAAGTATTTGTCAACACCAAGCCAGCTCTTCAAGAAACACTGAAGAAAGTACTGTTCCAGGAAAACTAAAGAAGTCACAGCCAGAAACAATGGAATAAAAGGCAACTAAGACAATGGCCAACTTAAATGTCGGGGCAAGTCCAGTAACATCAATGATAACATTGAATGTTAATAGATTAAATTCTCCAATCGAGAGATATAGACTGGCTGAATGGATTAAAAAACAGAAACCCTCCATCTGTTGCCGACAGGTAATCCACTTCATGGATAAAGACATACATAGACTGAAAGTGAAGGATTGGGAAAAGATTTTCCATGCAAATGGGAACCAAAAAAAGAGCTGGAGTCGCGATACTAATTTCTGACAAAATAGGATTTAAAACAAAAACTGTTCAAAGAGACAAAGAAGGGTGCTATATTGTAATAAAAGGATCAATCAATCAAGAAGATATAACACTTATTAATATCTATGCACCTAACACAGGAG
>NW_006159658.1:812102-833490 GCF_000334495.1 Tupaia belangeri chinensis | reverse complement strand
GATGATAACACATATGTTGATATGCTTGATTGAGCCAATATACAGTGTATTCTGGATGGAAAAATCTCATGTTGTATGCTGTAATGATGTATAGTGAATGAATGTAAATAAATATATTTAAATTAAAAATATGTTAAATCATTAAAAACATTCAATCACATTTCTGTACATAAACAACAAACTACATGGAAAATTTTCAGAAAATTATCTTATTACCAATGAAAACAAAAAAGAATAAGAGAGAAATAACCTCAGTCAAGGAAGTGTAAGACTTATACACTAAAAATAATAAAAATTGAATAAAATTAAATTAAAACAGAGATAAATGGGGGAAAAAAATCTTGTGTTTATGAGTTGAATGAATTGGCATGGTTAAAATATACACACTTGGGGCCTACTGATAGCATGGCAGTTAAGCGTACTGGACTCCCACATGGTCAACTGCAGTTCAAGTCCCAGACCTGTTGACTTGCTTTCTCACTTTCCTTCTCTCTCTCTCCTTCTCTCTCTCTCTCCTTCTCTCTCTCTCTGTCTCTCTCTGGTCAAATTAAAATAAATAAAGTTAAACAAAATAATTTTTACAAAATAAAGTCCACACTACCTGAAGTGATCTACAAATTTAATGCAATCTCTATCAAAATTCTAATGGCATTCTTTGAAGAAATAAATAAAACAACCCTAAAATTTATATGGAACTGTAAAAACCTCAAATAGCCAAAATAATCTTGAGCAAGGATAGAGCTGGAGGCAACACAATATCTGACTTCAAAATACATTACAAGGCTACAATAATCAAAATACTATAATAATGGCCTAGAAACTGACATATAGATGATAGAGTAAAATAGAGAACCCATAAATAAATTAGGGCAACTATGGTCAACTAATTTTCAACAAGAGTGCCAAGAATAGAGAAAGATGCTCTCTTCTATGAATGGCATTAAGAAAACTGGAGATCAACTTGTAACAATTAAAATTGGACTTTGATCTCATACTATATACAAAATCAACTTCGTATGTCTTAAAGACTTTAATTCAAGATCTGAAGCTGTAAAATTAGTAGAGGAAAACATAGGGAAAACTTCTGGACATTTTCTGACCATTGATATTGGTCAGGAAATGATTTCTTGGATTTGAAACTAGACAATAAAAACACCACTATACACATGTGATTGCTTCCCATTAAAAACCCTCTGTACAATGAAGGAAACCATCAATAAAGTGAAAAGGCAACCAATGAGTTTGGGGAAAAACATTTGAAAGTCATAAATCTAACAAGGAACTAGCTAATATTGTTGCAGAAAACCAGACGCCCAGGAATAGAATACAGCACTTGGAGAGACTAGGAGAACTGTTTATTACATCAGTGGGCATAGAGGAGTTAATACTCTGAATCTCTGGCCCAGGCTGAGAGTTGGGCACAGTCTTTTATGAGTGAATTGGGATGGGGCAGTTTCATCAGACTTGGTGTGTCCTATCAGGAAAGGACCTCATTGTCTACCCTAATACAGAGCTGGCAGAGAGGCAGAGAATCCAACTTGCTCAAGGCTTCTGGCCACACATTCAACAGTTGAGGGGAGGGGCAGCTAGCTCATGAGAGAACAGGAAGCCCAGGCAGCTATCAGCCCTGGGTTGCTTCAAGGTTGCTCATAAGTTCCAGGTTGCTCCATATCATTTCCCCCTCTTGAGCCTCCTCAAGGAGGGTCAATTAACAGGAAGGCAGTAAGCATAGCTTCCCCAGTTAGTGACAAACAATTTATATTTGAAGGCTTCAAAGTGTAAGGGTATCTTAGGTGTACCATCCATCACTGTCCTCAAGCTTCTGTCGTGCATAGATTGGTCAGCATATGGAGTGACAAGGCAGGGCTGTAGTCTCAAGCTTCCAGTGTGCATAGAGCAGCCATCCTAGGAGTGACTGCAGGACTGTAGTCCTGATGACAGATCTTGGTCCTCTAGAAAGTCATCTTGGTTGGCTGCTCAGGGTGGCTTAGCACCATCCAGGTCCCAGGGTCCTCTGGTGTTGCAACTTGCTTCACTCGCTGGTGGTGGGTCCAAGGGGCCAGCCCTGAAACCTTATACAGTAGGGGTAACAAGTACAATAACATATGACCCCAACAGGTGGTCTTAGTTATTCTCTTTTCCAATTTTTAACCCACACCAAGTCCGCAGGCTCATGTTTGTGTACCCAGTTTCCCAGGATGACTGCAGCAGGGCTGTAGTCCTGATGACAGATCTTGGTCCTCTAGAAAGTCATCTTGGTTGGCTGCTCAGGGTGGCTTAGCACCATCCAGGTCCCAGGGTCCTCTGATGTTGCAACTTGCTTCACTCGCCAGTGGTGGGTCCAAGGGGCCAGTCCTGAAACCTTATACAGTAGGGGTAACAAGTACAATAACATATGACCCCAACCAGGTGGTCTTAGTTATTTTCTTTTCCAATTTTTAACCCACACCAAGTCCTCAGGCTCATGTTTGTGTACCCAGTTTCCCAGGGGGACAGGGGTTCTTTCTAAGGTTACATGGGCTATTTCTTTTAAAGTTTTACCCAAGACCACCAGATCCTGAGTCAGGATTGCCTTGCCCAGCTGACAGACGTCAACCATTCAGGCCTGGGTAACTGAAAAAGATGGCCGGCCAAACAGGATCTCATAAGGGGAATAACCCTGTTTCTGTGGAGTTCGTTGAACTCAGAGCAGGGCCAGTGGTAGGACATCTACCCAGGAGAGCCCAGTGTCCTGACAGAGGATAGACTTAAGGGTACAATTAATTCACTCCATTCTCCCAGAACTCTGAGGTCAGTAAGCACTGTGAAGTTTCCATTTTATGCCTAAGGCCTTTGTTATTCCCTGTGTGAATTCTGACACAAAAGCATAGCATTTTCTGACCCAATCATAAAGGGGAGTCCAAACCGAGGTGTAACTTCCTTCAGAAGCTTTTGAGTAACTTCTCTGGCCTTTTCAGTTTGCATAGGGAAGGCTTCCACCCAACCTAATTAACTTCAGAAAAGGACTAGTGAGTACTTTTAGCCTCGGCAGGGGGCAGGGCCGTACTTCTGAGAAGTCTGCCTCTAGCAATTCCAAGGGAGTTGTCCCAGTGGTTTGTATTCCACCCGCCGATTTAGCCCCTGGATGGGGTTATTTCTAGCGCAAGTCTTGCATCACATGCTCATGGTTGCACACAATGATGGTAGGTGACTCAAGAAATAGTGTCTGCACAGTAAGCTCTCTCCAGGTTAGTCTTTTCCCAGTGACTTAACCTGTGGTATTGCTCTACTAACAAAAGTCCCAGGAACTGGGGTATGTATATTCTTTTACTTGATAATCTCCACCATCCATCTTCTTCCAGAGTTTCCCCTTCTGATTTTGCCCAATGATATTCATCAGGGGTATGGTGTGGGAGGGCTTTTGGGAGATTTGTGAGTTGTAACACTCTGGTTACAGCAGTTGGTGTTCGATTGGCAGAGCCTTGGCTGCCTGGTCTGCTAATCAGTTTCCCAGGGTGACAGGATCCTTCCCCCTCTGGTGTCTTCTGCAATGGGTGGTTGTCACTTTCTTTGGCTCCCAGACTGCTTCTAATAATTGGCATATTTCTTCTTTGTTTTTATCTGTCTTTCCTTCTGCTGATAAGAGTTTTCTCTCTTGATATAATGCCCCATGAACACGTAGGGTGGCAAAGGCATATCACGAGTCAATGTAGATGTCTACCCTCTTGCCAGCCACCAATTTTAGCACTCAGATTAATGCCCAGAGTTCAGCCTACTGAGACTACCACCCTTGAGGCAGTGCCCCATCCTCAATCACTGTGTCCTGAGAGATAACTGCATAGCCAATATCCTTCATGTAGCTGCTGCAGTCAGTGAAGAGGGCGAGGTCATGAGGGCCTTCCATGGTGTGTCTACAAGATCAGGACATTAAGAAACTACCTCATCGAGAGCCTCTGCACAGTTGTGGTCAGGAGGTCCTAGCATGGCTGGAGGAAGATGGCAGGGTTCAGGATATGCAGAGTCTGGAGCCTAATTTGGAAATTTCCAATCAATAAGCCCTGGTAGGGCATCCTAGAGCTGGCTAGCCATTTATATCCCCTGCTATTCATCAGGGAGGTCATGAGTGAGGTGCCCAGGTGGTGATAACTTGGCCTAAGGTTAATTTATCTGCCCCTTTCATTAATTTAACAGTGGTGGCAAGGGCTCACAGGCAAGGGGGCCATCCAGATGCCACAGGGTTGAGTCTCTTAGACAGGCAGGTGATGGCTTTCTCCCAAGTTCCTATGGGATGAGTCAGAACTCCTAGTGCTGTCTGACTTTTTTCATATATGAACAGATTAAATTCTTGGGTGATGTCTGGGCACCCCAAAGGTGGGTCTTTCCCAAGACTTGACTTGAGATCCTGAAAAGTCTGATATTGGAGGGAGTTCCCACTTGAAGGGGGCCTCTTCTGGGCCTATGAGTAGCTCATACAGTGGTATGGTCTTTTCAGCAAAGCCTGAGATTCAAGTCCTACAGAATTCTGCTGCTTCCAGGAACTTATGCAGTTGTCTCCTGGTTGTGGGCCAAGGCAACCAAATATCATCTGTTTACATTCATGGCCAAGAGCATGAAGTCCTTTAGTCAGAATGAATCTTAGGAACTGAACTTGGGTTTGGCCAGATTTGGGCCTTCTTAATCAAGACCTTGTACCAGGCCTTGTACCAGGGAGAGAAGCTGGAGTAGTGCCTTGTACCAGGGAGAGAAGCTGGAGTAGTGCCCGAATTCCCTTCCAGCAATTTTCTCAGGTCACTCTGGTGAGCAGGAGGTCATCAACATATTGAAGAAGAGTACACCCAGTTTCCTGACCTGGAAAATTCTCAAAGTTGGTAGCAAGTGCTTCCCCGGGGACAAGTATTCACCATTCTTCCCCTTGGGGCATTGTTACAATCAGGATTTTGGCAGGACCGACAGTCAATGCAGCTGAGCCTGATGAGTCAAAGCTGATTTGTGCTCTGAGTTTAATCAATAGGTCTCTTCCCCAAAATGGGACTGGGCACTCAGGCTGGTACAGGAACTCATGGGTAAACAGGTGCTCCCCAGCTGGCAGCTTCTTGCCTGTAAAAAGGGCTGCGTTTTGGTATTTCCAGTGATCCTCACATGATGGTGACTTTTTAGCCTGACAGGGGGTCCAGGGGCTGGGTGACAATGGAGTGATCAGCTCTGGTATCTACCATGAATGCCATTGGCTGTCCCCCCACTTTGATGTTGACCAGGGCATCTTAGGGGCCCAGGATCATGGAGCCCAGTTGGTCCTATTATGATTCCATCATGGCCAGGAGATCCCTTGAGGGTTCTGAGTGGAAGGTCTTGAGGGTCCCTTCTCTTGGTTTGTCTTCTGCTTAGGGCATTTACCTCTCCAGTGTTCATCCTCTTTGCAGTATGCTCAGAGGGTTGGTCTGCACCCAGGGCAGCCGATTTTTGCCCCCCTCCCTTTGGGACTTAGTGGGGCCACCAGTTGTCTTATCAATCTCCAGGAGCTGAGTAGTGCTCATCCCAGCAAAGACTTCCTGCCTCTGGAGGCAGGGACCAATTGGACAACAAAGGCAGTGTTCCTCATTTGCTGGCTTTTTAAGCTCTCAGAGTCAAATGGAGTATAGATCTGATATGCCTCATAGAGCCTCTCATAAAATTGCTCTGGCAGCTCATCTATATTCTGAATTATTTCTGAGTTTTTTGCCATATTTGTAGGTTTCTTTGCACTGGCTTTCATTCACTGAGCTGGTGCTGGCTCCTTAGGCTGATCTGTATTCTGAATTATTTGAGTTTTTTGCCATATTTATAGGTTTCTTTGCACTGGCTTTCATTCACTGAGCTGGTGCTGGCTCCTTAGGCTGCTCTTCAGGCTCTGAGGAGATAGATGGTGGCTGAGTTTCGATTTCTGGCTTGGAGGTGGAGCAGCTAATGACTCTTCTTCTGGGAGGGGGCCTTCAGGATTGGAGCCATGGGTTTCTTTTGGTCAGAGTCGGACACAGGAGGCATGACATGAGTGGCCAAAATAGTGCATTGTTTTGTCCCTTTTTTGCAGAATCATGCCCACAGTGAGGTCACTTGGGCTATCTGTAGCCAGGAGTCAGCATAGAGAAACTTACTGGGATGGCCCAGAATGCTAGTAGCCATATTGTACATGACCCACACAGTAGGGAGATGTAAAGTCCCCTCCGGCAGCCATCCCACTTTGAAAGAAGGTCATCTAACCTCACAGAGAGATCTCAGCTTTTCTGGTTTCATTTTTACCCCATAGTCATCCAAGAAGCCTGTATTGAAATTCTTTATGAGCTTGGGTAACTTGGATTGTGGTTTTCCCATGGCAGCGCTGAGCAGTGTGGCCCAAATATCTCCAGACATCAAAAGCTTGCACCTCCCAGAGAACTTGGGAGATCACTGACTAGAGGAAGTAGTTGATGAGATTTCAAAGGGACAAAGGCTTCTGGGACTGTGCCTTATCCCAGAGGCTGAAGAGTTGTGCAGTCTCTTGGGGGCACCACTAGAAAGGCCAGGCAGCATAGTGGGTTAGGCTGTTTGAGTCTGCAGGATGGCCTCAGCCAAGGACTGTGATCAGAAAGACCATGGTGGTCTCTCTCCAGGGTCTGTCCTCTCAGTACTCCAATGGTGGATACCCAAGTGTCAGAGCAGGGTATTTCTGAGGTTGTGGCAGGTGGAATGAAAAGGGGCAAGGGTACAGAAGTCTGCCAAGATAATTGAAGAAGGAAGTCTATCTAGGTAGAAAGTATGACGCCTGCTCTCTCTCCCCTCAGACAGAGAGGGCAGGTTTGGCTCCACAGTGGAAGGCATTGTAGAAGAGTCAGGTCGGGCTCCAGGAGGATGTTTTGCATCACAACTGGGAGAACTCATGTCCTAGCCTCCAAGGGCAGAATTGGTGACCTGCCATTCATCACTCTGCCTATCCACCTCCACAGAAGGGAAAGCTCTCCCATCAGCCCTCCTTTGAACAGTTGGTGTTCCCCTGGAGGAAACCAGTCAAGTGTCCATCTGGCCATGTCCCTCACAGGATTTTGCAGCCCTTTGATAATAGGCAATTGGATATATATCCTCCACTGGATTGACCACGCAGGGGAGGACTGTGTCCCCCAGTGTCAATTTTGCCATTTAGCTGTCATGGAGCTGCCATGAAATCACAGATGTGGACCCAGTCATGCTCTGTAGCCAAGACCATAGAGCCACAAACACATTCACTCATCACAGACATTCACACTCTCATTCGGAGGTTATGCATTCCCTCCCTACACCAGCCATACACCAGATGAACCCTGACTGTTGGTTCTGTGACCAAAGGAGAGTGCTCAGGTCTCCTCTTCTACTCAATCTGAGTAGGTCTGACTAGGGTTCTACTGATCACCACGGGCTTACCAGATTACCAGAGTTGACTAGGGTTGATGCATCAAGGTCCAGCAGTTGGTCCTTCTCTCCAAACAGAGTCCAATGATCCAGAAATGCTCAGCCTTGGGGTGGGCACCTCTGCTAAGGAATCCTATCAAACAATATGGGGGTGCACCTATCTCTCCATACTGTAGTGCCCAACCTGGGGGGGTGGCGCCCTAGGATCAGTGACTCAAAGGGCCAGTCTGCTTCCCAGCCAAAGTACCAAAATGTTGCAGAAAACCAGATGCTGAGGAACAGAAAACAGCACTCAGAGAGAGATTAGGATAACTGTTTATTATGCCGACAGGCACGGAGGATGTGACACTCTGAATCTCCAGCCTTGGCTGAGAGTTGGAGTGTACTACCAGGGAAGGAGATCAGAATCTGCCCTAATACAGAGATGGCAGAAAAGCAGGGAATCCAAACTGTTCATGACCTCTAGCTGCTCAACAGTTCAGGGGAGGGACAGCTAGCTCACAGGGGAACAGAAATCCCAGGCAGCTATCAGCCCTGGGCTGCTTCAAGGTTGCTCACAAGTTCTGGGTTGCTTCATATCAATATAAAAAAGAACAAGATAATTATATAACCCAATAGAAAAAAGATTAAATGGCCCATTTTTCACATGGTTAAATGAAGAAAGGACTCAAATAGACATTTCTCAACAGAAGACATAAAAATGGCCAACAAGTATGTGAAAAGGTGTTCACTGGCACTAATCATAAGAAAAAGAAAAAGCTTATCTCACTCCCTGGGATGCCTACTACCAAAAAAAAACAAGCAAACAACACAAAACAGAAGGGAACAAGTGCTGGTAAAAATATAGAGGAGAGGGAAACTTATACACTGTGTGAAAATGTAAATTAAGAAGACATAAAAATGGCCAACAAGTATGTGAAAAGGTGTTCACTGGCACTAATCATAAGAAAAAGAAAAAGCTTATCTCACTCCCTGGGATGCCTACTACCAAAAAAAAACAAGCAAACAACACAAAACAGAAGGGAACAAGTGCTGGTAAAAATATAGAGGAGAGGGAAACTTATACACTGTGTGAAAATGTAAATTAGCATAGTCATAAAACCACAATGAGATTATCTCACACCCTAGGATGCCTACTACCAAAAAAATAAGCAAACAAAACAAAACAGAAGATAACAAGTGCTGGCAAAAATATAGAGAAAAGGAAAACTTATACACTGTGTGAAAATGTAAATTAGCATAGTCATTATGGGAAACATTCTGAACATTTCTCAAAAAGTTATAAATAGGGGCCAGTGGTGGCATAGTAGGTAAGGCACTGGATCCCACTTCAACCACAGTTTAAATCCTGGACCCACCAACTTGAAACTCATGCTCAGTGCATGTGTGTGCATACCCAAAATCCTGAGAGGAGAATAAAGGAGAAGGGATTGTGGTGTGGCTATACCCCCAAAGGGTTATTTCTCATATTCTGTCCCTCTGCCTCTCCAGTGAGCTCATGCATCCTATAGCAAAAATCTCTCAAAAAATTATAAACAGAACTACCTCATGGTCTAGCAATATCACTTTTGGATATATATCCAAGGGAAATAAAATTACCATCTCAAAAGTTACCTACACTCTCATCTTTATTACAACATTTTTCACAATAGTCCCAGGTGCATCTTGAGCTACTGCTCTAAAAGGTACAGACAGCAGACGATGGCAGCATCAGTGGCAGCGTCCACATTCACATCCATGTAGAACTAATTCTGCAGGCTTGAAGAATGCAAGAGTGTAAGATCATGGCAGCTGTGATTTCAGCCAACTAGATTTCAGAGACAAGCCATGTACAGAGGAGGAGTACCTACAAGAGAGACTAGGACAATGTTGATAGAAAAGCAGGGTTATAACTGGAGCCACCCTTAAGATCTCAGGATTGTGGACTGACCAACAGCATGCAAAGTCTTCCTAGGAAAGCTATAGACATTAGTATACAAGTTGAATCCATAAGAACAGTCATGTGGGTTGTGACTAGCAAAGCCACAGGAGCAGGCTTTCCAGAGGCTCAGGGGCCCACCCTCCACTCCAGTGTGTCCAGGATGCCAAAGAAGGAGTTGAAAATGGCGTAGTAGTTACATTGCTGGACTGTCACGTGGCCAATGTGGTTCAAGTCCCAGACCTGGTGGCTTGAAAATCATAACAAACATATGTGCATGCATGCCCAAGATCCCAAAAGGAGAATGGAGAAGGGATTGAAGCATGGTCATCCCTTCTGGGGTGTGACTTTTCACTTTCCTTCTCACTGTCTCTGTTTCCCTCTATCTCTCTTTTTCTCTCTCTGGCAAACACACATACCCTACACCAAAAAACCTCTAAAATTTTTTTCCTCAAGCTTTAGGATTTACTGTCTACTCTGCCATGTTTCATACTTTCTTAGAGCTTGTTAATCTTTGTTTTTTCCCCTTTAGGAATAGAAATGTTTGTTCTATGTTTATCCCATAATTATATCTTGGAAGTAGAGAATGTCTTTTTAATCTTACAGGGTCAAAGCTAGATCTAAGTTTTTGAGTTGTTGGTAGAACAAGTTGGCTTTCAAGACTATTGAGATGGATGGTTGTATTGTGTATGTTTTGAAGGACCAAGGAAGGGCTGCTATGGTTTAAGTATTTCCATTAAAATTTATATAAAATTGGACAGCCAGTGCAACATCATTGCAAGGAGTGGGAAGTGGATCCCTGTTAATAGATTAAGGCTCTCTCCTAAGATGGAGTGAGTTTTTCCTGATTAGTTTCTGTGAGTGGGTTGTTATAAAATAAGTCAGATCTCGACACATTGGTTTCTCCCTTTGTACACTCCCAAAGGCCTTTCCATCTGTCCAACATGGTGTGAAATAACACGTGGGTCTCACCACAGCCCAGCAGATGCCAGTTTATATTTTTTGGACTTACTAGGTACAGAATTGTTAACTAAATAAACTTTCTTTGTAAATCTCCCAGTCTTAAGTGTTCTGTTATAGTACACAAATAGGTTATGACAACTTGCTTTTTCAAAAATGGCATTAACATTTCTATAGGTTTTTTTTTTAATTTGCCAGAAAACCTGTGCACTCACCAGAGAGATACACAGAGAGAAAGATTGACAGAGAAGGAAGATGAGAAGCATTCCCCCAGTCCTACCCTCTGACTGGGTACAGTCATGGCACCATTTCTTCTCCATTTCTCTCTCCTTTCAGGATTTTGGACACGTCTGCATACATCTCTGGTGTGTTTTTCAATCTGCCAGATCTGGGACTCATTGTACAGACATGTGGGATTCAGAGGCCTTAACTACTAAACCATTGACTGAGCCAATATAGGATTTTAATGCAACTCAAACACAGCATAATATTCAAAATTTCCAGATTACAATTCAAAATCAGTCAGTATAACAGAAAAACAAACAAACAAACAAACACACACACACACACAATAAAAACAGGGACCACCAGATGGCCTAGTAGTTACATCACTGAACTCTCACGAAATCGACTGCAGTACAAGTCCCAGACCTGGCAGCTTGAAATTCATGCCAAGTGTGTGTGTGTGTGCATGCCCAAAACCCCAAGAGTAGAATGGAGGAGTAGGGATTGCAGTGTGATGATCCTTCTGGGGTGTTATTTCTGACTTTTTGCCTCTCTGTCTCTCTCTGTCTCTCCAGTGAGCACACATGCCCTATAGAAAAATTATCTTCATTAAAATAAACAACAACTAGAAGTATGCATGTAACCATTTCTCAAGAGAAAAGATGATTGAATGAAATATCCACTATAGCCAGGGTAGGCCAGGTTGCAGGGTGAGTAGCAGGGAGATGAAGTTGCCAAAAGAACACTTAGCTCATCTCCACCCACACACCTTTAACTCTCAGGTGTGTTAACTGGGATCTAGAGAGTTCCACCCTTTTTCATCTCTTGTACCATTGGAACAACTGCTCCAGCCAGGACAGGCCAAGCTGCAGGGTGAGAATCAGAGACATGGAACTGCAGAGAGACTGTGGCTCATCTACCCCATCAGTGACTTTTGGAGTACTTGCTGCCTTTTTATTTTTAATAATTATTTTACTTAACTTTATTTATTTATTTATCTTAATTTGACAGAGAGGGACAGAGCAAGAGAGAGAAGGAGAGAGAGGGGAAAAGTGAGAAAGCAAGCCACCAGGTCCAGAACTTGAACCATGGATTGCCATGTGGGAGTCCAGCACCCTGAACCACCATACTGTCTGCTGGCCCCACCTGATGCCTTTTGAGATTTGATGTTTTTCTGGTCCTGCATGATGCGCACAGTGCACCATATGAATTGTATCTCTTCCTCTAGCTACATCCTCCAGCTTAGCCCCAGGTACACCTGGACCTGAGACTTTGGAAAGAAACCAAGCACTTTAAACTGGCTACATACACCATTCTCTGATTGGAACATAAGGCCCTCTTCAAAGAACACACCAGAGAAGTAGAGAACATCTTTCCCCTTGACATTACAGAATTGGTTACAAGAAACTAGGAAGAAATGTATGATCCATCAGATGACCAGAAACCAGGGCAGAGGCACAAGAAATATGAGAAACCAAGGAAAAAACTCTCCCTCAAAAGAAAGAAACTGGCACATTCAGGGACCAAGGTGGCTGAAGCTATTCTCTAAACCCCATCTTCTAGGCCTTTGAAACACTGAGACAGAAGCCATTTTAAATCTGAGGTGTGTTCTGGCATGTTCAGGGACCAAGGCAACTAAAGCTATGCTCTAAACCCCACTCTCTAAAGCCCCAAAACACTGAGATAGGTAGGACAACCTCTGTCCTCTCTCTGTCTCTGTCTCTCTGTCTCTCTCTCTCTTTAAATTTATTTTTATTTTTATTTTAAAAACACTTCTTCTCACCTCAGGCCTTTTCTTTCTCTTGCTAACTTCAGAGAACATTTTAAATCTGAGGTATCCTGGCATAGTGCACCACAGGGTTTTAATTTTTCACCTTTTTTATAAAGGTCTTTTTTTTTTTCTGGTTATTTCTGTCTAGTTTTTTTGTTGTTGTTGTTGTTCTTCTTTTTTTTCTTTTCCTCTTGTTTTTATATTTTTTAACCTTACTTTCCCACTCTACTCTTCAGTTTCCACACACTGAGAGTCTATAAAGGCCTAGGTGCACAGTAGCCAAGCATTAAATACTTTTAGGGTCATTGAAATCTTCAACACTTATTGAACCTCCAGCCTTAAAGAAGAAATACCTTTCTATAAATCTGAACTCAAAAATCTTTCTGTAGATATTGCAAAGCACAGTAGAGGAGATATTTTTCACAGAATGACCAGAAACCACTGCAGAGGCACAAGAAATATGAAAACCTAAGGAAATACTTCTCCCCTAAGAGAAAAGAACAATCCTTTATCATCCACAGACAGCACAGGGGAACTCGTGGAAATGTTCAATAGAGACTTCAAATATTCATAGTGACAAAACGGAACGAGATGCAAGAACTGAGAGACAATGAACTCCAGAAGATGGGAGAAAAGAGATGAGTTCCAGGAGGTGAGGAAGTTCTTGCATGATCTGAAAGAGAAAATACACACCATAAAAAAGAATCAAATGGAGCTGTTAGAGATTAAGGCTACAGTACAGAAAATCAAAACCTCCCTTGAAAGCATTAGGAGATTATATTATGCAGAAGATTAAATCTTGGATGTTGATGACAAAATCTCTGACCTAGAAAAAATAACCCAAAAAAATGAGAATACTATACGAGAAATACTAGATACCATTAAGCACCGTAACAACTGGATAATTGTTATCCCAGAAGGTGTAGAAACTAGTAAGGGTATTGATAATCTATTCCATGAAATCCCGGAAGAAAACTTTACAAATCTAGAGAGGGATTAAAATATCTAGACCCCAAAAATTCAAAAGACCCCTCATAGAATCAACCCAAGAAGATCTTTTCCAAGGCACATCATAGCCAGATTGGAAAAATCCACAGACAAAGACAAGATACTAAAATTGGCAAGACATAAATGTTAGGTTACTTAAAAGGTTATCTCATCATGCTAACATCAAACCTCTCATCAGAAACAATGCTAGCAAGGAAAGAATGGGAAATATATTCAAAGTGTCAAGTGAAAAACAGTTTCAACCAAGAATACTATACCCAGCAAGATTATCCTTTATATGGGAAGAAAAGATTTAAAAATAACATTCTGGTTGCAGGAAGAAAGAGACTGATCTTTGCTTGCAGATGGTATATCACACACAGAATACTTGAATTGAGAAAGTTTATGTGTGAATTGTGTGCTGGGTGTTTGCTTTGCAATAGTTTGAGTAGTTGACATATAAATATTTTCTCAAAAATATTTAAAAGCATACTGCCTCTGTTGTTATAGAGTCAAACAAAATGATAACAAATATTTTAAATATTATCTTTAAAATTCAGTTTTTTGAAATTTTGAAAGTTTTTATTTATTAACTGTCAAGAACTATGGAGTATGAGCAAAAACTTTTTGATACATAAAGTAGATGTTTGAATTGAGCCTTTCCCCATTTCATTTAGGAAAGTCAGAAACCCAGGCCAGGTCCATCCTGAGAATGGATACCAAGCCTGAGCTGTGAAATATTGCTTTCTTTGACCAAAAATGAAGATTTTTCTACTGAGACTACCCCTTCTGGATTTATACTAGTAGGCAGGGCCACTTCTGTCTCCTTCTCTCCATTTCTCTCTGTCTCTCTCTGTCTTGCTGTGTCTCCCTGTGACTTTAACATTTTTTAATTTTTTTTTTTAGAGGTTTTTGCCTTAGGGCATGTGCACTCGCCAGAAATACAGAGAGAGACAGAAAACGAGAAATCACCCCCCCAGGGGGGATGGCCATGCCGCAATCCCTTCTCCTCCATTCTCCTCTCAGGATCTTGGGCACGCACGCACACGCGCCCGGCGTGAGTTTAAATCGCCGGATCCAGGACTCGAACCATGGTCGACTACATGGGAGTCCAGTGACAGCCATTATGCTAACTGCTGGTCCTCATTTTTAAATTTTTTTTAAGGTAAAGTATTTTCTGGGCTCTCAAGACTCTCCTTTATTGTGCTAATTGAACCTTTCCCCATTTCATTTAGGAAAGGCAGAAACCCAGGCCAGGCCTATCCCAAGATGGATATCAAACTTGAGTTGTGAAATATTGCTTTCCGGGACCAGCAGATGGCGTGGTGGTTAAGGTGCTGGACACTCCCACATGGCTGACCATGGTTCATGTCCTGGACCTGGTGGCTTGCTTTCGCACTTCTCTCTCTCTTTCTGTCTCTCTCTCGTCAAATTAAAATAAATGAATGAATAAATAAAGTTAAAAATTTTCTTAAAAAATTAAAAAAAAAAAAAAAAAAGAAATATTGCTTTCCTTGACCAAAAATGAAGATTTGCTACTGAGACTTCCCCCTCTAGATTAATTTCTAGTAGGAAAGGCAGAAACCCAGGCCAGGCCCATCCTGAGATGGATACTGAAATTTAGCTGTGAAATGTTTCTTTTCTTGACCAAAAATGAAGATTTTCTACTGAGATTTCCCTCTCCAGATTCATTTCTAGTGGGAAAGGCAGAAATCTTGGCCAAATCAATCCTGAGATGGATACCAAACTTGAGCTGTAAAATATAACTTTCCTTGACCAAAAATGAAGATTTTCTACTGAGATTTCCCTCTCCAGATTCATTTCTAGTGGGAGGGCCACTTCTGTCTCCTTCTCTCCCTTTCTCGCTGTCTCTGCCTCTCTATGTCTCCCTGTGTCTTTTAATTTTTAAAAAATTTTTTTAAGGTAAAGTATTCTCTGGGCTCTCAAGCTCCTTTTTTTTGGTCATAATTTATATCTTCCCCCCTTCAATTTAGGAAAGTCACAAACCCAGGCCCATACTGAGATGGCTATTGAGCTTGAGCTGTGAAATATGGATTTCATGTGGCACACTTGTGTGCCACACAGTTTTCATTTTTTGCTTTTCTAAATTAAAATCTAATTTTTATTACCTTTTTTTCTTCTTTTTCATTTTATTTTTCTTCTCCTTTTCTCTTTTCTAATTCTTTTCCTTTTTCTTTATCTTTATTCATTGGCTGCTCAGCTCCTATGGACTAAGTGTTTAGACAGGTCCAAGTGAACAGAATCCAAACATCTGAATATGATTTTAGTTAGAGTATTCCTCTATTCCAACTGAATCTGATGCACAAAGGGTGAAAATGGAACAGAAGAGAGATTACAGATCACCTCCTTCTGCACGCCTCTGAACAGTCAGATTGAATTAGGAAGAAACACACTGTCCATTCAGATGACTGAAATCACCACAGGGTCACAAGGAACATGGGAAAGCAAGAAAATATCTCTCCTCCAAGGGAAAAGAATAACTCCTCTTCATTCATAGACCATACAATAAAACTCATGGAAATGTCTGATTAAGAATTTAGAATATTCATAGAGACAAAGCTAAGAGAAATGGAAGAGAAGAGAGACAGTGAACAGCAGAAGAGGCAGGAGAAAGAAGTTGACGAGTTTCAGGAGGTGAGGAAATTCTTGTAAGAACTAATAGAAGAAATACACACTCTAAAAAAGAATCAAATGAACCTGTTAGAGATGAAGGCTATAATACAGGAAGTCAAAACCTCCCTTGAAAGTATTAAAAGCAGACTAGGTCATACAGAAAATTGAATCTCAGATGTAGAAGATAGAATTGCTGGCCTAGAAAAATCCTGAGAAAATGCCACCACCACCCCCCAAAAAAAGAGAATATACAAGAAATACTAGATACCGTCAAATGTTCAAACATCTGGATAGTTGGTATCCCAGAAGGGGAAGAGACTCATAAGGGCATTGATAATCTATTCCATGAAATCCTGCAAGAAAATTTTCTAAACCTAGAGAGACATTCAAAGATCCAGTCCCAAGAAATACAAAGGACCTCAAATAGAGTCAACCCAAGAAGATCTTCCCCAAGACACATGATAGCCAGTTTGATCAAAACCACAGGCAAAGACAAGATACTAAGATTGGCAAAGAGAGAAATGGCAAGTTACCTACAAAGGATATCCTATCAGGCTAACAGCAGATCTCTCATCAGAAACAATGCAAGTGAGCAAAGAATGGGAAAATATATTCAAAGTGTTAAGGGAAAAGCAATTTTAACCAAGAATATCGTACCTGGCAAGATTATCCTTCATATGGAAAGAAAAGACAAGAACATTTTCAGATAAACAAAATCTGAAATAATTTAACAACACCAGACCAGATCTCCAAGAAGTTCTCAAGGGAGTGCTATATCAGAAAAATTAAATACAGACACACAGAAATAAGAGTTCAAAAACTAAGAAAATGGCCAACTTAATCATAGGGACAAGTCTGGAGTTGAATGTTATAACCCAGAATTTAATCAGGAAGATCAAACCACAACAGAAGATAGATTAAGTACATGAGACCATACTGAAGAAATGGTATTTTGTGACTTTTGACTAAAATATTGCTACTTTTCTTCTAGGCTTTGTTGTCCAGTTTTAAGAGTTTTTGTACTGTCTTGAACTGTCAACAGGTTCATGTACCTATTTGAACAAAATACTAACCTGTTTCCTGTCTTCACGTTTTAAGCAAAGTTCTTTAGCATTTCTTTGATTTATTAAAGCTGAAACTGCTTTTCTTGGAATTAAAAAATATATCAAAAAATACCTATTTAATGACCACTGTAAGCTATATAGCATCAGCTAGGTGCTACCTTATAGTATATTCATTCTACTCAGAGTTTCACACCTCTAGTCAGACCTGTATTCACAGACATGCTGAACTTGCTGTTGAAATTAGATTATTTAAGAAATTTTGTCAATCAATTAACTGTGGGGAGAAAAAGGAATGGAAATCAACTGGAGACACCTAAGTTAGTGTGGGAGGAGGGTGGGAAATGGCAAAGTGAGAAATAGGGGGTTATATACATATATATATGTAAATTAAATAAATAGGAAAAAAGAAACACCACCCCATCATTTACAGATAGTACAATAGCACTCATGGAAATGTCAGAAAAATAATTCAGATTATTCATAGTGACAAAACCAAATGAGAAGCAAGAGAAAAAAGACAACAAACTTCAGAAAATGTAAGAGAAAATAGATAAGTTCCAAATGAGGAAGTCCTTCCATGATGTGAAAGAAAAAATAGACATCATAAAAAAGAATCAAATGGGCTATCCTGAGATGTACTTATACCGTACTTCGGCTGTGAAATACTGGGCACACTGCATGGTTTTGATTTTTGCCTTTTTTTTTTTTTGAGAGCTTTTCACTGTAGGGCGTGTGCGCTCGCCAGACAGACAGAGAGAGACATAGAGACAGAAAGCGAGAAATCACCCCCCAGGGGGGATGGTCACGCCGCAATCCCTTCTCCTCCATTCTCCTCTTGGGATCTTGGGCACGCACGCACACGCGCCCGGCGTGAGTTTTAAGCCACCGGGTCCGGGACACAAACCGCGGTCGACTACGTGGGAGTCCAGCGACATAGCCAGTACGCTAACTGCTGGTTCCCTTGATTTTGTCTTTTTGAAATTATACTCCTATGGGGTTTTTATCCTCTTTTTTTTTTCCTTTTTTCTTTATCATTTTATTTTTTTCTTCTTCTTCTTAATGCTTTTCCTTTTTTCTTTATCTTTATACATTTTCTTGTGTGTCTAATCAATGTGTTTGGCAATATACAGATTTGTGCTGCAGAATGTGTATATACTGGGACCAACAGATGATGTAATGATTAGGTTGCTGGACTCCCACGTAGTCAAATGCAGTTCGAGTCCTGGAACCAATGACTTAAAAAAAAAAAAATGTGTATATACTTATTGGTTTCTTCATTGTATTTTGTTAAGAACTTTGAGGCTAGAGTGAGAAGAACGAAATAGAATGATCCAGAAAAATTAGCAAGTCCATATGAAGATTTGAAAGACATGTTGGTTGAAAATTTTTGGAGTATACTGTGTTCAAGTCGTAGATACTACCACAATGTGACATTTTAAAGACTGGTTGAGTTACTTGGGCACTCCCAAATTTGTGGGGATGGCAAGGAGAATGTAACTCAACAGATTATAAATATACTTACTTTTCAATTTGTAAAAAATAAAAAAAGAAAAGAATATCAATCAATCCAATACAAAAGATAGTAGTATTGGATGAAGAAATAAGAGAAACATATAAGCCATATAGAAGGGACCAGCAGTTGACATATGGCTATGTCACTGAACTCCCATGTAGTCAACCATGGTTCGAGTCCTGGACCTGGTGGCTTAAACTCACACCGGGTGCATGTGCATGCGTGCCCAAGATTCTGAGAGGAGAATGGAGGAGAAAGGATTGTGGTGTGGCCATCCCCCCTCTGGGGGGTGATTTCTCACTTTCTATCTCTCTGTCTCTCTCTGTCTTTCTGGTGAGTACATGTGCCCTATACCAAAAACCTCTCAAAAAAAAAAAAAAAGACATATAGAAAACAATTTTTTTAAAGGCATTCATTAAATCATTTATTGTCATTAATCACTACAGAAGTAATTAATTAAATTTAGTAGTTAAAAGGAAGAGTTTGTGTGGGACCAGCAGTTGGTATAATGGCTATCTCGCTGGACTCCCATATGGTTCGAGTCCTGGATCTGGTGACTTAAACTCACACTGGGCGTATGTGCATGTGTGCCCAAGATCCCGAGAAGAGAATAGAGGAGAAGGGATAGTGGTGTGGCCATACCCCTGGGGGGTGATTTCACTCTTTCTGTCTCTCTGTCTCTCTCCACCTTTCTGGTGAGCACATGTACCCTATAGCAGGGTGAACAATTTACCCTAAAAAAAAAAAATCTTTAAAAAAAAAAAAAAAAAAAGGTAGAGGTTGTAGGACTAGCAGATGGTGTAATGGTTACATTGCTGAACTCCCACATAGTTGACCATGGTTTGAGTCCCAGACCTCGTGGCTTAAAACTCATACTAGGAGAGTGTGTGTGTGTGTGCCCAAAATCCCAAGAGGAGAATGGAGAAGAAGGGATTGTGGCATGGATAATCTCCCTGGGAGGTGATTTCTCGCTTTCTGTCTGTCTCTCTGGCAAGCACATGCACCCTACAGCAAAAATCTCTCTCTCTAAAAAAAGTAGAGGTTGCAAATATATTTTAACTTTATTCTGCTTACAAGAAACTCATTTTAGGGACCAGCAGTGGGCGTAATGGCTGTATCGCTGGACTCCCATGTAGTCAACCATGGTTTGAGTCCCGGACCCGTTGGCTTGAACTCACACCAGATGCATGTGTGAGCGTGCCCATGATCCCAAGAGGAGAATGGAGGAGAAGGGATTGCGGCGTAGCCATCGCCCCTGGGGAGCTGATTTCTTGCTTTCTGTCTCTCTGTCTTTCCAGTGCGCACACACGCTCTATAGCAAAAACGTCCAAAAAAAAAAAAACTAATTTTAGACCCAAAAACAAAGATAAGTGAAAAGGGGAAGAATGGGAAACGATAACCCATGTGAATAGTAGACAGAAAAACTGGAGTGTAAGTAAACTTTAAGTCAAAATTGTTACAAGAGGTAAATAAGGACATTATATATGAATAAAGAAATAAATTCTTTTGGAAGACATAGCAAAAATAACCCTATATGATCCAAAAAGCCAAGCTCAAAATATAGGAAGTAAACTTACAGAATTACCAAGAGAAATTGTTCTATAATAATAGAATGTCGATACTTCAATAATGAATAGACTAGGCAGCCGCGCCGGGAACGGCCTGGCCTCCGGGGGGCGCGCCACGTGGCGCGCCACGCGGCCGGGGGGGCCTCCCTGCCCCTCCCTGCCTCTCTGGCCCGGGCTGGCCCAGAGGCCGAAAACAAGGTTGAAGAACTTGCAACTTAAGAAGATGATAGTTACCAGCCCTGCATTACCTCAGGGGAAAACAAGAACTACTCTGCCATTTTTAAGGAAGCCAGATACCCAAGGACAACTCACACTGCAGACCCCCACAACACCATTCCTGGTAACTACAAGATGACTGCTGTGCCGCATCAGCTGATAATTATCCCTGTGTACCAGAACTGCTTTCCTGAAACTGCATTCCTTGGAGACTCACCTACACTTGTGGATCTGCCGGAGACCCTTCCTTATCCAACCCTGAGTGGAGTTTATGCTCCCTATTACCAAAAACTTTATGAGCTGATGGTTGGAACTTGTGGCCTCTCTCCCTTTACTTGTATGTATCACTTTTTCAGTAACTCTTCTGGAAGACAACTGTATATAGCAGGGATATTGTAATGGGAGAGTGAGACAAGGCAGTCGAATACCAGACAAAGGTAGCTTGAGAAACATGCCAGCAGTGTGTGCTCACGTTCTCAAAATCCCAAAAGGAGGGAGAGAGAGAGGAGAAGGGATTGTAGTGTGACCCTTCCCCTTGGGAGGTGCTTTCTCCTATCTCACTCTGTCTCCCTGTCTCTCTCTGGCAAATGCATATGCCCTTTTGCACAAACAAACAAACAAAAAAATCCTTCTTAGGAATAGTCTCCTTTTTATGATGTGCTTCCTTTTTGGGATTAGTCTTCATCTATTCATATGAATCAGACAGATACAGATTAATCACTAAAACTTCATTCTTCATTTCTTTCTTTTCATTATTATTTCAGTACCGCAAGTCTGACTTTGATTTCTCTTCAGTAAACTAAACAGAAAATTCTGCCTTCCTAGAGCTTGAAATCTAGAAGAGGTAGTTATGCTTAATTAAAGCACATAATTGATGTCAAAAGGAGGAAAAAATAAAGCCGGTTCAGGGAGTTAGGAAGTGATGAGAGGAGCAGCTATTTTATTGGTTAGTTATGGGAAGTTTGTTTGAGAAAGTGACATTTTAATAAAGACCTGAAAGATAGTCACATGACTGTCAGGGTAAAGGTGTTTAAGATTGAACAAAAAACATGAAGCCCTGAAATAAGGCTATGTCTGGCTTCTAACTGGTTCAAGGAATTGCAGAGGGGCCACTACGGCTCGAATAGAGTGAGCAAAAGGCAGGGAAGCAGGAAT
>NW_006159658.1:808214-811968 GCF_000334495.1 Tupaia belangeri chinensis | reverse complement strand
AGATTATGATAATAATAAAAAATATATATATATAAAAAAATAAATAAATAAATAAATAATGAATAGACTAAAAAGATTGATACGGATATAGAAAATTTGGGGACCAGCAGTTAGCATAATGGCTATGTCTCTGGACTTCTATGTAGTTGACTGTGGTTTGAGTCCCGGACCTGGTGGCTTAAACTCATGCCGGGCACGTGTGCTTGTGTGCCCAAGATCCCGAGAGGAGACTGGAGGAAAAGGGATTGTGGTGTGGCCATCCCTCCCGGGAGATGATTTCTTGCCTTCTGGCTCTCTGGCTCTCTCTGTCTTTCTGGCGAGTGCACGCACCCCATAGCAAAAAAATAAAAAGAGAAAGGATGTAGAAAATTTGAATACTATAAACCTACTAGACCTAACACATACACAGAACACTTCACCCAACAGCAGCAGGATGCATATTTTTAAGAACAGAACATTCTCCCAGCTAGACCACGTGTTAGACCATTAAGAAATGTTAGTAAATTTTAAAATATTCAAATTACACAACGTATTATCTATGAAAACCTATAATGAAACTGGAAATCATTAACAGACAAAAACTATAAATTTCATAATTATATAGAAATTAACCACACTCTCCTGATTAATAAACTAAAGTTATTAGAAAATTGGGACCAGCAGATGGCGTAATGGTTATGTTGCTGAACTCCCACATAGTCAATTGACTCAAGTATAGATAACCCATGCTTAAACCATTAGGTGACATTTCGTTAGGAATGGGATATTCACATGGTGCTAAAATATCATCCCACAGGTCACCTACTAATTACAACAGGAAAGCTGTTTCTTGACAATAGATAAGGCTGTGACCTTCATACCAGCAGATCCAGCACAGCACAGTTCGTAGTGAGGCTATGCAACATTAGCCACCTGCTGGTAGGACACAAATGAAGTATTTGGGGTCACCTCAGACGTTTTCTTGCCAAATATGTTTAACCTATATGAAATCAAGCCTTTAAATACACTTTCCAATAAATAAGAAAGCCAGCAGATTGGGGAGAAAAAAGTCAAATAGCATCATGAAAAGACGATTAGAAAAGGTCAGCAGGTGACATGGTAGGTAAGGCGCTAGACTCCCACATGGACCACTGCAGCCCAAGTCCTGGAACCAGCGACTTGAAAGTCACATCAGACACATGTGCATGTGAGCCCGAAATCCCAGGAGGAGAATGGAGAAAAGGGGATTGCAGCATTATACATATATATATATATATTTATCTTTATTTCCCTCTCTCTATCTCTCTATCTCTCTCTCTCTGTGTCTCTCTGTGGTGAGCACACTCTCCCTGTGGCAAGACTGACTGGAAAAAAAAAAGACAAGACAGTTAGAGAAACAGCTGGTTGTATGGTGACTGAGGCATTTGACTCTCACATGGCCAACGGTGAACTACCCTGTTGAGTGGCTTGAAAAGCATGCTTGGTACATGTGGCCACATGCCAAAAATTTTGAAAGGAGAAATGGAGAAGGGATCTCAGCATGACAATGCCCCTCGGGTTGGGGGATGCTTTCTCATCTTCCCTTCTTTCTTTCTCTCTGTCTCCCTCGCAAATTTCAACAAAAGATCATCACAATGCTCCAGTACTCCAGGACTGGCCCTGTAGCCTCGAGGAGATGGGAGCTAGATCCCACGTGAATGACCGCAGTTTGAATCTTGGCCCCAGCCACTTGAAAAACACAGGGCGTGCGTGTGTGTGCCACCCCAGATTCCCACAGGATGAAGAAGCGGAGAACAAGAGACTGTGGCATGACCATGCGCCATGGAGGGGATGCTTTCTCCCTCTCTCTGCCTCTCTCTGGTGAACACACACACCTTTTGGCAATAAAAAAATAATAATAATAATAATCTTCAAAAGTATGGACTTTTACAAGACAGGTACCCTGGTGTTTTCAAAGTCAATGTATTAGACATTTTGAGGACAATTGAGGTAATTTGAGTATGAACAATGTAGCACATTATGTACTGAAGAAGAGAGAGGGTGAGAAAGGTATCTTTGGCAGGGCCACTTCATGTTGCACTTTTAAAAAAATTACTATTTTTTAAGAATTATTTATTTAGTTTAGTTTATTATTATTTTTTTTTTTAATTTGACCAGAGAGAGAGAAGGGAAAGTGAGAAAGCAAGCAACTAGGTCTAGGACTTGAACTGTATTTAGCCATTTGGAAGTCCAGCATCTTAACCACCATGCCACTTGCTGGCCCCTCATATTATACTCTTTCTACGCCAGCCTCCTAGCCAGCCAGGACGGGTGTGCCCAAGTGTGTTTGGGTCAGCCCCGGATCTGAACCCTGACCCTCCATGTGGCTCCAGCATTACACGGAGGCATCCTAACACCGTGTCACCACCGCTGGACCTATCCCCCATCCCTGAACCTGTTAACATCCTTGGCTCACTTTTCTGTTGGATTTTAGGCTTTTTATACACTTTGGCATCACTTGTCTTTTGACTTTATGGTCTTGTTTGTCAGAGAAGCTTTTAATTTTTATATTGCTAAATTTCTATTTTCTATATGAATCTTTGCGTTTTTGTCAATCTTAGAATCATCTTCCCATTCCATGATAAGAAATATACTTCACTGAATAATTTTATAACAAATACAATGAAGTTTAAATCCATCCAGAATTTATTTGTATCTCTCTGGCTCTCTCTAGTAATTGCATACATCCTATGGTAAAATCTAAAAAACAAACAAAAAAGACTAAACATAAGTACAGACCAATGTATGCACATAGAAAGAACTTGAGAACATTAGTAACTTTTTTGAAATAATGTACACATAGTATAATTTTTATTTTATTTTTAAAGGATATATACATAGGACCAGCCCCATAGAGAGCTGGATCCCACATGGCTAACCATGGTTTGAATCCTGGCCCCGGAGTCTTGAAAAACGCCTCGCATGTATGTACACATGTGCCCCAAATTCGGATTGGATGGAGAAATGAAGGAGAAAGGATTTTGTTGTGACCATACCCTGTGTGTGTGTGTGTGGGGGGGTTTCCTCTCCTCCCCCATCTCTCTTTCTCTCTAGGGAAAGTTCATGCACCCTCTGGCAATAAAAAAGAGGGTATATATGCATGAGAGGATAAACACATATATATTCCCACAGGAAAAAAAAAAAAACACTTTAAAAGTCATCTAGAAGATGTATACAAAATTATTGACAGTGGTTGAATGGGATTCAATCCCTCTCTCTGCTCTAGGACTTCCATTTGGGAACTAAAAATGGCAAATCGCAGAAGAGATTCAGTTGTAGGGGAGACAAGTGAAAAGAGCAATGAGGAGGAAGTGCTACACTTTCCTTTATATAAACAATTCCAGGTCATTTAAATTGTTTCAAATCCAAATATATTAATGTATTATTTCCACAGATAAACATAATTTTTCAAGCTTAGTGTATTTTTCTATAACTAAAAAATTAATTCTAATTTCATGTGTTCATCACAAATAACAATTTCCCTTACAATGTTGTGTGTGTGTGTGGTGGTGCTGTTTATTTTGGAGACGTTTTTGCTATAGGATGCATGTGCTCGCCAGAAAGACAGAGAGACAGAGAGAAAGAAAGCATGAAATTACCCCCCGGGGGGATGGCCACACCACAATCCCTTCTCCATTCTCCTCTCTTGAGCACGCACGCACACACGCTCAGTGTGAGTTTAAGCCACCAGGTCCAGGACTCGAACCACAGTCGACTACATGGGAATCCAGCAACA
>NW_006159658.1:802413-808033 GCF_000334495.1 Tupaia belangeri chinensis | reverse complement strand
GGATCTTGGTCACGCACGCACACACGCCTGGCGTGAGTTTTAAGCCACCGGCTCCGGGACGCGAACCACGGTCGACTACATGGGAGTCCAGCGACATAGCCATTACGCTAACTGCTGGTTCCCCCAACAACGTATTTTTAACTTATAATTTAATTACTATATATTTTGAACCTGGAGAATTTTTTTAAATATTAAATCTAGATTTATTATTATCTATTTTTTTTAGGTTTTTACCATAGAGTGCAGGCACTTAATAATGAATTAAAGGGAATGAGAAAAAGAAAACTTAGGAAAAATGGAAGAGTGCAGAAAAGTAAATGTCATTAAAGCTTTTATCAGTAGATAATTGTAATGTCTCATTTAAGATAATGATAAACTGGACGGGCAGGTGGCATGGTGGTTAAGAGTGCTGGACTCCCACATGGCTAACCACGGTTCAAGTCCTGGACCTGGCAGCTTGTTTTCTCACTTTCCCTCCCTCTCTCTCTCTCTCACTCTGTCCCCCTCTGGTCAAATTAAAATCAATAAAATTAAATTAAATAATTATTTTTTAAAAAAGATAATAGGGACCAGCAGTTAGAGTAATAGCTATGTCACTGGACTCCCACATAGTCAACGGTTCAAGTCCCAAGCCCGGCGGCTTAAACTCACGCCTGGTGCATGTGCGTGTGTGCCCAAGATCCCAAGAGGAGAATGGAGGAGAAGGGATTGCGGCGTGACCATCCCCCCGGGGGGTGATTTCTTGCTTTCTTTCTCTCTGTCTCTCTCTGTCTGTCTGGCGAGCGCACGTGCCCTATAGCAAAAACCTCTCCAAAAAAAAAGATAATAAACCTTGGACCAGCAAGTGGTGATTAGGGTGCTGGATCCCACATAACCAGCTCCGTGTTCATGTCCAGACCCAGTGGGTACTACTGGGTCATCAGAAAAGTCAAGGTGTATATTTCTGTGCAAAAATGTGTCACGACTTTGCCGACAACCCACTATTATACTCATTTTACATATAAGGAAATTGAGATAAGCAAAGATTAAATAATTTCTCCAAGAGAAAAAAGTAAATAACAGCAAATTTTATACCAAGTCAGTCTGTCTCCTTCCAAATCTGTATTCCTGATTACTATCCTTTACTGCCCTCTAGTCATCTATTATGGGTGAAGGGGGGAGAAGGATGTCATTTAAATGAATGAAAATATTAAATAAATAACTTGCTTTAAAAAAGTATATTCCCCATTCAAATATTTATATATTAACATCTGTCTGAAGTATTATTTTATTCTTTATATTCTTCCTGCCACAACAGCTATTTTCCTACATTCCAAACAAATTTAGATCAGGCACAGGCTTAGGATCTATAATAAACTCTCCCAGAAAGTATTCATTTTTTTTTTAATATGCTTGCTCCGCGACAGAAAATCAGCAATCTTTTCTACAATTGTGCTTAAAATTGTCAGGGAGAGCCTGCCCTCTAGTGGTCGTATGCTAATAGGCAGCCAGATGCAGCTTCCGGACGAAGTGCTTCAATGAAATCTTTCCTATTGCGGGGGCCGTGGCAGGACAAACACAATAGGAGCAAATAAAACAGTGAAAAGCACACCAAAAACTCCACGGTAGGCCTCAGTGCATTCTTTGGTTTTCCGAGAGGATGCACTATCATTAGATTGATGAGACAGAATATGAGCTTACAGAGGACAATCATTGTATACTTGCTCAGAGGCCGGTAATTCAAGTATGCTAGACTTTTTAAAAAGTTACTATCCCTATATTGCATATCTTTTAAAATGGACACACAATGGCAATTCTCAACAATTTTTTAAATAAATGCAGACCATAAAACTGCTATGGAAATCATTGCAAGCCTATACAGCCCAGGCTTGAGGACTTGCAAGTAAATAAAATTCCCCCTTTCCTTTTTTTCTCAAGAGAATATGTGACTGAAGGGAAGCTCTTGAATATAAGTCCTATAGGCACAAAACATATGCATTTTCTTCATGTCCAGTTAGAAAGAAATATAAAAAATTCCTTCTTGCTTTTCCATCTTAGGCCAGGCAGAGTGGCTCCCGCAAAGAAGGGTGGCCAGAAGGGCCACTCGGCCATCACCGAGGTGGTGACCCGGAAATACATCATCAACATTCACAAGTACATCCATGGCGGGGGCTTCAAGAAACGTGCCCCTGGGACCAGCACTTAGCGTAATGGCTATGTTGCTGGACTCCCATGTAGTTGACTGCAGTTCGAGTCCCGGACCCAGTGGCTTAAACTCGTGTCGGGTGCGTGTGCGTGCCTCATGCACTCATCTGGAGTCCCTGTCTCCTTCATGGTGAATTTCCAGATTTGCATACCTAAGGGGCACGTTTCTTTTTTTCTTTTTTTTTTTTTTTTTTTGAGAAGTTTTTGCTATAGGGCATGTGCCCTCACCAGAAAGACAGAGAGGGACAGACAGCGAGAAATCACCCCCCAGGGGGGATGGCCACACCACAATCCCTTCTCCTCCATTCTCCTCTCAGGATCTTGGGCACGCACACACATGTGCCCAGCGTGAGTTTAAGTCACTGCATCCGGGACACTCGAAGTGCGGTCGACTACATGGGTGTCCAGCGACATAGCCATTACACCAACTCCTGGTCACAAGAAATTGTTTCTTAAAAGGCTAAAAATCTCAAAACTTTAGCAAAGTGCAATATGATCTTAGTAAGTTATCATTGAAACGAGACAGTAAGCTACCAAACTTATCAGCAACTGCACTACAGGGTGCCCAGCGTTCCTTCTCCAGGCCAAAGAGTGTGTGTACCCAAGAAACGCTGTCTTCACCAATGCTCATTTGACCCTGTCATATTAACTGATTTGGAGCACAGAAATGAGATTTTGCAACTATGATAAAGAATATACAGAATATCTAAATCATGTAGCTAGGAACAACCCAAATAAGAACGAATGAAAGAAGGGAACTATACACCCAATTTCCTGACTTCTAGTCCCCTTCACTGAAATTACTCTTAATTCAAGTGTTTAATAAGCATCTATTATTGGGGCCAGCAGGTGGCGTGGTGGTTAAAGATGCTGGATTCCCACATGGCCGACCACAGTACAAGACCCAGACCTGGCAAGTTGCTTTCTTGCTTTCCCTTTCTCTCTCTCTCCCTCTCTCTCCAAATTAAAAAACAATAATAGCAAATGGAATTAAATAAATAATTCTTTAGCAGCTATTATCTAGAAAAGTGTGTGGGAAACACAGGGAAGAGATAAAAATGAAGCCCAAGTCCTTACATTCAAAGAGCTTACAAACTGGTAAGGAAGAGCTCAAGAGCAACCCAAACAAAATGAAGACCAAGTTGACTGGAACGATGAGCAAACGTTTCATGGAACAGGACTTGAGCCAATCTTACATCATGGGAAGGATTTCAGCAGGCAGGTGTAGGCAGAGAGGGAATTTGGACAAGCATTGCATACTCCTGGTGTTTGAAGAATGACTAGTGTTCTAGTTTGTTGGGCATTTCGTGGGTGAAAGAAAACTGAGAGTTGAAGATAGAATGATACTTGAGAACCAGCAGTTAGCGTAATGGCTATGTCGCTGGACTCCCATGTAGTCGACCGCAGTTCGCGTCCCAGACCCAGTGGCTTAGAACTCACGCCAGGTGCGTGTGCATGCGTGCCCAAGATCCTGAGAGGAGAATGGAGGAGAAGGGATTGCGGCGTGACCATCCCCCCTGGGGGATGATTTCTTGCTTTCTGTCTCTATGTCTCTGTCTGTCTGGTGAGCGCATGCTCCCTATAGCGAAAACCTCTCCAAAAAAAAAAAAGATAGAATGATACTTGAGACTTTATTTTGTAAGCAAAGAATCATTAAAGATAATAGTCAGGGGACCAGCAGATGGCATAATGGTTTTGTCACTGGACTCCCATGTAGTAGATCACAGTTAGAGCCCTGGACCCAGTGGCTTTAAACTGTGTTACTTAAAATTATATACATTTTTTTCACAGTTTTTGCCACAGGATGTGTGCACTCCCTAGAAAGACAGAAAGAGAAAGAGACAGTGAGGGGGAAAGTGAGAAATCACCCCTCAGCAGTGACGGTGACACCATAATACCTTCTCCATTCTCCCTTTGGGATTTTGGGCACACACACCCACACGCATGTGGTATAAGTTTCAAGCCATCAGGTCCGAGACTCGAACCACTGTTGGTAATCTGGGAGTCTACCACCTTAACCACCGCACCACCTGCTGGCCCCCAAAATGATATATAGATAGATCATTTTTTTAGAAAGACATTTTTGCTATAGGGCACATGTGCTTGCTGGAGAGACAGAGAGACAGAAACAGAAAGCGAGAAATCATGCCCCCCCTCCCCCCAGGGGGATGGCCATGCCACAATCCCTTCTCCTCCATTCTCCTCTTGGGATTTTGGGTATGCACGTCCATGCATCCAGCATGAACTCCCACATATATTATTTCCCATATATATTTTTAAACAAGCTCTATTGAGGTACAACTGAGAAAGAAACATTGCATTTCTTTACTGTATACAGTGTTTTCCTTTAACATACATATACATTGTGAAATAATTAACCAGAATCAAGCCAATTAACACTCCATCTGACATACTTATGTCATCTGTGATGAGGACACTTGAGATCTACTCTCTTAGTGAATATGAAGTTTACAGTGCACTATCATTAACTGTTATAGCTTTGCCGTTCATTAGGTCTTTAGAACTTACTCATCTCATAGGGAGGTTTGCGCCGTTACCGCTTCTTTTCCTCCACCCCTAGCCCAGGTAACTGTTCTACTTCGTTTTCCATGAGTTCAACAATTTTTTTTAGATTCCACATGTAAGTGAGAATAGTCATTTCTCAGTATCAATAGGGGATTGGTTCTAGGACTTCCTACCAATACCAAAATCTGCAGATGTTCGAGTTCTTTTTATAACATGGTGGTGTGTTTGCATACAACCTCCTGCACCCTCTCATATACTTGACGTCATCTGTAGAATACTTACAATGCCTAATGCAATGTAAATGCTATAGACATAGTTATACTGTAGTGGGGTTTTTCTGTTATATTTTTATTTTTTATTGGATTTTTCCTTGGAGTATTTTCAATTCATGATTGGTTGAATCCAGACGTGAAACCACAAACAAAGAGGGCTGACTGTGTTTGTCTTTGTGTGTCCAGTCTACTTCTTTTAGCTTAATGTCCTCAAGGTTTATCCATCTTATGATAAATGGCAGAATTTTTTTAAAGAAGAATGAATAGTATTCCCTTCTCTCTCTCTGTGTGTGTGTGTGTGTCCATACACATTTTTTGTAGCCACTCATCAATGGAACTTAGGTTGTTTCCGTAAGTTGGGGCTATTGTGAATAATGTTGCAATTAACATGGAATAACAGGTATCCCTTCAAAATAGGAACCTTATTTCCTTATTTCCTTACTCAGAGGTGAGATTGCTGACTACACGACAGCTCTATTTGTAAATTTTTGAGGGAACTCCATACTGTTATTCATACTTCCTATATCAACTTACTTTCCCATCAACAGTGCACAAGGGCTTCATTTTCTCCACCTCCTCTCTAACACTTGCTATCACTGACTTTTTGGGAATAGCCATTCTTTTTTTTTTTTTTTTTT
>NW_006159658.1:799413-801468 GCF_000334495.1 Tupaia belangeri chinensis | reverse complement strand
CATCAAAGCTGGCAAGCAAGGCCAAGACTGCAGAGAACAGCTCCAAGGCTGGAGGGGAACAGCCCTGCTGGAGACTGAGCATTTAGTCTTTGCAGTAATGGCTGACAGAGCATCCCTGCCATGGCCTAAACTCTCAACCTGTGGAAATCTTGAGTTACATGTTTTGGAGTCCTGTAAGTGAGACCAGTAAGTCACACACGAAGCCTATAAAAGTATGACGCAACATTCTTATGGGGAGAGAGATTACACTGAATGTTATCAAGCAAAGTATATGTAACCACATGGTAACCATGTAAATGCTTGGAATCACATCAGAGCTACATAACACAGGTCCTTTGTCCATTTTTTAAAATGAGGTTATTTGAGTTTTTGCTATTGATTTCTGAGTTCCTTATATACTCAGATAACCACCCTTTACTGATATATGGTTTGCAAATATCTCTGCTCACGGCATGGATTAGTGTTTCATCACATTATCTCCACCACTGTGCAGAGACTTTTCAGTTTGACGTAGTCTATTTGTCTGCTTTGCTTTTTTATCACCTGTGCTCTTGGTGTCAAATCCAAAAACGTCATGTCAAGGAGCCTTTTCCCTATTAATCCTCTAGACGTTTTACAATTTCAGATTGATATTTAAGTCTTTAATCCATTTTGAACTAATTTTTTTTTGAGAACGTGTTAAGGGTCCAATTACATTTGATTATGGATATCGAGTTTTTCCAATATCATGTTCTGATGTACACTCAAAATCATTTTTAAACGAATTATTTTATTTACTTATTTATTCTTTTTCATTCGACCAGAGAAAAGGAAAGTGAGAAAGCAAGCCGCCAGGTCCAGGTCAAACCACTTTTGCTCAATAATGTGGGAGTCCAGCATTTAACCACCACGCCACCTGCTGGCCCTTCAAAATAATTACTGATAGGTAAGGACTCACTACTATCATTTGTTATTTTCCAGTAGTTTCATAGGTCCTTTGCTCCTTTCTTCCACTCTTGCTGTCTTCCTTTGTGATCTGATTTTCTGTAGTGCTTCACTCCTTTCTTTTTGTATATCTATACATTTTTATTTTGTAGTTACCAAGAGAATTAGACAAATTATCTTAGGGGTTTTTTTAAGAGTTATTTTATTACACTTTATTTTTATTTATTTATGTATTTGTTTATGTAATATGACCAGAGAGGAACAGGGTGAGAGCGAGAGAAAAAGCGAGTAAGCAAACCGCCAGGTCTGGGATTCAAACTGCAGTCAGCCATATGGGAGTCCGGTGACTTTAACCACCATGCCACCTGTTGGTCCAAGTTATCTGACAATTTTAACAGTTTACTTTGTGCTAATTTCAATCACATACTATAATTCTCCACTTTTACTTCCTCTCTCACATGCATTTTTTTATATTTATGTATTTATCAAGTTATTACACCTATAGTTTTATTTATTTGTTCTTTTTTTTTTTTTTGAGAGAGGTTTTTGCTACAGGGCATGTGCACTCACCAGAAAGTCAGAAAGAAACAGACAGAAAGCAAGAAACCACCCCTCAAGGGGGATGGATGGCCACACCATAATCCCTTCTCCTCCATTCTCCTCAGAATCCTAAGCACGCATGCACACATGTCCAGTGTGAGTTTAAGCCACCAAGTCTGGAACTCGAACTGCAGTCAACTACATGGGAGTCCAGCAACATAGCCATTATGCCAACTGATGGTCCATTTTTTTCTTTAGTTTTATTTATTTTTAGGTTTGTGCCATAGGGTGCATGCACTAGCTGGACAGAGACAGAGTGAAACAGTGAGAGGGAAAGTGAGAAATCACCCCACAGTGGGGATGGCCACACTGCAGTCCTTTCTCCTCCATTCAACTCTGGAGATTCTGGGCATATGCACGCATGTACCTGGCATGACTTTCAAGGTGTTGGAGCTGGGGCTTGAACCGTGGTCAAACACATGGAAGTCCAGCACCTCAGCCACCATGCCTCCTGCTGGCCCTAGTTTAAAATTTTTAGTATTGGGCGGGAGGCAGGCCCTGCGCCCCCGGGGCCCCGCGCCATGGCTGCGA
>NW_006159658.1:770584-798523 GCF_000334495.1 Tupaia belangeri chinensis | reverse complement strand
GGAGGAAGATGGGACATGGCAGAGGGTGGGGGATGGGGAATCAGGGATGGCAAGACAAAGGGCAAGGTATGCAGGATGTAAGAATTGGAAAATTACTTGCTGAGAACATGCATGTTGCTGTGCTTGATTGAACCAGTACACAGTGTATTTTGGATGTAAAATTCATTGGTGGGTTGTGATGGTGTACAGTGAATTAAGGTAGAAAATAAAAATTAAAAAAAAAAATTTTTAGTATTTTTGCCTTTTAATCTCTTTACTAGAGCTATAGGTGATTTACACATTACCACTACATATTAGAATATTCTGAATTTTACTATTTACTTTTGCCAATTGGGATTTAATTTCATACATTTTCATTTCACTAATTAGCAGCCTTCATTTCCAGCTTGAAGACATTTCTTTTAGCCTTTCTTGTAAGGCAGGTCTAGTGCACCACATTATGGTGACTCACCTGTGACAATCACCGAGTTAGAATTCCAAGATCTTTCCTACTTTTCAGTCTATTAACACTGACTTAAGTTCTCTAACACTAATTGCTTTCATCTCTGGTGATTATAGTTCTCAGATGTGGAAGGAGGCCTGTCAAGAAGATGGTTTGAAGCAAATGAAATTAACTGTACTAGTAAATAAATAATTCATTTATTGTAAGGGGTGCTCTGTTGGTTTAGAACCTTGAGCACAGAATTATTTAATTTTATTATTATTATTTTTTAATTTGTTACAGGTCGTGTGTGCTCACCAGAGAAAAACAGAGAGAGAGATAGAGAGTAAGAAAGTAAGCCACCAGGCAGGTCCAGGACTCAAACCACAGTCAGTCAGGTGAGAATCCAGCGCCTTAACCACCACACTATCAGTTGGCCCCTAGTCTTAACTTCATAAAAAAGAGTAACAGATATACGAAATTTTATTACCACTGGCCCATTTCTATTGAATCAATTAAATGCAAAAGGTAACAGGCAAATTATGGGGCCAGCAGGTGGTGTGGTGGTTAAAGGTGCTGGACTCCCTCATGACCAATCACAATTCTGAGTCCCAGACCTGATGGCTTACTTTCTCACTTCCCCTCTTCTTTTTCTCTGTCTCTCTCTCATTAAACTGGGAAATAATAATAATAAGAAGAAGAAATAAAGATAAATAATTCTTTTTTAAAAATAGGCAAATTAAAAAATAAAGACACCACTTTTTTCACATTTTTAATTACCATTATTGCACCAATACAGCATACGCTTTATATACATATATCTTAAACTTCATTTTCAATTCTTCAGCAATTCAAATACATAATATATTATCATCTTGAGAATACAAAGAACACAACATGGAGGAAGAGTGAGAAAATAGGTTCCCAGTAGTCAGTCACTAGCGATTCTACAGACTTTCCTTTTAGTGTTTTCTATTGGAATTTTAAAATGTCCTGTCATGGCTCTGAATGAAAGAATAGAGCTGCCTGGAAGGGGAGACAATGGAAAAAAAATTAAATTAAAATGGACCCAAAGTTAAAAAAAAGAAGGAAATTCAGGAGAATGTATTTTGAAACTAAATATAAGGCCTCCCTTCAGCCATAGTGCACACACACGATAGGTGTTAAGAAATTATATCCTCCCATTTTATCCTCGAAATTGTCCATTAAGAGACAAATAAATAGTACACATTCATCTAAGAAAGGGAACTTTCTTCACAGCATTGTAAAAGAATGGTAGGGCAGTAGAAAAGGGAAATGGTGGGACAGTGATTGAATTTGATACACCCTGCGGGAGAAGTATCAAAGCTTTGGGAGAAATCTGTCAGGGTAAGGCTGTGACTCTCCGACTTCCTTCACAAAATAGTATACATAGGAGCTAATTACTGAACAGATAGATGGACTGGAAAAGAAACATTTATAAAATAATACCCAGGCAGAAAGGCAATGTGGGTATTTAACAGGAGCGAAGTGCTTTCAATTCCTCTGCTCTACAGTTTAGGTTAAGAACTCTAAACCCTTCAAGGTCAGGTCAAATCATGGGGCGGGTACAAATTAACGCTGTGCTTCAAATGCAGCAAGAAATAGGGCTGCAAGAAATAAATGATCTCCATAGAATAGGACTTGGAAAACACAACCCCCTGAATCTCCTCCATCCCAGGGATACCCACTGGCCGAAGATGCTACACTGTTCAATAAACAGAAAATAGTGGAGGTGCCACCAATGCAACCCTCTCATCATAGGAAGAAACATGTAAACACGCAAGAGGGTGACGGAGCTGCACCCGACACTGGATGTCTGCTAGCAGGATAAGCTCGAAGAAGCTGCGCAGCAGAGACCCAGGAAACACGTCTTTCTCCAAACCTACCCCTATCGAAATTCTGAATTTGTAAACACTGAGGTCAGCCTGTCCATTTTTAGTCTTGGGTTAGTGGAGAAGGAAGTTTGTCTCCCCTGAAATGGCTAAATAGGGCTTCACGAAGAGGCACACAAGGGTTGTGAGATGATTCTGAAATAAGGTAAAGAATTTAAAAGACGGAGAACAATTTTACAGATGTTAGAGGTTATTCCCCTCAAACAAACGCAGGCCTTCTGAGCCCTGCATAATCAGCCCCGAGTATGAGACCCACTATTCCCCGCCCGGTAATGAGCAGGAGAGAACAGACGCCTTCTTGGCTGTAGAGCAACAACACAGGGAGTGACACGAGCCAGCCTCAATGCAATGGAGAAGCTATGAAAAAGACTGTCCAGTAATTCTGGTTCTGGGGAAGGAAGGGCTTCCTAACTTCCCTCACAGATTGGTGCCCTCCAGGTCATTTTCATTTTTCAAGTCTGTCCTTAATGTACTGCCAATGCTATTCAAAACTGGACCCAGTTGGACGGCTGTGGTGCCTGGTTTGGAACAGAGCTGCAAGACAGGGGAACAGAGAGAAATCCAGTAGGAATAATTACTCCATCCTTCACTTAATAGTTTCTAAGAAATCATTACCAAGAATTTCTGAAACCTTACTTCACAGCAACTCTACTTACTAAGGCCTGAAATATCCCACTCCAACTTCACTGTCCAGCTTTTTTGTCCATCATAACCAGAACTCCTGTATTTCCTTCCCCAGAACTGCATGACCTGCAAGTCTCCTTCCCCAGATCAAAGATTTCACTCAACACTGCACATTTCTGCTCCATCCTGAATGACGATGACAATGTGCCGGCTGTACTTGGCCCATTACCTGGATGCAGTGCTGAAGTCTCCCCACAAGTCATTGCTTGCAGAGGCTGGAGCTGGTGCTGGTGTTGTGACAGGAGCAGGAGAGTCCAAGTCTAAAAGGATATCTGAATACACAGTAAGAGAAGAAAGACGGAAAACATAGTAAAAATCTTAGAAATTAAAACACAGCTTCATACAAAAACCTGTACACAAATGTCACAGCAGTTTTATTCATAGGAACCCAAAAATGGAAATAACCCAGAAGTTGTTCTGTGAGTGATAGCTAAACACCAGATGGTACATCCATCCCAAGAACCCTACTCAGCAGTAAAGAGGAACAAACTACTGATACGCAGCTCGATAAATCTCAAGAGAGTAACTAACAGTGAGTGAAAAGCGACAATCCCAAAAAGTTCTGTTCTGTATGATTTCACAATATAACATGCCTGAAGTGACAACATCAAAGAGATGGAGAACAAATTAAAAATTGACAAGAGTCAGAGATAGGGAGAGGGATGGGTGTGCTAGTGAGAGGGTGACAAAAGGAGTCCTCATAGTGAGGAACTGTCGTGTAGACTGACTACACGGTAGACCCAAGAACTTTCACAAGTTCAACTACATAGAAAGAGATACACATACACACAAACAAGAATACGTAAAACTGGCCAATCTGAGTAAGGCTGGATGATGGCATCCATGCCCTGACTGAGGTTTCAGCCAGAGTTTTGGAAGACACTACCACTGAGGGAAACCGGGGAAGAAGTACACAGGATTCCTTCACCTTATGTCTCACAGCTGCACATGAGTCTACAATTATCTCAAAATGAAAAGGTTAATTTTAAAAATTACAAATAAATCTTAGAGACTCTCCCAATGCCTTATATAACACTTCCAAAGAAGTACACCATTACATGCTCATCTCAAAATTCCAGAAAGAGAAAGCTTACCCTCAGTAATCACTATGACAAATACTCTGCACTGTCCAATACACAGAGTTCAACGCCCAGACTCTAGTATCTGTACTCTAATCTTAGGAAAATTTCTTCCTTGAGTTCTAACGCTCTCGTTTTTCAATTGAAAAGATATGCTTATTCCTGCTCCCACACGCTAGTAAGGAAGAATGCAAATGCACAGACCAAGATGTCCTCTCTTTTTCTCCCAACTGCCCTTGTGAAGACACGGAAAAAAGATGAAGAAGTAACAGTTGTGACATGGCTATGCTGTGTTACAAGTACTGCGCTGGGTGCCGTCCCATCACTCAACCCTCACAATCCCGCAGGAGTTTTAGATCTGTTTTGAAGACAAGCAAATTGAGACTTAAAGAACTGGAATAGTTGGGAACCAGCAGTTAGTGTAATGGCTATGTCGCTGGACTCCCATGTAGTCGACCGCGGCTCACGTCCTGGACCCGGTGGCTTAGAACTCACACCGGGCGCGTGTGCGTGCGTGCCCAAGATCCCGAGAGGAGAATGGAGGAGAAGGGATTGCGGCATGACCATCCCCCCTGGGGGGTGATTTCTCGCTTTCTGTCTCTCTGTCTCTGTCAGTCTGGCGAGCACACGCGCCCTATAGCGAAAACCTCTCAAAAAAAAAAAAAAAAAAAAAAAAAAACCGGCACAATTATATAAAGCAGCAGAGCCTCGACTGACATCTTGGTCTACCTGACTCAAGCCTATCATCTAACTGCAGTGCAATGAAGCCAAGTCTTTTTTCTTTTTTTTTTTCTGAGAGAGATTTTTGCTATGGGGCACATATACTCACCAGAAAGACACAGACAGAAAGTGAGAAATCACCCCCCAGTGGGGATGGTCATGCCACAATCCCTTCTCCTCTTTTCTCCTCTTGGGATCTTGGGCATGCATGCACATGCGCCCAGCATGAGATTTAAATGACTGGGTCCAGGACTTGAACTGTGGTTGACTACATAGGAGTCCAATGACATAACCATTATGCCACCTGTTGGTCCCGCCAACAGTCTTTTTTAATAACCATAAATTTTCTGCCCAAGAACCTAACAGACACTATGACTCTTAGTTCACCAGAAAGGCTTTGGTCCCTTGCCAGAATCACCTAGTCAGTTACCGAGAGCTATTTCACAGGAAAAAAAACATCAACACTACCTTTGGCAAACAGATGTTACCAATTAAAACATAAGATATGATTTTTCAAAGTTAGAATACTAGATTTACCTGCATCACTACCTCCATGGTTAGATTTTGGAATGGGTGGAGGGGTAACATGATTGCTGATGGCAACTGAGGAGGATGGTGGAGGAATAGTGACTTTGCCTCCAGGTGGGGGTGGGAGTAAGCTGAGGCCCCCAGTCCCTGCAGTCCTGGGCTTAGATGCGCCTCCTTTCTTCGTTGTAATGTTCTACAAAAGAAAAAACAAAAAAGAGGGGAGAGCAAGAGAAAAAGAGAGAAATGCTACAGGTCTATGGGAAACAATTAAAAACATTCGGCACTTACCCCAATACTCAACTTGATGGTCTGCCCTTCCTTGAAGCCCAGATCCAACTTGGGACGATTATCCATTTCCTGAGATTCTTTGGAAATCTCAGATTCCTGCTTTACCCACCTTTGGGAAAATAATCAGTTATCTTAGTTTGGGATTCTTTGAAAGCACAGTCTAACGCACAAATTTGGGTATATTCAGTTTATGTGAAGCAGGATTCCAGAAAGCAGAGGAACTATGAAAAGAAAGAAAAGGGGGACCAGCTGATGGCATAATGGTTACACCGCTGGACTCCCACATAGTCAACTGCGGTTTGAGTCCCAGACCTCGTGGCTTAAAACTCATGCCAGGTCCATGTTAATATGTGCCCAAGATCCTGAGGAGAATGGAGGGGAAAGGACTGTGGAGTGGAAATCCCCCTACGGGGTGATCTCTTGCTTTCTGTCTCTGTTTCTGTCCCTCCAGGTGAGTGCACGCATCCTATAGTTTAAGAAAAAAGAAAATCTCTCAAAAAAAAAAAGAAAAGAAAAGAAAGGAAAGGAAGAAAGCTAAGAAAGAAGGCAATCGAGGGAGTGAACCCCAGTTGTTCTCGATCCTGGCTTTTATTCCTTTCCGGGACTCAACCCCTCTGAAAACTCTCTGAGGATCCATACAGAGTGCATACGAGATATGCTCCTTCCAAAAGGAAGGCATTAGCCACCACTTCCCATTGCCTGCGCTTGAGGGCTGCCGCTAAGAGTGTTAGTTCCTCAGTCCTCCCAAGTTACACATCTGTGCTGAGCGGCCTTCCACAACCCAGAGAATTCTGGCACAGAAAAGCAGAGGCCTGCCTGCCCTTGAGGGGGGAAGCTGATGATGTACATGGTGTTGTCCCCCACAGCTGTCCCAAAATCAGGTGGGCTGAAGAAATGTTGCAACAGGCACAAAACATGTCAGCCATACCAGGTAACAAAACTGACAAATAACTTCCATATACTCCATATACCTCACACACAATGCTGTTGTTACCACACACCTCCCCCACCACCTAACAGCAAGGGCCACGTTCCCAAAGGCATAAACAAGAGCAGGCTCAAACCACTGTACCGGAATCGAAAACACATTCCAGGCTATAAGCAAAGGATACAAACAAGGAGAGAGATGTGAATGGGAGATTTATACTCATGATGAACTAGTTCGCCAAATAAACCAGGAGGAAAGGAGATAGTGCCCCTTCAACTGAGAAGCAGCACGCCCACAACCATTCAACTTCAGAACGAAGAACAAGCTTAACTCACTTGAAGTGATCTTGCAAGGAGACATTAAAGTCAAAGGCATCTCCCCGGTCTGAAAAGCCAATGCCAATGAAAGCACTGCGCCCTGTGAAAAGATAACAATACTCAGAATAGGAGTATCCCCTTTGACGAATTCTGTCCCATGAAAATCTAAGTTACCCAAGTCTGTGAATATGAAACACTTTCTCACAGACCAGGAATTGACAAACAAAATACAGCCCATGGGCCAAATCCTACCATAGCTTGTTTGTAAATCAAGTCTTATTAGAACATAGCCACATCAATTTGTTTATATATTCTCTATGGCTGCTTCTACATGAAACAGCAAAACTGAGTAGTTCCAACAGTCACCATCTGACCCAAACCTAAAATATTTACTATTTGTCTTTGTTAGCCAACTTTTATAGAATATGGAGGAAAGGTTGAAAATGACTGCCCTAGTCATAGATGATTCGAGATTATCCCATCAAAAGCTACCACAAACAATAAATGGGCAAAATATGTTTATTTAGATACACATTTTGATTTACCTTAAGTCTATTTATTAACTGTATTGAACTCGTGTTCATATCTATTACAAATTACACGTTAATCCTTCTCTTTCAACAATTATAGTAACTTCAAAGAAATTAAGTAAACTGAAGTAAGATACATGCAATTGGGACACACTTTCATTAAAGTATACCGACTATTTTCTTAATCTCATTCCATTCAAAATCCCAAATCCCTTACCAGTACCATCCTGGATCCGGATTACAAAGTAGCGGCTGGAATCCGTCACTGTCTCCACAGCAATACCAGGATACTGTTCTACTGGTGCCTGAGCGAAGAGCTCTCCTGACAGATTAAAAAGACGACTTTCAACAATGGAAGCAAAACCACAGAATTCCAATTAATAAGTATTTCCATCCCAGTCCCCAACTTGGAGGTACTTATAAAAGCATGCCACACTGTATCCTTAATACGTTGGAGTCACTTGCACAGATTACCTGAAACTTTATCTTCAAGCTTGATATAGGCAATCTTCCCTTTGGAAGTGATTCGGAGGCGACCAGTCCAATCAGGCTGGTCTAATTTCCAGTCAGATGCCCTAGGATAGGAAAATGAGAAGCCTCAGGTGCATGTCTTTAATACACTGAAGCCTACCCAGACTCATGTGCCATGTTTCCATTTCCCTGTCCTGGATTACCCATTCTCCCTGTCCATTAAATAATCAACAAGACAGGTTGGCAAGTGGCATGGTGGTTAAGAGCGCTGGACTCCCACATGGCTGACCTCAGTTCAAGTCCTGAACCTGGCAGCTTGCTTAGTTCTAATACCTTCCCTCTCTCTGTCCCTCTCTGACCAAATTAAAAATAAATAAATAAGTAAATAAAGTTAAATAAAATAACTATTTAAAAAAAAAATCGGGACCAGCAGTTGGCATAATGGCTATGCTGCTGGACTCCCATGTAGTCGACCACGGTTCAAGTCCCGGACCCAATGGCTTAAACTCACACCAGGTGTGTGTGCGTGCATGTCCAAGATCCCAGGAGGAGAATGGATAAGAGGGGATTGTGGCGTGGCCATTGCCCCTGGGGGGTGATTTTTTGCTTTCTTTCTCTCTGTCTCTTTGTCTCTCTGGCGAGTGCATGCACCCTATAGCAAAAACTTCTCTTCAAGAATAACTGTTATTTCCTCTATGGAGATGTCTCTTACATAAAGTTCAAAGCAAACAAAAAAGAATGTTATCACCTGAAGATTTTGGAGTCCAATAAACATCAATAAAAACATGTAAAAGTACAAATAAAAGCAATAAAAAAAAATTCTGAGGACAGCAGATGGCATAGTGGTCACATTGCTGGACTCCCTCCCATATAGTCAACTGTGGTTCGAGTCCCAGACCCAGTGGCTTGAAAATCATGCCGGGGGTGTGTGCGTGCATGCCTAAGATCCCAGCAAGAAAATGAAGAATAGAAGAGAAGGGATTGCAGCATGGCCATCCCTCCAGGAGGTGATTTTTCACTTTCATTCTCACTGTCTCTGTCAATCTCTCTCTAGTGAGCTCATACACCCTAAAGCAAAAAACCTCTAAAACAACAATGTTTAAATAAATAAATTTCCCACAATATTACTGTTTTAATACTATAGATGATACTCTATATAATAGTTTTTACTGATTCTACTAAATGCAATATCCTGGGCAACAGAAGCCTCCCTGAATCACTAAAGACATTATTATTCTTTTTTTTTTTTTTTTTTGGAGAGGTTTTTGCTATAGGGCGCATGTGCTCGCTAGACAGAATGAGAGAGAGAGAGCAGAAAGCAAGAAATCACCCCCCATGATGGGGGTGGCCATGCCGCAATCCCTTCTCCATTCTCCTCTCGGGATCTTGGGAACGCACGCACATGTGCCCGGCGTGGGTTTTAAGCCACCGGGTCTGGGACATGAACCGCCATTGACTACATGAGAGTCTAGCGACATAGCCATTATGCTAACTGCTGGTCCCTAAACACATTATTATTCACTGACTTCAACAAATGTTTACAGTGTTTAAGTTCATAGATACTACTGTGGGTACAAGGGATACAATAGTGAACAAATGAAGATTCCTGCCTTCTTGAGGCTGACATTCTAACAGGAGAGAGACAACAAAAATGGAACATAATAGGGAACCAACACTTAGGTTGGTTCCACGTTTTAGCAATTGTGAATAATAATGCAATAAACATGGATGTGCAAGTGTTTTTCCAATTGAGGGTTTTCCTATCCTTTGGGTAAATACCAAGAAGTGGAATCATTGGGTCATATGGAAGTTCTACTTGCAGGTTTTTAAGAAACTTCCATATTGTTTTCCACAAAAGCTTGACTAATTTACATTGCCATCAATAATATAAGAGAGTTCCCTTCTCACCAGTCTCACCAAAACTTGTTTATTTTTTTGGATCCTCACCATTCTAACTGGGGTTGGTATCTTGTCACTTTTAATTTGGATTTCCCTTTTGACAAGAGACTGAACATTTTTTCATATGCCTGTTAGCCATTAGGTCTTCCTTGGAGAGTTGTCTATTCAATTCATGTGCCCACTTTTTAATTGGATTATTTTTTCCCTGTGATCTAGCTGCTTGAGTTCCCAATATATTTTAGATACCAATTCCTGTCTGAGAATTAATTTGCAAATAGTTTCTCCCATTCCAAGGGTTGCCTTGTCTTTTTCACTCTAGTTATAGTTTGCTTTGCTGACAGGAAGTTTTTTTGCTTGTAGTAATCCCACTTGTCTATTTTAGGGATCATTGCCTGTGCTTTAGGAGTCTTATTTAAGAAATCTTTGCCTACTCCAATGTCTTCAAAGTTTCTCCTACATGTTCTACTAGTAGTTTTGTAGTTAGGGGTTTTATATTTAAATCTCTGCTCCATTTTTAATTAACTCTAGTTAATGGTGGGAGATAGGGATCCAGTTTCATTTTTCTGCAGATGGATACATAGTTCTTCCAACACCATTTGCTAAAAATGTTTTATTTTCTCCATTACATTGTCTTATACTTTATCAAAGATCAGTTGACAGTATAATTTGAGGTTTATTTCTGGATTATCTATGCTGTTCCATTGGCCTGTGTATCTATTTTTGTGCCAGTACCATGCTGTTTTGATTATCACTGATTTGTAATATATTTTAAAGTTGGGTAGTGAGATGCGTTTTTTTTTGTTTTTTTTTTTTTTGGTACAGTATTGCTTAGCAATATGAGGTCTTTTCTGATTCCAAATAAATTCTGGAACTGTGTTTTCTATTTCTGTGAAGAATGTCTCAGGTTATTAGATCGGAATCACATTGAATATGTAAATCAATCTGATTAGGACTGACATCTTGATTATACTGATTCTTCCAATCCAAGACCATAGGATGTCCTGCCATTCTTTTTGTATCATACTCAATTTTTTTCTTTTTTTTTTAAAGGGATTTTTGCTATAGAGCACATGTGCTCACCAGAGACAGAAAGCTAGAAATCAACCCCTAGGGGGATGGCCATACCGCAATCCCTTCTCCATTTTCCTCTCAGGATTTTGGGCATGCAAGCACACACGCCTGGCATGAAATTTAAGCCAGTGGATCCAACACTCAAACCATGGTCAACTACATGGGAGTCCAGTGACGTAACCATTACACCATCTGCTGGTCCCTCAATTTGTTTTTTTAGTTTCTTAGTTTTCCTTGTAAAGGTCTTTCACTTCTTTGCTTAGATTTATTCTTAGGTATCTTATCTGTTTTGTAGGAATTATAAATGGGAATACTTTCTTAAATTCTGTTTGTTCATTGTTGATGAATAAAAATACTATAGATTTTTGTATATTGCCTTAGTATCCTGCAACTTTACTGAATTTATTTGTCAGTTCTAGTTTTGTTTTGTTTTTTTCATGGATTCCTCTGGATTCTCTATGTATACACACAGTAAGTATATTAAAAGATGAAAGTGCTACGGTAAAAAGAAAATGTAGAGACTGATAAGGAAGATTAGGAGGACAGTGGGAAAGCGGACATGTATTACAGCATATATTACATATTACATATATTACAGCATTCAAGAGGATAGTCAGGGTTAAGCCTTATTAACAAGGTGAAATGTGAAGAGAAGGGTGAAGAGAGAGAGTCACCCATACAGGCATGTGGGGGGGAAGCGTTCTAGGCATACGAAACTGCTAGTGCAAAGATGCTAAGGTGGGAGCATGCCTGGCATGTCTGCAGGACAGCAAAGAAGTCACTGTAATTAGAATGAAGTAACAGACCAGGTGGGAGAGGTCACAGAGGGTCAAATCATGTAGGTCCTCATAGGCCCTCTCAAGGAAAATTAATCTTGGCATTTATTCTGAATAAAAGAGTTGCTTCAGGTTTTAAGCAGACATGTAATAACTCTCTCTCTCTCTCTCTCTCTCTCTCTCTACACACACACACACACACACATATATTGGCCAGAGAGCATGTGCATTTGTAGGAGTGAGACACAGAGAAAGAAAACAAGAAGCATCCCATGGAGGATGGTCATACCACAGTCCCTTCTCCATTACTTTTGAGATTTGGGGCATGTACACACACACACGTCCAGTATGTTTTTCTTTCTTAAGAGATTTTTGCAGAGATTTTGCAGTGTGTGCACTTTCTGGAGAGACAGAGGCAGAGAGACAGAAAGCAAGAAAATCACCCCCCAGAGAAATCACCCCACAGTGAGGATGGCCACATGGTAATCCCTTCTCCTCTATTCACCTCTCAGGATTTTGGCCATGCACACAGTGTGAGTTTTAAGCCTCTGGGCCCGGGACTCAAACTGCAGTCAACCATGTGGGAGTCAAGCAATGATACCATTACACCATCTGCTGGTCATAGCCCAGTATGCTTTTCAAGCTGCCAGGTTTAGAACTCAAACCACACATCTGGCCATGTGGGGTACAGTCACCTTCATCATCAGACCAGCTGGGTCAATCACCCTTATATTTTAAAAGGATTACTTTCTCTGCTGTGTAGCAAAGAGATGTAGGGATAGCAGGGCTGAAGCAGGGGATTAGTTAAGAGACTACTGCAGCTATCTAAGTGAGTCAAGTCAGTGAATTAGAAGAAATAGTAGAAGCAGCTAGATTCTGGATATATTCAAAGCAAAAGCAATGAAATTTTCTAACAAATTGAATGCTGAGCAAAAGAGAAAGAGGTCTAAGAGATGGTTAGCCTGAGCAAAGTAGTTACCAGTAACTGAGAGGAGGAAGGCTTAAGGTGGAGCATGTCTGAGAAAAACGATCAGAGGATATGCTGAGTTTGAGGTGCAATACTTTTTCAAGAGATGATGCAGGGTAGACAACAAAATACATGAGACTGGGGAACCAGCAGTTAGCGTAATGGCTATGTCGCTGGACTCCCACGTAGTCAACCGCGGTTCGTGTCCCGGACCCGGTGGCTTAAAACTCACACCGGGCGCGTGTGCGTGCGTGCCCAAGATCCCGAGAGGAGAATGGAGGAGAAGGGACTGCGGCGTGACCATCCCCTCTGGGGGGTGATTTCTCGCTTTCTGTCTCTATGTCTCTCTCTGTCTGTCTGGCTAGCGTACGCGCCCTACAGTGAAAATCTCTGCAAAAAAAAAAAAAAAAAAATACATGAGACTGGAGACCAGGAAAGACATCTGGGCTGAAGATACAAATGTTCGTGAAAAGAAGGGTAACACTAAATATTTATAATCTGTGTATCAATAAACTTGAAAGAGATTTAATATTATTTACGGGCAACTTTACAAAGCACTTAAGATTTGTTTTGCCAGAAGTGTGAGAAAGGGAAAGTAAAGTAAAAGGTATTCATAATTCATTCCTTAGGAATCTGAATACTAACACTTTCAAGGTAGAAAAGTAACCATAAGGCATCTATCAGCATGAATGGGTTTAATAAGATGATAAGCAAAAGGCTGAAAAAAAGGAAAGTTAAATTTAAAATCAACAACAGTTTTGAACAGGATCCATAAGATAAATCCTTCTCATTCCTTCCTCTCTTGATGTCCTGTCCTCAAAGATCCTTGATTATCTGAATCTGGTCCAGATTACAACATTCCATAGGTTCCCTCCTATTTTTTTTTTTTTTAAATAAGTCACTTATGATTCTAGTCATACCACTAAGAGTTAGATTTAGTGTTACTGGGCCATTGAAAATATGAAGAGCAAACCTACTAGATGTGTTTCTTTGGAGAGGTTCCTTGTCATTTAACTTGAATATCTAGTGCTCAGTATTTAACAAGTTCTCAGTAAATAAATGAATATTCCTGGCAGCTCTGTGTTGAGCTTTAGTTCCTCTCTTTGCCAAGACCCAGCAGAAAGAACTCCTGCTGATGCTGGTCTTCTGACAATTCTTTAAATTAACCACACAAGCTGTCTTTTACCTTAACACTGAAACTTATTTATAAATCGCTATTGTTAGAGGGCCAGCAAGTGTCATGGAGGTTAAAGTGGCTAGATTTCACATGGTCGACTGAGTTCAAGTCTCGGACCTGGTGACATGAGAACATGCAGGCATGTGTGTGCATGTCCAAAATCCCAAGAGAAAAATGGAGAAGGAACTGTGGCATGGCCATTCCCCTGGGGGCGGGGGGGAGGATTTTTCTCTCTCTCTCTCTGTCTGGCAAGTGCATGTACCCTCTGGTTAAAACTAAAACAAACAAACAAACAAACAACAACAAAAAAAAAATCCATGATTGTGAGATTCCACATTTTACTAAATTTTTTAAAAATTTATTTCATTTTATTTAATTTGTTACAGGGCACATGCATTCACCAGAGAGACACAGAGAAAGAAAGTGAGTAAGAGAGAAAGGAAGCCGCCAGGTCTGGGATTTGAACCATGGTTGACCAGTGCCTCGAATACTATGCCACCTGCAGGCCCTTTTCCCAAAACTTTACAGCTGTCATATGAAGTCTATCTATCGTCTTTCTCTGGGAAAAAAAAAAAAAAAAAGGACAATAAATCAATAAAAATAATGCCTAACTTCAAAGTCCATCAGTTTTTTCATTACAGGATGGGGCCGGTAGGTGGCAAAGTGGCTAACGCACTGTATTCCTGCATGGCCGGCCAACTGTTGTTCAAGTCCTAGACCTAGTGGTTTGAAACTCAAGCCAGGCACATGTGCATGTGTGCCCAGGATCTCAAGAGGAGAATGGAGAAGAGGCTGTGGTATGGCCATTCTCCCTAGAGGGTGATTTCTTATTTTCTGTCTCTGTCTTTTCCAGTGAGTGCATGAGCCCCTACAGCAAAAATCTCTTGAAAAAAAAAAAAAAACTATAGGACTCAATGTTAATTTCTCTAAGGGAGGAAGATAGTGATAAAGTTTAAAAAATGGTTTTATAGGTTTAAAAGCCATTTTCTTCTCATTTATAAGTTTCTCATCAACCTAAATTTGTCTTTTCATAGTTCCAGAAGTCTTTAGAGAAAGCCCGGGAAGCAAAAGCTTACACTAGGTGAATCATTCATTTATTCTCTTTGATCTTATTAGTCACTCAGAGAAAGAATTCCTCCTGCTTGAGAAAAAGTCCAGCTTGCTCTATAATGGCAGCCTAAAGAATAAATCATGTTTGCAATGTAAAAAGGATTCTGGTAAACAACAAGAAAGATTATGCAGATAAAGGACAAAAAGTAATATTTATTAAGCATCAATATTATATGCAAACATTATATGCATTTCTGTGAAAATTAAGTGAGAAGATCTTGCAAGATTAAGTATTATTATATCCATTTTTACAGATAAGGAAACTAAAGTTCAGAAGAGTTAAGTGATCTGCCAAAGGTAACCCAGCAAATAAATGAAGAGTCACATTCAAACTTAGTTCTGTTCTCTTCATTTACTACACTAAAAGAGTGAATGATGATAAAATGCCTTTTGAAGAATAAAAATGCCAGTATTCAGCATGAGAAAACACAGAATAACAGGGAAAAAAAAATAACAACAAATTAAAATTAAGGAACTGCTTTGCTGGTTTGGTGCAGTTAACATATATAAAGATGAAGGCTATGGATTAACTAGCAAGTGAAGGTAAAGAATGCAGATGTATGAAAGAGGGAAGATAAATGGGTCTCTTTCAAGAGGGAGCAAGACAGCCTTCTTCTGTTGCCTCAGACATCAAAACTCAAAGCTCGTCTGCCTTCCAACTCCAGGATTTATACTCCAGCTGCCCCCTGGGTTCTTTCTTAGGTTGTCAGCCTCAGACTGTGAGTTACATCATCAGATTCCCTGCCTGAGGCCTGGGGCCTGGGGACTTGGACAGAACCACGCCACCAGAATTCCAGAATCTTTGGCTTGCAGATGGCCTGTTGTGGGATTTCTCAGCCACCGTAATCTACCAGAATCCCTGGATCTTCAGCTTGCAGATGGCCTATTGTGGGATTTCTCAGCTGTCATGAGCTGATCCCCCCAATAAATCCGCTCTTACATATCTATACATATCCTATTGGTTCTGTCTCCCGAGAAAATCCTGACTAGTACAGATTTTTAAAACGCTGACGTAGAAAAAAAAGAATAGAACCTCGCTTCAATGTGTGTCATATCTTTTAGGAAGTCTTAACTCCTAAATGTGGAAGTCACAAACTATTTTACCTTATTTAACAGTTCAATCAATGCTAGTTTATGTGATTAGGTTCATCTGTGTAACCTACCAATTTCTCCTTTCAGCTCACATGTGACAGGGACTGTGCTAGACCCTAGGAATATGGAGTTTAAAAACTTGTTCCCACTCTAGTCTTAAGAAAGAGGAGACTAAACAATCCAGCAGGGTATCATGCAAGAGGCAAGCACAGGGTACTACAGAGCACGTAGCAAATATACCCAAGCCAGAATGGACAGGTCAAGGAGAGTTTTCCAAAGAAGGAGATGTCAAAATTGAGTCATATGTACACAGTACTTGTAACTGTCATTAATAAGCATGTGGATTCCTGTCCATGATCAATTTGGAATCTGGCTGTTGAAAGAACTATCACCTATTTGCCAAAATGTATGGCCCACAGGGTACAGGGCATAGGTTGGCAAGCAAAAATATATTGATTTATAATGAACAAATCTCTGGTAAGGAGGATAACAGAAAAAAAAATGGCCATAAAGAAATGGTAACTTTTCAGACAAAGTAGTAATAAATGCCTATTTCCTACTTTTTTTTTTTTTTTAAGTTTTTGCTATAGGACAAGGGAGCATGTGCTAACCAGAGAGAGAGAGACAATAAAAGGTAAAGTGAGAAATCACCCCTCGAGGAGGATGGCCATGATGCATTGTCCTCTTGGAATTCTGGACACACACATACACATGCATCTGGCATGCGGGACTCAAACCACAATTGGCCATGTGGGAGTCCAGCGCCTTAACTACCACACCACCTGCTGGCCTCTCTAAATTCTTTCACATCCATTATATGACTTCATTTTGTTTTCCAAAACCTCTGTGAGGTACATAAAAAGAGCATGTATTATTTTCATCAACTTTTTATTTTTTTTTTTTACTATTTTACAGATAAGAAAACTGAGGCTTAGAGCAGCAATCTACCCTTAAATTATCCAGTTATTAAGTGGTCAGGGCTCATATTCAATATTTTTAACTCATGACTCAAAATTATTTTAACTATATAACACCCTACAATATCCTCAGGTCCTCACAGTCATAGGATTACAAGGTGGTTATTTATGCCTTACATAGAAAATGTTGGGGTTATCCTGGAGGAAAAAGCTACAGGTGAGGTTATGAGGGGAAGGAAGGCAGACAGGCAGAAAATACTATATAATCATCAACAAAATATAATGAAAAGGAACATAATGGACACCTACAGGAAAACTTATAATCATACCCTTGGCTCACTGGCAAAACAGCTGAGGGAAAAAATCGAATGGTGAATGATACTTGGTGGCAAGATTGACAACAGTACAAAAGATCAATGAGATCATCCAGGGAGTTGGCAGAAAGACAATGAGTACCCACAGGTGTGTACCGGGTATCGGAAGTGTGTGTGTGTGCACGAGAGAGAGAGAGAGAGAGAGAGAGAGCGATGAGGATGACAAGCTGAAGGGCGCAGGGAAGAGCGAACGGCTGACTGGCGATGACTGGATGGGGATGATGGGGAGCAGATGGGTGTCCCGCGGGTATGAGGGAGGAGGGGTGGGATGATACAGGATAATTTTTAAAAGCAAAAACAAAAACAGCGGCAACAAAGAAAAGGACAGCCTAGAGTAGCGGTGAACAAGGACAGGACGATGACAACCCAAGTGGAGAGGCTAGAAGGTGACAACCCAGAGGTGGTAGTGGCAGGAACGCACAGCGTGCTACTCGAGGAGGAAACTGTCGTCCCCAGCGCGTACGCCTGTGCGCGATGCCTCGGGTTAGTACCTGTAACCGCGGTTGGAGGCCCGCGGCGGAATCCTGTAGACGCTGACGTCCGGCTTCACACACAGCACAGACTCATACTCCAACTCCGCCGCCATCTTGGCTCCGCTTTCCGCGCCACGAGGGGCGGGGCGTCGGAACGGGGAGGGACTTGGGGGCGGGGAGTTGCGATGCGCGGCAACTTCCGCTCGCGCCACTTCCGCTCGAGCTCTGCTTCGATTAACCTCTTCCGCAACGCAGGTTGGGGGCGCCATATTGGAAGCTGGAACCGGCGCGGTTGCCCCGCTCGCCATGTTAAGTAATGGCAAGGATGCCCTCCCAGTGCGTGATTTACGTTATGAAAATTTGTGTCCCTGAGAGGTGGCGAGGGGAAGCGCCATCTTGCTCTCGGCTGGTGTCCGAAGTGCTCTAGGAAGGAGTACGGAGATTCATCCTCTACCTTGGCGGATTGTTTCCATAGTCACCCAAATGTAGTTTTCTGGCACATGGGGCAGCCGGCCGTTAGCCCCAGGAAATGTGCGATCCGGTGGTAGGCATGATGGATCTTAACCCTCCAGAGGAGGCTGAACGTTGAAATGAACAGCCTGGCTTATTGTGTAATAGTAACTCAGATTTTCCAGTTACCGCAGAGTGTATTCCTGTTATCTTTCCTGGAAAATTTGACCCTTTCAAACTCTTAAATGCAGTCAACCTAGTTTCTAACGAATTCTGGAAGCGTAGTGAACTATCTAATGGCTGTTATCGCTCCCAGTTCTATTAATAAATCCTACTGAACTCTCTTCATAAGTGTGTTCTTTGTGCAATCCAAACGTAGGCTTAGCGCAACATTAAAATTTCAGAAGGATTTAATTAACACAGAAAGTGGCAAAAATCGAAATGCTAATCAGGACCAGCACTTAGAGTAATGGCTATGTAGCTGGACTCCCATGTAGTGGACTGCAGTTCGAGTCCCTGATCCGGTGATTTAAACTCATGCTGGGTGTGTGTGCATGTGTGCCCAAGATTCCGAGAGGAGAACGGAGGAAAAGGGATTGCAGTGTGGCCGCCGATGGCTTCTCACTTTCTATCTGTCTCTGTCTTTCAGGCAAGCGCATGTGGCCTATAGCAAAAACCTCTCCAAAAAAAATACTAATGAAGCAGGTGTGACTCCATCTTGGAGAAGCGACTCCATCTTGGAGAAGCGACTCCATCTTGGAGAAGCGCCTCCAAGAGAAATGGGGAATGAAGCAGGAGCTACTACTACATCTTGGAAGATCGCCTTCATTATAAACTGTTAAATTCCTGTAACCAGAAACTTGCATTCTCCTTTTTGCCTAAAAGTAAACAGAGTAACTTTCCTTTTCTTCTTAAAACCCCCCTCCTCCTGATTGTCTTAAGTTAAGGTCCAATCACTGGGCCTTGCCCGGGGCCATAAAGACTATTGAGATTCCATTGTGTTTGGGTAGAGATGGAACATAGCCTTAGGGTGATTAACCTGCTTACCTGCTTGTCCTGCCACTGTGATGCACTTTTGCTTGCTTTTACATTGTGAAACCCTACCCTCTACCCGTTCAAGCCCATGGCTCTTTGTCCTTGTGAATCCTCATGTCATGCCAGACATGATCGTGCATTTTTGGCCTATATAAGCTCCTTTCTCCTTTCACTTGGGGCAGCAGGGTTTTGAGAGACATAAGTTGTCCTCCCACCGCCTCATGCTGCTGACTTAATAAACTCCAATAAATTTGACTGTGTCTGGAAATCCTCTTATTTCTTGCCGAGTAGACTATATATAACATTTGGAGGCCCCAGCGAGATCCGTACCTGTCTGGTATGTGTGTGAGGCATCCTAAGGAGAGCAGGCTGCCGGCTACCCGGAGATGGTTCTTGGGGAGGCGCCACCTGGGATTTCCAAGGGCCCTGGAGTTCTTGTGATTGTTGACAGGTGACAAGAGACACCACCTGCTCCTCCAAAATATTGTGGAGTTTTACTGCAGGACTTCTGGAGGCTTTTCTTTGGGTGTTCCTGTCCTGTCCTGTTGTTTGGAAGAAGAATCAGTGAGTACAGGGTTGGCAAGGGACCCCTGAAGTCCGACCTGCTAGATTGCAGGTGGCTATGCAGGGCTGCCCCCGGAGTCGGACCTGCTAAGGGATTGAGACCAGGGTTAAAGGTCCCTGACAAGATCTGAATCCCAAGAAGTTTTGGGAATTCCTCCACAGGTGACTGGATTCAGGGCTGGCTGGACGCGGTTATAGAATCCCTACTTAGGTTCCACCAGAGGTGCTTGGAATCAGGGGGCTAAAGGTCTGGAAATTTGGGAACCTTTATGGGTTTCTTTCGCCTCTACTGTCACTTCATTAATTTTCTCTATACTCTCTTGGAAAATATTAATTAGTTCTATCCTCAGTTTTCTTTTTCTTTCTTTTCTTTTTTTTTTGGAGAAGTTTTTGCTATAGGGCACTTGCACTCGCCAGAAAGACAGAGAGAGAAAGAGAGATAGAAAACGAGAAATCATCCCCCAGGGTGATGGCCACGCCTCAATCCCTTCTCGTCTGTTCTCCTCTCGGGATCTTGGGCACACATGCACACGTGCCTGGCATGAGTTCAAGCCACCAGGTTTAGGACTCAAACCATGGTTGACTACATGGGAGTCCAGCGACATAGTCATTACGCTAACTGCTGGTCCCCTCTCCTCCATTTTCTTCCTTGAAGGATATTGAACAATGGGTTATTGACCTCACATACCAAGGAGTTCTTCAAGAGTTCCATTCTGATGAGGTCAAAGTGTTTGTTTCCTTTCTTGTCTTAATTCTAAAAATTATGGGAGCCAAAAATAGCTCTTTTAATACTCCCCTTAGCTGCATGCTACACCATTTTGATGAGGTCTTTGTAGAAGGGTGTGATTATGGTGGCAAGCTTTCAAAACAGAGGTTGAGAACCCTGTGTGAAGTTGAATGGCCCACTCTTGGGGTGGTGTGGACTATAACAGGGTCCTTTGATATTTAGGAAGCACGACCTGTTTGGAAAGTTGTCACAGGTGAATCGGGTGGACCTGGACATATCCTTAGTCCAGCGGCCCCAACCCTGGCTGAGAAATTGTGCTTTAAAAACAGGGAACCGTATTCTTGTGATTGGCCCACAGAAAGAGTCCTAGCAAAGAGAACAAAAGTCCCCTATCCTACAGTCTGATCCTGAGGAGTTGACTCTTCCTCCCCCATATAATCCTAGCAGGCATCAACCTAGGGAGGGCAATGAGAGGCCACCAGGAGGCAGCCTCCTTGGCCCCCCTCACCAGAAGTAGATCCAGGGAAATGAGGGAGGAAGGAAGCCCGGATTCCTCAGAGGCCATGCTGCCCTTAAGGGAAGCACCCCCAACAGAGGGAGCTTAAGTTGTGATTATGGCATCAAACTCTAAATCCAAAAACTGAGAGGGCCTTTTGAAAACATTACACTTAAAAGGGGTAGAAATATCAATAATACTTGTGTTGTAAAAACTAATGGTTGGGACCAGCAGTTGGTATAATGGCTATGTTGCTAGACTCCCATGTAGTCAACCACGGTTCTAGTCCCAGACCCAGTAGCTTAAACTCACGCTGGGCACATGTGCATGTGTGCCCAAGATCCTGAGAGGAGAATGGCGGAGAAGGAATTGTAGCGTGGCCATCACCCTGGGAGGTGATTTCTTGCTTTCTGTCTCTCTGTCTCTCTCTGTCTTTCCGGCAGGCGCACATGCCCTACAGTAAAACTACTCTGTCTTGGCGGCACGTGCCCACAGAAAAAAGTTTGAAAAAAAAAAAAAAAAAAAAAAAAAAAAAAAAAATTCTGATGGTATAGGCAGCAAAAAGTTAAATTTCCGGGAACCAGCAGTTTAGTGTAATGGCTATGTTGCTGGACTCCCATGTAGTCAACCGCGGTTTGTGTCCCGGACCCGGTGGCTTAAAACTCACGCCGGGCATGTGTGCGTGCGTGCCCAAGATCCCGAGAGGAGAATGGAGGAGAAGGGATTGCGGCGTGACCATCCCCCCTGGGGGGTGATTTCTCGCTTTCTGTCTCTCTGTCTCTCTCTGTCTGTCTGGCGAGCGCACGCGCCCTATAGCGAAAAATCTCTCCAAAAAAAAAAAAAAGTTAAATTTCCACCATCCTTAAGTGTATAATTACAAATTTCAAAAAAGGGGGTTACTCGAAAGAGAATCAATGTTAAAGTAACCCTAGGGAAATTGGCTCTTGTAATCCTGATGTGTGTGTGCATCTATGCATGTAAATGTCATGTTACATACTAAATGTTGTATGTCTGTGTGAAAAAAAAAGGCCTTAAATTCTATTCAATTTGGTTTATAAAAAGAGTGCTCATAAAAATTGGTTTAAATGTTTCTCAAGTTCATGTAACTTTAGTGAATGAGCTGGCTTCAAATAGAATGAAAGAAAAAGATTAATAAGTGAAAGTCTTCACAATTTCCAACATATATTTTGTCCAGGTCTTTATTAATCAAACAACATCATGTTTATCTTCATATGGTTGGTTTAATGAAACAAATAGTATTTATGTGTCATGTGTTGCATTTTACATAGCAGATATCTACCAGAGAAACAAATTCATGACTGGCTTTTTCTGGCTTTAGTTTTAGTGCTAACAGAGGACCGTTGACCTCAAAGTAACTCTTGGATGTTCACAGAGGGCCCCTGAAACATCCGAAAGGGAGATGTTAAACCAATCAGGATTATTGGTTATATGTTGGATATAATGGAAAGCATTGTCATATTAAGTAATTCTAATTTTCTTGGTATTATATTTGAGTTATATGTATAAATGTTATGTATTTGTATGTCTATATATGCATTGTGTTCCAAAATAATTTGAGATTCCCAGGAATTAATGGTCGGCTATTATGTTAAACTGGTATGTATAGCCAAATATCTTTGTCAGTTATGAATTTTTGTCAGAGCATTAACTATGGGTATAATCCTAATGTTATGTCCTTAAGGAAATTCATAAAGAGGATGGAAAGAGGATGTACTCTTACAAGTACAGGTTTCTAAAGAGATCTAATCATGTAACTGGGTAAAATCTTCATTTTCTATGTAAACTGATTGGTTTTCTAAACTGTTAAGCCAAAATTAACCAAAGAAAAGTAAGAAAGTATTTGTCAAAATTGCATGCTAAGTAGCCAATGCAATGCACCTGAGTTAAAGAGGTGAAATTGGTATAAAGGATATAAATTCAATGTTAAACATGGACTCACAGGAACATTATTGCCTGGTTTCCTTTGAGTCCTCCTTATAATTCGTGTTGTTAAATTAGCATGCTTTAGTTATTCCTATTATTGGTCTTTAAATTTTATATAGAATATTAAGAGAGTCTCTTTATAGGATTATTGAGTTTTACATTGAAACATTGTTAAATAAATTTTGTTATTGTTTGTACATGTTCATAAGCTGCTGATATATGCTAAAATTTAGGGTTGCCGAAAAAAAAAATTGCTCTGTAATAACTCCTCTAAAACATCAGATTTCCCAAGACAAAAAAGAAAAAGGTAAACATGAGAAGTTATTAAAAATTGGGCCTATATGTATGAAATAAAAGCTAGAACACTACTGTCTAACACTTAATAGGGTAAGAGTCTCAAAGAATGTGGTGGGACAAGTTAAGGCTAGAGCTCCAGGCTGCCTTTCCCACACCCTCCCCTTGCCTTCCTGCGCTCCTTCTGTTTCTTTTAGTTAGGCCTCTCCCCCACTGGACTCTCCCTTTAGTTAAATGATGAAGAAAGAGGTCTAGCTAGAAAAACAAAAATTTAGATTGAGACTGCATTCTCTAGCTAGGACTTTTGTGACGGCGACAAGGGAGATGCCCTGTGAAAACCTGAAAACTGGGCTTTGCCCTCCCTGACAGTACTCAGCTGCTCCTTGCAGGCTCTATTGAAACTTACGTTCACTTCTCAGTGTTGGACAATTCAGAACAGATATCAGAAAAGTTCCCAAGTAACTCAGAGAAGTGTTAGAACAAAATTGGCAAGGCACCTTAACCTTTGATTTAACTCTCACTTTAATGGCACCCAGTAGTCACTTGTGGTCATCCTAAAGGCTGGAAACTTCTCTAAGGGCAGGGTCTGGAAACAGCCCAGATCAGAGCCTCTGCCTCAGAAGAAATTCTGTTTCTGAAGCGGGCAGCCTGGACACTGAACAATGCCCATGACTGGCATCCTCATGTCCCCCACTGGGGCTTTGTCCCCAGTGTGGAGTTATTCACTAGAGACTAGACAGAATGCAGTGAGCTCTGAAAGGGAGCTCTGGACTTCTGGAGTCTATGCTGGCCTTTGAAATTGAGGACTGATGGGGCCTGAGACCCCAATGGCTCCCCTTGGACATCTGACAACTTCATTGGGCAAGCCTCAGGTAAACCTTAAAGTGACTAAGATTAATTTCTGTTTAAATCAGAGATTAAGGTTGTTTCCAAAAGTACACTCATAAAAAAATAAGAAAAAATAGTAAACAGGTTGGCTGAACATGTGACAAGAAAAAAATTTTAAGACCTAGCCAGAGGGGAGACATCTCTATCAGCAACTAAAAGTTCTTGTAGCCACCACAGACTCAGTCCTCACCCTCCTACACTCAGGAGGAGGAAAAATTGGCCCACAAGCAGTAGGCTACTGGAGGACCCAAAGGATGGTTGCTGTTACCAGATGACAGGCCAATAGTCCCCAAGGCCCTTGAGCAAGTCATGGGAATGTTAGAGTGGCCTCTGGCAGTAGATTCCTTGGCCTTTGCCCCTGTTAAGTCCTCCTATTAACCGTGCTTCCAATTTTGACTTTTGGCTCTAGTTTACTCAGTTTTCTTACCCAATCCATTTCCTACAGGATGAAAGTTGTTAAATATTAAATGCTAGTTACCTCTGGACCTAGAGTCCAAATATACCAGGCACTGCCCTGCCAGGGTGACTCTGCTTAACAGATATTTGAGGAGACTCAAAAAGAGAAAATGACATGGTTTCTGTTTTGTAAGAAATTTTGTTATTTCCATAAGTACCTAACCAAATGCTGTCCTGCTTCCATAAACTGCTTCCGTTGTCTCTGGAAGTGTTGTATCACAATCTCCCTGTAAGCGACTGAATCTACTGGCTGCGTACCATGAATAACGGCCCAGTCAGTCTGACCAGAAACTCCTGCGCCGGACCCGGTGGTTTAAAACTCACGCCGGGCACGTGTGCGTGCGTGCCCAAGATCCCAAGAGGAGAATGGAGGAGAAGGGACTGCGGCGTGACCACCCCCCCTGGGGGGTGATTTCTCGCTAACTGTCTCTCTGTCTCTCTCTCTATCTGGTGAGCGCATGTGCCCTGTAGCAAAAATCTCTCCAAAAAAAAAAAAAAATTTGGTAAAACTTCTTACCTGCCAAAGGAGACTATCACCCTGCTCTCTGGCTGATACAGAGGAATCAATGACTTGATCCCCATGAAAGAGAAGTAGAGGATGAAGCAGGCATGACTCCATCTTGGAGAAGCGCCTCCAAGAGAAGTGGGGAATGAAGCAGGAGCAACTCCATCTTGGAGGAGCACCTCCATTATAAACTGTTAGATTCCTGTGACTAGAAACTTGCATCCTCTTTCTTTGCCTAAGAGTAAATAGAGTGATTAACATTCCTATTGTTCTTAAAACCCCACTCCTCCTGGTTGCCTTAAAATAAGGTCCAATCCCAGGACCTTGCTCAGAACCACAGAGACTATTAAGATTCCATTGTGTTTGGGTAGAGATGGAACATACCCTTAGGGCGATTAACCTGCTTACCTGCTTGTCCTGCCACTGTGATACTTAAGTTGTAAAACTCTACCCCCTACCCTTTTTCCCCCTTTCAAGCTCACTGCTCTTTGTCCTTGTGAATCCTCAAATCATCCCAGACATGATTGTGCATTTTTGGCCTATGTAAGCTCCTTTCTCCTTTGACTCAGGACAGCGGGGTTTTGAGAGACATGAGTCCCCCCATATGCAGCCAGCTTAAGCAATAAACTCCAATAAATTTGGCTATGTCTGAATGTCCTCTTATTTCTCACTGAGTAGAGTATAACACTAACTCAAGTCTGTCTGCCTCCGTAGCAGCATTCATTACTTCATTATATTTTTTTGTTTGAAACTTGAAGCTAATGTATCTAGTCTACCTAGGAAAGTGGAATCTTAAAATTAAAAATGAATTATAATATCAATTCTTGGCAAGAATAGGGGGGGATTGGCTACTCTGATAAACTGTTGACAGGATGTAAATTGGTATAGCATTTCTTTAAAGGGGAAATTTAGCAAAATGTATCAAAACATTAATACTGCATATCCTTCACCTTAGCAACTCCAGTAGTATTTTAGAGAAATCCTCATATTCATGAAAGGTATGTACAATCTGTAATAGTGAAATAAAGCAACATGAACATCTATGAATAAGAAATGGTTGATATCATATACATTACTATAAAACACTTTGTGCTAAACGTAAAGCTATATATTAAGGCTATAGAAAGAGATTCAAGGCTTAAAAAAGTGAAAACAAGGACCAGCAGGGGGCATGGAGTTTAAAGTGCTGGATCCCACATGGCCAGCTGGGCAGTTAAGGGTCTCAGACCTGGTGGGTTGAAGGTCATGCTGGGCACGTGCATGCCCAAGATCTCAAGAGTAGACTGGAGGAGAGGGGACTGTGGCACGACCATTATAGATTAGCATTAAAACACTAAAATTATAAATGGGTGTATAAATATATTGAAAAAGCTCTCAAAGTATATAGACCTGAGGTGGGGGAAAGAAACTTATTTTGTTCTTCATAGACTTCTCCATTTTCTAATTATAAAAAGAACTTACGTAGATAATATTGTCAGAGTATATATGTAAAAAAGAGAAAGAACAGCAGTCTGTTTCTTGTTCCCTGTTAAAACACTACCGTTTTATCTGCCATCTAGGCCATGTGACTATACCACATTCTGCCCCCGTGGTTCCCCAATTTTCTGTCTGCATCACTGACAATCATCTGCTGAGGACTCTGGTTTCCAGTTCTCCTTCTTACTAGCTGAAACTCTTCCTCTCTTTCCAAATCTTACTTTCTACAAAGTCAATCTAAATAACTTTTCCTAACCATACAATCCCCTGACCTAAATATAACCTTCTTTATTTGCATTCCATCTTACCTTGTCTTTCACAGGACTTTTTCATCACCCAAAATAAGTCCATTTCTGAAATCTTGGACTTATATCTAGTTCATGACAAGCTATTACCCTAACTTCTCTTACAATGGTCATTCCATACATGTTATTCCTCATGTTCTGCAAATTAACTGCCTCCTTTACTCCTTCCCTCTCCCTGTTTAAACAGTTTTCTTGTAGTCATCCCTAAACTCCTTTCCTCTTTGTCTTCCCATCACAGCCAACTCCAAAAACTTCAGTCATGTATATGCCAATCGCTACCTCCATTTTTCCTCCTTTCTAGTCTCACTACCCTAAGTCAGGCCTTCATCACCTCAAGTCAGGCCTTCATCACCTCAAGTCAGGCCTTCATCACCTCTCTCTAGGATTTTCAGTCCTTACTATCATCCTACCTCTCCCCTTCATCCAATCTATTATATATAAAGGTCTGCGTCATATCACTTCCCTGTTCAAAATTCTTCAGTAATTTTCGAGTTACTAGGAAGATGAAGAGCAAACTGTTGCAAGGTAAGTAACTTCCATCATCCCATCATTATCTAGTCCTGCCCTCCATAGAGATCAACTTTGGCCTTGTCCAGTTTCTCTATAACTTCCAACCTTGCACTTCAAATTCAGTAATTCTCAGCTACTCTTGGTTCCCTGAATTGCCCATATGCTTCTTATTCCTCATCCTATTAAAATTTCTGCCTGACCCAAAAATATACTACAAAGCTGTGGTAATCAAAACAGCATGGCATTGGCATAGGAACAGACATGTGGACCAATAGAACAGAAATGAGTCCACAGGAATAAATTCCCAATCATTCAGTCAACTGATTTTTGACAAGGGGTACCAGTCAATCCAGTGGGAAAAGGAAAACCTCTTCAGCAAATGGTGCTGGAAAAACTGGATTACCATCTGTAGAAAGATGAATCTGAACCCCTACCTGTCACCTTTGACAAAAATCAAGTCAAGGTGGATCAAGGATCTAAATCTAAGACCCCAAACTATTAAACTGCTTCTAGAAAAAACTGGGGAAACTCTGGGAGACATTGGGGTAGGGAAA
>NW_006159658.1:762776-770339 GCF_000334495.1 Tupaia belangeri chinensis | reverse complement strand
GGGGGTGTGGTGAAAGGGGAACTCTCTTACACTGCTGGTGGGAATGTAAATTAGTCCAACCACTGTGGAGAACAATTTGGAGATTCCTCAAAAATTTACAAATAGAACTGCCATATGATCCAGCAATCCCATTTCTTGGCATCTACCCAAAGGACAGAAGAATTTCTCATTGGAAAAGTGCTTGCACATCGATGTTTATTGTGGCACTTTTCACGATTGCTAAGACATGGAATCAACCCAAATGCCCCCGTACGGATGAATGGATTGAAAAACTGTGGCACATATACTCTATGGAATACTATTCAGCCTTTAAGAACAACAAAACCCTGACTTTTGACAGAAAGTGGAAGAATATGGAAGATTTACTGCTGAGTGAAGCAAGCCAGGCTATGAAGGAGAGACACTGTATGTCCCCACTTAATATATACTGAATGTCCGCACTCTGTAACAGAAACTGACGGGCTAAAGGATGTACAAACAGAAGAGGTGGTTGTGAATGCCAGATGTGGTGTGTGTGGAGGAGTGGGGCCTGGGGAAGAACATTTGGAGGAGGGATATGAAGACAGCATTGTTGAAACAGGGAGGTAGTGTTGCTATATTTTGATCAACTAGACCGGGGAGAAATGTTCATATATTGAAATGATCACCTTGTAAGCTAAATAATGTAATTGAATGTATTTTAAAAAATGTAAATAAAATTAAAAAAAAAAAACTTCTGCCTGAAATTCTCATCTTTAGCCTAATTTGGAAAATGGATGTTTTCACATATCAGATCAAACAATACCTCCTCTGTGACTTTGCCAGGTACTTCAGACGATTTTTCTCTAATGCCTCCTCTTGCTTCCGTTATAGTGATCTTTTTTGTTGTACCTTATAAGTTAACAGTGCTTCAAATATCTCTCACTAAAGCATGAACTTCCTAAAGCCAGGAACTTTGCTTTTTGATATTTATATTTCCAACACTGAGCACAACACTCTTACCATAGTAGGTACACTATAATATTAAATCATCAAAATTTTAAATTTAGATAGAATCATTTAACATATTAATTTGGTCATTTCCCCTAAATTCCCCAACTTCAGGACTCTACATGTACTTGCTGAAAAAAAAAATCAAAAAGTATAAAAGGGTATAAAATGAAAATGAAAAGTTCACACCTCTATATTTTTAACAACTTTATGCCAATAAACTCAATAATTTAAATTAAATGGTCAGGGCTGGCAGGTGGCTCGGTGGTTGGGGCACTGAACTCCAGTAGGGCTGGCTACAGTTTGAATTCCTGGTGGCTACAGTTCAAGACCTGGTGGCTTGCTTTCTCATTTTCCTTTTCTCTCTGTCTCTCTCTGGCCAAAATTTTAAAAATAGTAATAAATAAAAATAAATAAATAATTATTTTTTAATTAATTAAATGGTCATCAACGGCCACAATTTACTAAAGTTAATTCAAGAAAGAAAGAATGTCTGAATAGTCCTCTGTTTTTTAACTTAATTTGTTAACTGACAGTTTTCCCACAGAACTTTAGGCTTACATGGCTCTACCATAGATCAAGGTTTTTATGAGATAATCATTACCTTGGACTATGATTTGGATCATGGTTTGTCCCCAAAAGACTCATGTTTTGGAATTTGGTCCCTAATGTGATTTCGGTGGGAAGTGGAGACATCTTTAAGAGGAGACCCACCTTTAATGTGCGCAGGCACCATGCCAGACAAGGTTGGTACGTGTCAGTGGACTGAGAAATGTGGGTGGGCACCATCTAATCAGTTGGGAGTGGAGGAGGGACAAACAGTGCAAGTGGAAAAGTTTGTTCTTCCTTCTTCCTCTCACTGCATGTTCCTTCCTCTCTCTCTGCTTCTGCTGTCCATATTGTACTGCTTTCCAACCAACAGAATCATGAGCCAAATAAACCTCTGTCTGTATAAAGTTTCAGGTTATTTCTGTGTAGCAACACAATAATGAACTAGGATATCTTGATACCAAAACCAGACATGGGACCAGCAGATGGCATAATGGTTACATTGCTGGACTCTCAAATAGTCAACCTGGCCTGGTGTACTGGACCCCACAGCTTAAAACTCATACCGGGCACGTGTGAATGCCTGCCCAAAATCCCAAGAGGAGAATGGAAGAGAAGGGATTACAGCATGGCCATCCCCAGGGGGTAATTTCTCACTTTCTGTCTGTCTCTGTCTCTCTGGTGAGTACACAGACGTTGTAGCAAAAATCTCTCTCTCTAAAAAAAAAAAAAAAAGAGGGACTGGACTGGCAGGTGGTGTGGTGGTTAAGGGTACTGGACTCCCACATGGTCAATCACGGTTTGAGTCTCAGACCTAGCGGCCTGCTTTCTCACTTTCTTTCTCTCTGTCTCTCTCTCTCTGTCTTTCTGTCCCTCTTGTAAAAAACTAAAATAAAGTTAAATAAAATAATTCCTAAAATATCACGCAACTTCAAAAAAAAAGAAGACAAAGCTGTTACAAGAAAACTACATGATAATATCCCTCATGAGAAAAACTTAGTAAAATACAGACAAATCAAATCCAACAATAGTACAAAGGATATGATGTCATGACCAACTGGGGTTTATCCCAATAATTTAGGGTTAGTTTAATATTCAAAAATTGATAAAAGATGGGGCCAGCAAGTGGCAAGGTGGTCAAGGTGCTGGACTCCCACCTGACCAACCACAGTTCGAGTCCCGGACCTGCTGACTTGCTTTTTCACTTTCCCTCTCTTTCTCCCTTTCTCTGATAAGCACACCTATATGAAATTAAATAATAATAATAAAGGACTGGCAGGTAGCATAGTGGCTAAGGACGCTGTTCTCCCACATGGCCAACCATGGTTCAAGTCCTGGACCTAACAGCTTGCTTTCTCACTTTCCCTCTGTCTCTCTCTCTCTCTGTGTCTCTCTCTGGTCAAATTGGAATGGATGAATAAATAAATAAAGTTAAATAAAAAAGAATTATTTTAAATAATAATAATACATTAAATGACTAATTATTTTTAAAAATTTAATAAATTCAGAATAAAGAAAAAGCATTTATGGTCCAGTACCATAACCTAATGGTTAAGGGAGCTGGATTCCACATGGTCAACCACAGCTTGACTCCTAGTCCTGTGGCTTGAAAAGTACACTCGGCACGTGGGCATGTATGCCCCAAATCACAATAGGATGAAGGAATAGAGGAAAGGATTGCAGAGTAACCACATCCCATTGAGGGGTACTCTCTCCCTCACTTTCTGGCAAGCACACATGCCCTTTGGCAATTAAGGGGAGGGGAGGGCAGCAGGTGGCATGGTGATTAAGGTGTTGGACTCCTACATGGCCGACAGGGATTCATATCCCAGACCTGGTAGCTTGGTTTCTCACTTTCCCTTTCTCTCTCTCTCTCTCTCTCTCTTTGGTCAAATTAAAAGATGAATGATAGGGGCTGGCAGGTGGCATGATGATTAAGGCACTAGACTCCCACTGGCTAACCATGGTTCATGTCCTGGACCTGGTAGCTTGCTTTCTCAATTTTCCTCTCTCTCTCTCTCTCTCCCTCTCTAAATATATGTGTGTGTGTGTATATATATATATATCTCTTTAACTAAAATAATAATGATGATTTTGGTGAGTAAAATTAAATAAAATAATCATTTAAAAAGATAAATAAAAATTAAGTAAATAAAGAATTTTTTTAAAAAAAGGAAAAAAAATAAGCATATTAGTATCCCAATAGAAGTGGGAGGAAAAAAATCATCTCTCTTGCTGTCACTCACTATGTCCTTAGCTGACCACATTACATAATTTTCCAAATATACGTTTTCTATTCATGCTGAACATATTTGCACAGCTTGAGAGCTGACCCTATAGTGAAGCGGTTAAGCAACATACATAGGAAATTAGGACCCATGTGGATGACTGCAGTTAAAATCTTGGCCCCAGTAGTTTGAAAACTACTGCAGGCACAAGTGCATGTGTGCCCAAAATCCAGGAGGATGGAGAAGTAGAGGAGAAAGGATTGCAGCATGACCACTCTCTACTGGGAAGACACATGCTTTTACACTCTCTGGTGAGTACACGCACCCTCTAACGATAAAAATACAAAACAAAACAAACATGTATTTGTACAGGCTGAAATGCCCTTCCCATTCATTCCTTGGTAAGGTATCTTGAAATCTAATATAAAGATGAATATTTCTGAGATCTCCTTAACTTCTCAAAAATAGAGCTAGTAAACCCTCAACGTTCCCACATTTTTTATAGCTATTTTACCTCTTATGTTTAATTGTGCAATCACATCTATTTTTCCAAGGGCAAGAAACCTAATTGTATTTTCCCAGCACTTAGCAGTTTCCATAATAGAGATAAGAACTCTCTACCACTTTCTGTTACATGAATGATCGTCTCAGCTTGCCCTGATGGACATCGCATGTGTTCTTTCTCAATCAAGATCATTTAAAATGTCTTAACCGGGCCCAGGGGGTGGCTTGGTGATAAAGGGAATTGGATCCCACAAGGCCCGTGGCATGGTTTGAGTCCTAGACTTTGTGGCTTGGAAAACACGCGGGGTGCTTGCCCAAAATCCCAAAACGAGGGAGAAATGGAGAAGGGAGTGAAGCATGACCATCCCCCATAAAGGTTGCTTTCGCACTTTCCCTCTCTCTCTGTCTCTTCCTGGCAAGCACACATGCCTCAAAATAAAATAAAATGTCTCAACTGGAATTCCCCCCTATTCACCACTGGAGGGTAGCAGCTACACAAAGCAGTAGATTAACTGCAACTTAAAAAAAAAAAAAAAAAAAAAAAAAGTCAAGCCAATTTTTGCGTATGTGTGACTTTCCAAGTGTGTGTGATTTAACCGAGTCCAACAACAGCACTTTGGTTGGAAATGAGGGCGATCTCAAATCTTGATTGCTTTTGGGTATAAGTTAAACATGAAAGTAAGTCCTGGTTTTCTTGACTTTTCCCCACCAGTAATATATCCCTCAGTTTCCTTTTTCTTCTTTACCCACACACAAAAAAGTTATTTGTCGCAGGTTTTTGAATTTTGAAGTACCTTTACTCGGGATAGGGCTATCAATGTTATTTGATAAAGTATAATTTTCATAAATCCTGAAGTGTTACACATGCAATGATAATAAAACTTATGAAAACATTTATATTTACAGACTTTTCTTCACTAAAATGGACTTAAATGACCTTGTAGTTTAAATAAAAATTAATTATTATTTAGTTTAACCAGAGAAAGAGACATAGAAAAAGAAAGTGAGAAAGCAAGCTGCCAGGTCCAAGACTTGAACCACAGTCAGCCAGGTGGGAGTCCAGCGTCTTTAACCACCACACCACCTGCCAGCCCCTCAAATTCCACATTTTACAAGTAAGAAACTTGAATCTTGGATGTATCAAATCATTTATACATTCACATTCTTGGCGATATAGTCAGGATTGGAGTTTCAAAGTTCATGATTTAGTCTTTTCATTATATCCACTCTATATTATATAAGACACACCAAGATACTGATTCAAAAACAGTACACGGAGACCAGCAGATGGTGAAACGGCTTCATTGTTGTACTCCCACATAGTCAACTGCAGTTCCAGTCCCGGACCCAGTGGCTTAAAACTCATGCCAGGTACATGTGCATACATTTTCAAAATCCTGAGAGGAGAATGGAGGTGAAGGGATTGCGGAGTGGCCATGCCCCCAGAGGGTGATTTCTCACTGTTTCTCTGTCTCTCCAGCAATGAACACACCCTGTAGCAAAAATCTCTCTTGAAAAAAAAACAAAAACAAAAACAATATACATGTGTAGTTTTGCACACGTTTATGTTTTTCATTTACTATAATCCATAAAGATAGCTTCATGAATATGTAATGATATATGGAATTTTTGTTGAACTTATGTTTATACTAAAAAATTGAAATAGCCTCGTATTGGGGGAGAGATGAGAGCAGGAGAAAAGAGGGTGGGCCCCATAGTCTAGTGGTTAGGAGAGCTAGATCTCATAGGGGACCACAGTTCAAATCCCAGCCCTGGCAATTTGAAAAACACACCAGGTACAAGTGTATACATAACACAAATCCCAACAGGATGGAGAAATGGAAGAGATGGGATTGCAGTGTAACTGCTCTCCACTGGGGAGGTGCTTCTCCTTCTTCCTCTGTCTCTTTGTCTCTCTGTCAAGCACATGTGCTCTCTGTCAATTACAAAACAAAATAGAAATAGGGACCAGCAGATGGCATAATGGTTACATTGCTGAACTCCGACATAGTCGACCACGGTTTGAGTCCTGAACTCGGCAACTTAAAACTTACACCAGGCACATGTGTGTGCATGCCCAGAGTCCTGAGAGGAGAATGGAGGAGAATGGATTGCGGCATGGCCATCCCCCTGGGTGGTGATTTCTTGCTTTCTGTCTCTCTGTCTCTCTGTCTCTCCAGCAAGTGCACATGCTCTCAAACAAAAATCTCTCTCTCAAAAAAATAGAAATAATCTAAAAGTACATTACATCAATGAAGTAATTTGCCTGTTAAAAATGGAGATTGAGGAGTGGGGCCAGGCTGGGAGCGGAGGGATGCTCTAGGCTGCCCAGAGAGACTTGTCAGAGTCAGTGCTAGGCTGATGAGCCGAGGTACCATGAGGCATCAGCATTTAAGAGATGAAGGCATCTGAAAGCCACAATGTTAAAAAAAAATGGAACTTCTGGGACCAGCAGTTGGTACAATGGCTATGTTGCTGGACTCCCATGTAGTCGACCACAGTTCGAGTCCCAGACCTGGTGGCTTAAACTCACGCTGGGCACGTGTGTTTACGTGCCCAAGATCCAGAGAGGAGAATGGAGGAGAAAGGATTGTGGCATGGTCATCCTCTCTGGGGGGTGATTTCTCACTTTCTGTCTCTCTGTCTCTCTCTCTCTCTCTGTCTGGTGAGCACACGCGCCCTATAGCAAAAACCCCCCATAAAAAAAAAAAAAAAAAAAAAAAAAAAACAACTTCTATAATAGCACTGAGGATCATCCCATTGGTCTTCCTAGAAAAGGGATCTCTAATTTCACTAATAACATGAAGTAGGTTAAGAAATCTCCAAAACAGTTGGCTGCTTACGTAAATAGAACAGTTGGACACGCTGCGAGAAGCCCAGATAAACTATGTAAGGTGATCTATTGCAGAAAGAAAGTTCATTATCCCTTTTCAGATATTTGTTACAGAAAAAAAAAAAAAAAAAAAAAAAAAGTCCCCTAGAAGTGGGGATTGTGACATGACAAATAAAGAAAATGAACTTAATTGTGCAGGCCACCTGCCTGAAAAATTACACCATGATGGGGCTGGCAAGTGGTGTGGTGGTTAAGGGTTCTGAACTCTCACACAGCCAACTGTGGTTCGAGTCCTGGACCTAGCAGTTTGCCTTCTCACATGAACTGGCATCTGCAGACTTCCTGCCCAAAAATTACACCACGATAGTTGAACATATTTAGTTAACGCCAGTGATTCTGGTTCTTCACAGACAGGAAGCCCATCATCAAAATACAGTGGGTTTTTCCTGAGGTTTCTCAGGACCATGAAACAATGGCCCA
>NW_006159658.1:738122-762752 GCF_000334495.1 Tupaia belangeri chinensis | reverse complement strand
AGCAGGAATTTGAGATTGAACGTAGCTTTAACTTTCTGGAGAAAGAGAAGTATGAGTGAACTGGTAGCTTATTTGGTAAGGATAGATAATCTCGGAGTTGTGGTAGATTGTCTTCCTGTGCTGACCAATAGCTGACAGGAAGGAAAACAGTGCGTCACTTGGTTGCTGTGTAGACTTACTGCCTCCAGTGAGGTCACTACTTAAAAGCAAATTTGAAGAATATGTAATAGTCGGTCTAAACTTGCTTCAAGCAGTCATTAAAAGGTGGTGGTCAGAACTATCATCCGAAACAGAAATTATAGATGATGGAAATATTCAGATTTTAAAATAATTAAGGAACCAGCAGTTGGCGTAATGGCTATGTCACTGAGCTCCCATGTAATCGACCACAGTTCAAGTCCTGGACCCGGTGGCTTAAATTCATGCAAGGCGCGTGTGCATGCGTGCCCAGGATCCCAAGAGGAGAATGGAGGAGAAGGGATTGTGGTATAGCCATCCCCCTGGGGGGTGATTTCTCGCTTTCTGTCTCTCTGTCTCTCTCTTTCTAGCGAGTGCACGTGCCCTATAGCAAAAAACTCTCAAAAAAAAAAAAAAACCATAAATCATGTGTACTTGGAGATGTAAGTACCAGATATCATCCTTATAGCAAAATCCTCTCAAAAACAAAACAAACAAAACAAAACAAAAAAACCCACATAATGAAACCCTAACATCTACTTGACAATGAAGTAGAAAAATATCTGACAGGAGCAGTTTCAACTTCAATGATATCAAAGTGCACCAAGAAGACTGTTCAGCTTTGCTGCATTTGGGATTTAAACAGTTATTGTATAAGAACTACTGGGTCTTAATGCAACCCTTCTTAAGAATATCATTTTTATTATGTGAAAAAATAAGACAGCACTTATTACTAGGAACCACAAAGGCCAATCATCATCAATTTTTTTAAAGTTGTGTTTTATAAAAAGACACTTAAATGTGTGCAGCTCTTTTCTTATGTTGAAAAAGACTTTGAACATTTAAGATATCATAGCAAATAGGGAACCAGCAGTTGGAGTAATGGCTATGTCGCTGGACTCTCACGTAGTCGACCGCCGTTCACGTCCCGGACCCGGTGGCTTAAACTCACGCTGGGCGCATGTGCGTGCGTGCCCAAGATCCCGAGAGGAGAATGGAGGAGAAGGGATTGCGGCGTGGCCATCCGCCCTGGGGGGTGATTTCTCACTTTCTGTCTCTATGTCTCTCTGTCTGTCTGGCAAGCGCATGCGCCCTATAGCAAAAACCTCTCCAAAAAAAAAAAAGATATCATAGCAAATAATCAATATTAAAATTTTTTGTCTATACTGAGATGCTATGTATGCAAAATGTCTTAACTGTTAACAAGCCAATGTTTCATGATACCCATATCTGTTTAAAAAAAATTAAAACCAACCCTGCTCTGGCATGATAAAATCATGGACTTAAATCAGGGGTTTACATACATGTAGAACGTTATTGTCGACATGTGTTCCACACCATTTTTAAAACTTGAGAATATTTTCAGGTCTCTGGGTTTTGGGGGGTCTTTTGCTGCAAACATGATGTCATGTATGTATGCGTTATCCCTGTATAAGGAAAAAGGTGAACGTGTGTCCGTGTGACTGCTTCACTGGAAATGTCCATGGACTTGGCTCATTTATATCCACTTTTTCTTGTATATAAATTTCTTTTTTTTTTTTTTTTTGGCTCTTTTATTTCCCCTTTTTTTTTTATATAAATTTTTTTTTTTTTTTTTTTTTGAGAGGTTTTTGCTATAGGGTGCGTGCGCTCGCCAGACAGAGAGAGACAGAGAGAGAGAAAGTGAGAAATCACCCCCCAGGGGGGATGGTCACGCCACAATCCCTTCTCCTCCATTCTCCTCTTGGGATCTTGGGCATGCACGCACACGCTCACGGTGTGAGTTTTAAGCCACCGGGTCCAGGACACGAACCGCAGTCGACTACGTGGGAGTCCAGCGACATAGCCATTACACTAATTACTGGTCCCAGTATATAAATTTCTAATATTTTTCATTTCTGTATCATTTAAACTTCTGTCATGTGAGTACATTTACTAAATATTTCTAAAAATGGAGATTGATCTATAGGTGAGAATATGAAAAGGTACATTAATAAGTAAAAAATGCAAAGAAAAGGTGCAATATTAAGTCATCTATATAAAAATTAATATAAATATTTAGGTTTGATAGGCATAAACTAATTGTGGAAATATAGCCAAGACATTTTACAGAGGCTATTACTTGTGGGAAGTGGACAGGCAAGAAGAAGAGGAATGTTTTCATTTTATGCCCTACTTTACGTTACTCTTATAAGTGACAAATCAAAACCATTTATACAAAACTTAAAACATGAAAATAAACTACACTTCTATATTTCACAGGCAACAAGAGAAAAAAGCAGGTAGTGGAATCTAAGTAGTTACTTTTGATAAGTTTTCTTTTGATAAGAAGGGATATAAAAGATTTGGCAAAGGCGTCTACGAGGAGTTTCTATTCTATTTTAATGTTTTTAACTTATTAAAATGCCTGAAGTAAATATAGAAAAGTATTAACTCCTTTATAAAACTAATTAGTTATGACTTAATAAGGCTCATACTAACTACATTATTTTGAATGCTTGTCTGTCTGTTTCAGGTTTTTTATGAATTATTCATTTATCTATTTATTTTAAGCATTAAGGAAGAAGAGTTTATTTATTTATTTTTATCCAAAGGCGTGGCCACAATACAAGTTAGAGGAAGCAGTGTCTCTAGAGGGAAGTACTATCTTACCATTAGATCTTTTTGGTCATAAACTGGAAAATATTCTGAAATTACATATGACCAAATTTTCTTTGCCCTTTGAGAAAATTCAATGCCATCAAGAAAATGCTCCATCCCAAGAGAGCTGCTTGCTTATACAGAAGTTCTTCAAGTTTTCCAACCGGGTAGAAGAGTATTTGTTCAAAGAGAGAAAACAAATGTATTTAACAACAAATGCATTTAATCAAAATGTAGGTGACATGATAGCCTTCAGAAATGACGACCCAAAGACCAGGGGAAAACTGCCTAGATGTGGCAGTGGACAGCTATGGAGAAACGTGATTGGACAAAAGGGTGTCATCTAACGGTAAGAGGCCCAGGTGGGAAACCCAGCAAGGCCAGTCTTCATGTCCTTGGCCTCCCTGTGTAGCACTCCTTCCTCCTGCTATGGGGTGGGAGGCTTCCAAGGGAGAAGGGCGAAAGGAAAGAATAAACGTTCTAGGTTTTATGAGTTGCTGTGGAGGAGAAGAGTTCTAGTTTGGAGTAACCTATAGAGGCAGACTCCTGGATTGCTTGCCACCATATATGTGTTGGGATGGCTTTGGTAAAGATATCAGGTCCTTGGTGTCTCTGACAAAGAATTGAACAAAACATACCAATAGTGAAAAGAAAAGTTAGTTTATTAAGTAGAAGCAAAAGTACACTCCTAAGAGGTAGGAGCTGGCCTGAGTGAAGAGAGGGGAGGAAAAGAGGAGAGAGAGAGAGAGGAAGACACTCAAACAAATGATTTATTTAATTTTATTTATTATTATTATTTTTAATTTGCTTTAGGGCAAGTGCTCACCAGAGATAGAGAGAAAGGGAAAGTGAGGAGGCAAGTTAGCAGGTCTGGGACTTGAACCACAGTTGGACATATGAGAGTCCAGCGCCTTAACCACCAATTATTTAATTTCATAATAATAAGATAGAGAATGGGAATCCAAGGAATAAAAATTAAGAAGTAAATAATGAGGAGGCAGTTCTGTGGTGCAGCAGTGAAACACTGCTCAAGAGAAGTCAGAACCCACATGGCGACAAGAGTCTGAATCCTGATCCAGTCAGCTTAAAACACTGGGCATGTGCACAAGTGCCCAAGGTCCAATGGGCTGGAATTCTGGAGAAAGGGGATTTGGGCATGACCAGATTCTCTCCTTCTTTTTCTCTCTCTCACATGTACATGCACCTACTCCATCGTGAATAAAGAAAAAAATCTAAGTAAATAATGAAGGAATGACCTGATAAATTACCAAGTGATGTGATTTGCGGAATTTTATGTATTGTTTGAAAATGAGTATGCACAATGTCTAATGTGCCTTGGGGCTCAGAACGCTATATCCTGAAGCACGTGGCCCTGGAATGCTGAGTGCTTTGAATCAGAGGACACCAGAATGTCTCAGAAGTGAGATCTGTCTAACCTGCTACCCTCCTTTCTCCTGCTCCCCTTCCTCCCCCAAAGCATGTCATAGAAATCAGAATTCTTTTTTTTTTTTTCAAGAGAGATTTTTGCTATAAGGTGCATGTGCTTGCTGGAGAGAGACAGATATAGATAGCAAGAAATCACCCTTCGGGGGAATGTCCATGCCCCAATCCCTTCTCCTCCATCCTGTTCTCCTGATTTTGGGCACTTGGGCACACACGCACATGTGCCTGCCATGAGTTTTAAACCACCAGGTCTGGGACTCGAACTGTAGTCAAATCTGTGGGAGTCCAGAGACATAACCATTATGCCATCTGCTGGTCTCGAAACCAGAATTCTTCATCCCCAAGGTAGGTCAAAGAAACAAGAACTCTTCTCCCCCAAAGCAAGCCTTAAAACCTAGAAAGTTTATTCTCTCCTTTCACCCTTCTCCTTTGGAGACCTCCTGCCCCATAGCCAGGAGGAAGGAATGCTACACAGGGAGGCCAAGGACATGAATGGACTGGCCTTGCTGGGTTTTCTACCTGGGCCTCTTACCATTAGATGACACATTTTTTTTTTTTCTATAGGGCGCATGCGCTCGCCAGACAGACAGAGAGAGACATGGAGACAGAAAGTGAGAAATCACCCCCCAGGGGGGATGGTCACGCCGCAATTCCTTCTCCTCCATTCTCCTCTTGGGATCTTGGGCACGCATGCACATGCGCCCGGCATGGGTTCTAAGCCACCGGGTCCGGGACGCGAACCGCGGTCGACTATGTGGGAATCCAGCAACATAGCCATTACGCCAACTGCTGGTTCCCAAGATGACACCCTTTTGTCCAACCACATTTCTACATAGCTATCCATTCCTTGCCAAACCTAACCATAAAAACAGGCAATGTTCCCCTGGTCTTTGGGTTGTCATTTCTGAAGGCTGTCATGCCACATACATTTTGATTAAATACATTTGTTATTTGTTATTAAATACATTTGTTTTCTCTCTTTGATCTGTCTTTTGTCACATGGGTATTAACCATGACCTTTATGATCGGCGAGGAAAGGCCTTTCTATCCCTACACATACATGAAAAATTCAGAAAGGATACACACCTAGCATTCCATAGCCGTCACCTCTGGGGAAATGGGCTGGGCTAGAGGAGAGAGAAAAGGAATGTTAACTTCTTTATGCATGTCTGCATGTTAACCTTACACTGAATGCGCATTCGTTTTGTAATTCAAAAGTTACACATTTTTAATAGTTGAAGAGACTGTTACAGATCTCAGCAACATTTCAGAATATTTTGATTAAATAGTAAATAAAGTCAGGTTGCTGGGTCAGGTGAATTAGGCCCAGTTTGTAAGCTTGACAATCCCTCAATCCAAGGGGTAACCCATTCCAACTTTGATGTATTTACTGCTGTACCCCCAACACTTAAAACAACATCCTGTACCTAAGTGTCCAATCAGTATTAGTGGTTTGAATGATTGTGATGTAGAGGGGGGAAAAAAGACTTAAAGTCCTAGAACTACAGAATTTAGGGTCAAAACCTTTTAATATTGGTAAAGAAAAAACTATCAGGTCCAACAGCTTGGAAAAAAAACCAAGGGCATGTCTCACTCAGAAACACTTATTTGAAGTTCCAAATAAGTGAGTACGTTTGAGTTGGGATTCCGCTTCCTGAAGATTTAAGGAAAAGGTCCTTTTCCTGCTAGATATCCAAGCTGGAACAGCAGCAGAGCATGGACAGTGATTTGGCTCCAGGGAGGTTTGCAGCAATGACTCATCCTTTGAGAATCTCCACTCCATGGTGAGGACATGAGGCATGTAGCAGGTGCTGGGTGGAATTAGGGGGGAAAAAATCAGGCACTATAACGAAAAACGTTTGCTTTTCTCCAAGCTCTGTCGTGCCTTATGACACTACAGAGGCAAATCCAACAGGAGGGAATTTCTAATCTCTGCTTAGTTACTAAGGTCTGTAGATGGTTTACTAAGGAAATACTTGGTTTCCAGAGTAATCTCCTTATTCAGTAAAGACTCTTGGAGGACATTTATCACACCCTAGATTGTCAAAAAAAAATTTTTTTTTAATTTGGGGGCCAGTCCTGTAGCCCAATGGTTAAGGGAGCTGGATTCCATATAGTCGGCCATGGTTTGAATCCTGGATTCAACAGTTAGAAAAACATTCAGGGCACATATGCATGGGTGTCCAAAATCTTGACAAGATGGAGAAATGGAGAAAGAATTGTGACATGACCATGTTCCCTTGGGGGAGTGTTTTCTCCTTCTCCCTCCTATCTCTTTCTCTGGCAAGCACATGTGCCCTCTGGCAAATAAATTTTTAAAAAATCTGTCAATACCCAGTGCTGGCAGGAATGTTGAGCAATGAGAACTGGTGGGACTTTGGCAATATCTAGTAAAGTTGCACATGCTCAAACCATACCACTCAGGAGTTTTCCACTTAACAGGGGAAGTGCCCAAGAATTTCATTGCATCATTGATTATCACTCATAATAGCAATCCACTGGAGCCAACACAAATATGCATCATTAGAATAAATGTATTGTGATATATTCAAAAATTAGACAGTATAAATAATAAACATATATGAACTACACGCTATGAGAATCAACATGGATAGATGACAAAACACAATGCTGAGTGGGGAAAACAAATACAAGTCAGGGGCCAGCAGGTGGTTTGGTGGTTACGAGTGCTGGACTCCCACATGGTTGACCATGGTTCAAGTCCTGGACCTGGCGGTTTGCTTTCTCACTTCCCCCCTCCCCACTCTGTCCCTCTCTGGTCAAGTAAATAAGGTTAAATAAAAATAATTCTTAAAAAAAATGCAAGTCAAAAGAATGGACAAAACTGTCCCACTTGCACAATGTTCAAAAGCAGACAAATCTAACATTGTGCAGTTTTGGAGATACAGGAGGTACAGCCATATTTGAAATGTAAGGAAGAGCTGGCTCAGTAGTGTAGTGGTTAAGCACACATGCTGGGTCCCACATAGCCAACCTCAGAGTCCTGGCCCCCGTGGCTTGAAAAATACTTTGGGCACCTATACAAGCATGTCCAAAATCCTGTTCAAAAGAGACATGGAGAAAAAAGGTTGGTGTCTGGGCCAGCAGGTGGTGTGGTGGTTAAGGTGCTGAACTCCCACATGGCTCACCACGGTTCAAGTCCCAGATCTAGAGGCTTGCTTTCCTACTTTCCCCTTCTGTCTCTCTGTCTCTCTCTAGTCAAATTAAACAAATAATAATGATGATAATAAATGAAATAAAATTATTCTTTAAAAAAAAAAAGGACAATGTCTCCAAAATACTGATGGATGGAGACATGGAGAAAACTGGTAGTATGGGATAGTGCTCTCTTTCTCTCTTGCATTAAAAAAGTACAAAATAAATAAAACACAAGAAAATAATAAACACAAGATTTCCATGTGTAGTTACTTGGGCAGGGCAGCTGCAGGAGGAGATAAGGGTGGGAACTGTGAGGGCTTGACAGATGCTGCTGCTATTCTACTTGTGAGGTTGAGGGTGAGTACATGGGTGGCAATTTTATTATTATTTAGAATGTACGTATTCAGTATATACACTCTTCCAAATGTATGATACACCACACGATAAACTTTGAAAAGGAATACGGTGAAGCATCCAAGTTAATCAGTTACTGATTTCAATTGTAAACATTCAATGGTAAACATAAGGATGATCATATCACTTAATATTTATTTTTAAAGAGTTATCTGGTTTCATTTGATTTATTCATTCATTTATTTTAATTTGACCAGAGAGAGACACAGAGAGAGAGGGAACGTGAGAAAATGAGCCACCATGTCCAGGACTTGAGCCGTGGTCAGCTATGTGGGAGTGTCTAGTGCTCTAACCACAAGGCCACTGCTGGCCCCATTACTTAATATTTGTATGACCTTTTAGATTACAACATGCTTTCACTTTTTGTTTGTTTAGGGTTGTTTTTTTTAGTTTTTGGTTTTTGTTGCTATAGGACACATGCACTCAGTGGATAAAGACAGAAAGAGAAAGACAGAGAGAAAGTGATGAAACACCCCCGACCCCCAGGGAGGATGGCCATGCCACAATTAACCTGGTGATAATACTCACACCAGGCAAAATTGTGGGCCAGCAGCTAGCGTAGTGGCTAAGGCAAGTGGTTTCCACATGGCTGACATGTACAGTTGAGTCCTGGACCTGGTATCTTGGAAAACATGCTGAGTACGTGTGAATATGTGCCCAAAATCCTGAATGAGAATGGAGAAAGGATTGTGGTGTGACTATTTCCCATAGGGGGTGCTTTCTCACTTTCCCTGTCTGTCTCGGTCTCTCTGGCTACTGCGCATGCTCTATAGCAAATTATTAAAATGAAAAAAATTAAAGGCTAATATTTATTGAGTGCTTCCATGATGGTACTGTTTTAAGTGCTTTGCATGCATTAATTAATTTACTCCTAACAATCCACTAGAGTGGGCAAGGAATATTCTCTGAATCAGCCAGGAAATCTGAGGCCATTGTAGGTATTTCAGAAAGGATATTTAATACAAGGACTTGGTTACAGAAGTGTTAGAAGCACAAGAGAGTACAAAGAGAGGACCAGCCCTGGGGACCAGTGGTTAAGGGAGCTGGTTCCATGACCAACTATGGTTCAAGTCTAGGTCTTATCAGCTTGACAAACACAGCAGGTGTGTGTGTGTGTGTGTGTGCGTGCCCCAAATCCTGACAGGATGGACAAATGGAGGAGAAGACATTATGGTAAGGCTATGCCCCATTGAGGGATGCTCTCTCCCTGTCATTCCTTCTGGCCAGTGCACGTGCCCTCTGGAAATTTTTAAACAGAAAGAGACTATAAAGGGAGAAGATGATGGAATCTTTATGTACATCAAGAGGCAGCTTCCCTAGAAATGGAAAAGAAAAATGGAAAAGGATGGTCCCCAGAATGGGCAAGCATGCATTTATCTGAGGCCACCAGCTCGTACTGTCTCTTGCCTGGAATCTAGGAACTCACAGGCCTGCTGCTGCTGCTTCTGCTGGAACCAGCACTCCTGTCGGAGCCCGCAGTTGCCACCTGCTGCTACTGCCACACTGCCACCTCCAACGCGGGAGCCAGAAACTGATACCTGCTTCTCTCTTTTTGTTTTTGTTTCAATGATTTTTTAAAAAATATTTATTTATCTAACTTTATTTGTTATTATTATTATTATTTAATTTGACCAGAGAAAGAGTGAATGAGAGAAAGCAAGAGAGCAAGCCACCAGGTCCAAGACTTGAACTGTGGTCGACCATGTGGGAGTCTAGCACCTTAACCACCATGTCACCTGCTGGCCCCTTGTTTCAATTATTTCAATGTTCATTCTATTTTATAGTTTTATTCTTTTACCTTTAAAATAGATTTGCAATCTCTGTGCATAAACTATCGGGTCATCTGAAAAGTCATAATGTGTTTTTCTATGCAAAAATGCGTCATGACTTTTCCAACAACCCAATAAATGCAATCATTCCCTTTCCTTTTCACTTTCCAATTGCACATGAACGTGGCCTACTGGCAGAGTCTATTTAGAACCCCACCAGAAGAAATCATTCCAATAAGCAGATAATAAGGAGTTCATGGGCTTGAGTATCACCAGTTGATATCTGACACAATTCGTGTTCTGGAGGCGAGGAAGTAAAACAGAGCTTGAATAATTTCTGTGCACAATTAGTAAGGAGGAAAACTGAGATTCCAACTCAAGCTTCCTACCCACTTTCCACTGGTCCTTAGTATGTGCTTTGTACTCCAGCCAAACCATACGTTGTCATTCACTCATGTTGGGCTCGCCTTCACCTTGATACATGCTCATAGTTTCCCCCTGAAATGCCCTCTCAGCATCTCTCTCTCTGCCCACATGAAAGACTTATGGATCGTTCGATATGAAAGGAAATTAAAGATTATTTAGCTCAACCCTTTCAGTTTACACCCAAAACAACAACAAAAATCTCGGTCAAGCATCTAGCCCAAGGTCAATTAATTGTTACTAATACTGGATGTCAAACCCAAACTCCTGGTCTAGTACTCTATTCATCTCAAAAGTGTTTTCTCCCGTAACATTTTCCCAACTTATTCTAACCGCCACCAAGCTTTCCCTTTGCTACCACTCATAACATTTGTCTTGTCATCCATGCTGGGGCACTGAGTTTTCACTGGTGTCTAAGTTATTACCTATGACCTCATAATGGATCTAATCACTCATCGTTGAAGTCTTCAGAAGAGTAACTCTGCCATTTATTTATTTTGAATCCTTTCAGACCAAACAAGGTAGAAATTCTACGATTGTAAAGTGTTTATTTAGCCTGAGGCCAGCAGATGACATGGTGGTTAAGGGGCTAGATCCCACAAGCAGTTCCGCAGCTTGAAAAGTATGCTGGGCACATGTGCATGCATGCCCAAAATCCCAGGAGGAGAGCGGAGGACAAGGGGCTATGGCCTGCCCACCCACTGCAGGGGTGATTCCACTCTCTTCTCTCTCTGTCCCTCTCCAGCAAATGCATGTGCCCTATGGCAAAAATTTTTTAAATAAAAACAAATTAGATCAATTTTATTTTTGATCAAATGAACTTTAATTCAGATATTCATCATTGACAATGTGGAATTAATCAGTGACTCATAAAAGTCTTTATGGCTGTCTTTGAAATGTATATTCAAAATTTCATTTTTTCCGAAACAGCTGATCTCTGCTTAGACATTTATATTTAGATATTCAAAAAGGAACAAAACAGAAGGAATCACATAAATTCCCCCGAATTTTCCATTTTGCACTACAGAACAACCAGTACTTTATAAGAAGGGGGAGAGCTCATCCAGAAACAGGAGCACCATTCACATGTTTTTAGTCATTTTCTTCCGGACATGAAGAATCCAAGGAATACAGCTGGGAATTGTCGCCCTGGTTTGAATTGCTCTGTTATCTCCAGAGAGCGAGGAATCGGTAAAACTGAATCCACATCAGAAACAACGCGAAGGGCTCAAATTAACTCTGGAGTTACATTCGGAAATCAACAGCCTTCTCAGACAAGCATTCACTCATTTATTGGTGCCCCAAATATGTCATATACCAGGTGTGAGAGCAGGCACTGAAGACGCCAACAAGCTCCCAGTCTGGTAGGGCAGAGAGGCAGCTGAGTGATCATTTCACAGCACCAGAAGTGCCTGTCAAGCTTCAAGTCATCAAAGCCCAGCTCCAGTGCTTCTTCAGTGCCTCAGCCTCCAGTTCCAAGAGAACTGGTCATTCCCTCTGCCTGTTCTCCAGGTGTACCCTCCCTAGTCCCAACGCTTTCATAGTTCTAGACATCTCCATTGCTTCTGCAGCTCCTGCAGTGCACAGTGCTGTGCTGTAGAGGGACAGAGTGCATGCTTATGGCCCTGAACTTAGTGGTAAAGACCAAATGGGGGAACCAGCAGTTAGCGTAATGGCTATGTCGCTGGACTCCCACATAGTCGACCGCAGTTCGCATCCCGGACCCGGTGGCTTAAAACTCACGCCAGGTGCGTGTGCGTGCGTGCCCAAGATTCCGAGAGGAGAATGGAGGAGAAGGGATTGCAGCATGACCATCCCCCCTGGGGGGTGATTTCTTGCTTTCTGTTTCTGTCTCTCTGTCTGTCTGGTGAGCACACACGCCCTATAGCAAAACCCTCTCCAAAAAAAAAAAAAAAAGACCAAATGGAAGACATACTCTTACCACTGTGGGTGTGAGTGTCAGTGGGTAGAGTCTGTTTCGTGCAAAATTCCATAACTTTCAAAAATGTAAATGCCGGGAACCAGCAGTTAGCGTAATGGCTATGTCGCTGGACTCCCACGTAGTCGGCTGCGGTTCGCGTCCCGGACCCGGTGGCTTAAAGCTCACGCCAGGCGCGTGTGCGGGCGTGCCCAAGATCCCGAGAGGAGAATGGAGGAGAAGGGATTGCGGCGCGACCATCCCCCCTGGGGGGTGATTTCTCGCTTTCTGTCTCTATGTCTCTCTCTGTCTGTCTGGCAAGCGCACGCGCCCGATAGCAAAAAAACCTCTCCAAAAAAAAAAAAAAAATGTACAGACCCATACTCTTAGACTTAGCAGTTTCAGTTCTAGAAATGTAGTCAATAGAAACATTTATTGACAGATATAAAAAAAAAAACAAGAATGCCCACCTAGCATTGTTTGTAACAGTTTTAAATGGAATAAAAAACAGAATATTCACGAACAGAGAAATAATTGATTCAATGGAATAATATTGAGCTATTTAATAAGTGTGATTTCAGCCAGTATATCCTGATATGAAAAGATAAGAGGGGGGAAAAATAAAATAAAGCAATATATGTATTGGAATTTAATTTGTAATTATAAAAGAATTTCAAGGAGTAGAACAAGAATAACTGTTTTAAATTTTTTAGTCTTTTGTTCTTAAAGAGATTTTTTGCCATAGGGCACATGAGCTCACCAGAGAGACAGAGAGACAAAAAGTTAGAAGCCACGCCCCAGAGTGGATGGCCACACTGCAATCCCTTCTCCATTCACCTCTAGGGATTCTGGGCACACATGCACAACGCACCTGGCATGAGTTTTTTAAGCCACCAGGTCCAGGACTTGAACCGTAGTCAATTACATGGGAGTCCAGTGAAGTAACCATGAAACCTTCTGCTGGTCCCAAAATTTTCAGTTTTTACCCTAGTTATTCTATATTTTTTACCATAGGAATTGCTTTTATAATGCTGTATATTTTATATAGATATGTACGTATGTAAACACATCCACTTAAATGCATGAGTATCCACGTAAGATAACCCTACCTTCTATATGTTTTATGAATACCTTCTTATTCAATCTTTCCAAAGAGTAGAGAAAAAAAATGAGAAATAATTAATAAAATTATATCTACGAACGTGAAAATAAGGAAATGATGAAAGGGCAAGTCATAAAATACAAATAAGTTAACATCCTGTTTTTGCTTAAGACTACCTTTTTAGGGCCCAGTCAGGTGATATGGTGGTTAAAGTGGCTGGAGCCCACATAACTGGCTGCACAGTTCAAGTCTTGGACCTGGCAGTTTGAAAAACACACCAGATACATGTGCATGCATACCCAAAATCCCAAGAGGAGAACGGAGGAGAAGGGATTGCAAAGTGGTCATTTCCCCCTGGAGGTGCTTTCTCACTTTCTCTCTCTCTCTTTCTGTCTCTCTCCAGCAAGTATGTGTCCTATGAAGAAACTAAGATAAACAAAAAACTGCCTTTTAAGAAAATGTGTGTTGGGCCGGCAGGTGGTGTGGTGATTAAGGGCGCTGGGCTCCCACGTGGCTGACTGTGGTTTGAGTCTTGGACCTAGCAGCTTGCTTTCTCGCTTTCCTTTTCTCTCTCTCTTTCTCACTCTGTCCCTCTCTGATCAAATTAAAATAAGTAAATAAATAAATAAATTTAAATAAAATCATTCTTTAAATAAATCAAAAAAAGAAAATGCATGCTGTGTTTAGAAAAAATTCAGGAGCAATAAATACTAACATATTAAAATAATTACTACATACAATGAAATTTAAAATAGAAACTTTCATTATTTCTTTTACCCTTCATACTTCTGTATTATTCCAATTTCTTATTAGTACCTGCTAATTTTATAATTAGATAATGACAGCAATGGAAATAAATGAATAAATACTACTCAACTCTTGACATTTTTCTTGGGCCTTTCTGCCTAAAAAAATATTGCAGGTTGGGGCCAGCAGTTGGTGTGGCGGTTGAGACACTGGACTCCCACATGGCTGACCAAGGTTCAAGTCCTGGACTTGGCAGCCTGTTCTCTCACTTTCCCTCTCTCTCTGTCTCTCTCTGGTGACTGTGTGTGCCCTGTAGCAAATTTTAAAATAGTAATACTAAATAAAATCAAATAAATAATTTTAAAATATATTGCAGAATAATGTGACTGTCAATGACAGGAGGAGTAGATGTTAGCAGATAGGCAAGTTGATAAACATGAGCTGAGGCCTTTATCACAGACAATAAGGTATGAATATATTTTATGCAAGTAAACTTTATTTTGTATGCATAAAAAAATGAGTGAGGATTCTTTACAATGTATACTTTTTTGTTGTTCAGTTTTGTTGTAGAGCACTTGCCAGAAAAAGGCAGAAAGAGAGGAAGAGTAAGAAATCAGCCCCCAGCGGAGATGGCAACACACGGGTCCGTTCTCCATTCTCCTCTTGGGATTTTGGACATGCATACACACGCGCCCGGTGGGATTTTCTTTGTCTTTCTTTCTTTCTTTCTTTTTTTTTTTTTTTCATTTTTTTTTGCTATAGGGCACATGTGCTCGCCAGAAAGAGAGAGAGAGACAGAAAGCAAGAAATCACCCCCCCCCCAGGGGCATGGCCAACCCCTTCTCCACCATTCTCCTCTCAGGATCTTGGGCATACACACACATGTGCCCGGCTTGAGTTTAAGCCATCGAGTCCGATACTCGAACTGTGATCAACTACATGGGAGTCCAGTGACGTGGCCATCACGCTAACTGCTGGTCCCCCGGGTGTGATTTTCAAGCCACTGGGTCCAGGACTTGAACTGTGCAGTTGGCCACCTGGGATCCAGTGCCTTAAACGTCACACCACCTGCTGGGCTGATAATGCATACTTTAGGCAGGAATCATCTTCAGTCTTCTGATCTCCTTCCTGTTGACACAGCCTAGACCCCTGGCCGTCCTCTGATGCCCTCTGCACTCTCCCACCTTCCGGCCTTGTGCTCCTCTCGCTCTAGGTAGCGTTTCACGTTTCTCTTCCTCGAGAAGTCTTGCGGTTATTTAAGGACCTCCTCACATATTATTTCTACTGTAACATTTTCCTGGATTGCCTCAGCTAAATATATCCATACCTATTATATTCTATTGGGTCGTCAGAAAGGTCATGACACATTTTTCTGTTTTTCTATGTAAAAATGAGTCATGACTTTTCCAACGACCCAATAACATTTATATTTATTATGATAAGCTTTTGTATTATAATGTTTTGATTTTTTGGATATTTGTTTGCTTTTGGTATGAGTCTGTATTTCCACTGGATTGTGAATCTCTAGAGATTAAAATATAGTTTAATTCATTCCAGTTTTGGCTTGGCACAGTTTTTTGTTTGTTTGTTTTGCTTTTGTTTGTTTGTTTGCTATAGGACACATGCACTCACCAGAGAAAGAGAGAGAGAAAGTGAGAAATTGTCTCTCAGGGAGTTAGCCATGCCACAATCCTTTCTCCTCTACTGTGCTCTGGGAAATTTGAGCATGGATACACATGTGCTTGACATGGTTTTTTGTTTTTGTTTTTTGCTTTGTTTTGTTTTCTTTTTAAAGAATTATTTTATTTAACTTTATTTATTTATTCATTTATTTTTAATTTGATCAGAGAAGAACAGAGTAAGAGAGAGATAAAGAGAGAGGGAAAGTGAGAAAGTAAGCTGCCAGGTCCAGGACTCAAACTTTGGCCAGCCTATAGTCCAGCACCCTTAACCACCACACCACCTGCTGTTTTTTAAGATGCCAAGTCCAGGGTTCAAACCATGCAGTTGGCTATGTGGGATCCAGCCACCTTAACCACCACAACACTGGCTGGATGTTGGCATAGGTTATTTTTCACACACCAGCTATTTGAGAGATGTTATATGAGATTAATAAAATGGGTTTAGGCAGGTCATTTCTCCCCAGCCATTCCCTACCCCAATAGCATGAAGGGTCACTCTCTGTAGGATCTTTTATTTTTTTTTTTCCATTTCTAAAACAAAACAAAACAAAAGCAAAAACGTACAAAGTGAGAAACTTATGTACAGATGTATTCTTTCTCTAACCATACAACTGTGTTCTGTAGGAAATGTCCTGAATTATACACTCCTACTTCTGTTTTTTTATTTTTCTTATCTAAGCCATTTAGAAATGACTCACTTTGAAACTCTTCCTGTGAAGACAGATAGTCGTCTAGAGGATGAGGTTGAATTTATCAGCAGAAGCAGAGAGAGAGAAGAAAAAAGGGAAGCTCAGCAAGTTTCCTAAACATACCCCATGACTTCATTGTGGCTAAGTGCGGGGACTACACAGGACCCGTGAGGACCTCCAGTCTGGTGCTGAAGTTTCAGCTTCTTGGTAAGAAAAGCCTAGAGCCACCTGACAGCTTGTGCCTAACCTGTTTTGCTCACTAGAGATTACAATTTGAGCATCATTAACCTCTATCCCATTCCTTCTCCAACTCTCCTTTCTTTTGTCTTAACCCCCTATCTACCCCACCTTTCCTAAATATTCCCCATTGCGTTTATTGTTGCTCTTAACATATTTATTCTGGCACTAATAGAGAATTTTTTAAAAGAATGCTGTATTTCATTTTATTTATTATCATTATTCATTTTAAACTTGAACAGAGAGAGGCAGAGAGAGCGGGTAAGTGAGAAAGCAGGCCACCAAGGTGCAGGACTTGAACTGTAGTTGACCATGTGGGAGTCCAGCACCCCAACCACCATGCCACCTGTCAGCCCCACTAATAGTGAATTTTTGTTTTATTTTTCCTGTCTTAAACTGGATATGTTTGTCCTCTAACCTTTGGTTCCAGTTACAAAACAAAACTTTGTACCCCCACTAGTTTTGTTTTTTGAATTGATCATCTATATCTGAAATTTTTTATTCCATTTTTTCTTTTCTTCTTCTAGTCTTTTGCTCCTTTCTCAATGGCATTGACACTATCATCCTATTATTAGTAATTGATTCTGGGATCTACTTTGCTTTTATCATTGAATTTCAGTTTCAGGGTTTTGTTTATTGTTTTTAATTACGGCTGACTGATTCAACATTGAAAACTAAAAAAAAAAATTTACTAATCATCTTTTTAAATACTCCAACTGTTTATTTACATGTGCAAGTGCAAAATTCTCAGTGATGACAGCTATAAAAAAGAAAAATAGGCACAGGTTTTATCCTGAAGTCCAGCTCATTCTAGCAGTAGAAATCTCAGACATGCAAACTTACTGTAAAACGAAGCAGTTTCATCCATCTCGTTGAGAGATGAACTTTTGATAACATTCTTTATGTTCAATATTAGTCCACCAAAGTGAGGAGTTTATCTGTGTTCTGGTCAACTGCGTGCTGGCAATAACTGAAGTGATAATGTGACACAGAGGGCACTTAGCACCTCGCCCCTCATTGTCACAGGGTGCTAACAACACATTTCAGTTTCCGTTCATGTAGACATGATCCTGTGAGATCTCATATTTTTGACCCAGAGATGTATTCTCAGTGAAGCACTTTAAAGCCTGGCATGCTTACAGCAGGTGAAATTCTGTGAGAATACAAATTTGAGTTCAAAGAGAAAAGGAAGAGGTAAAATTCCCAAGTGCTTAATAAGAGCTTGAGGTTGGTGGTTTTGTTTTATTTACTTTTCGTGCTTGTTTTGAATGAATGATTTTTCTTAGCATAGCAGCGGTTACAATGTGAATTTTCAGTACATGAGAATAACGTGGGTAATCAGCATATCCACCATCTCAACCGCCTTCTACGAATCTTAAATGTAGAGGCGTATTTCATGTATTCAAATGTGGAGGTGTATTTCATGTATTCAAATGCAGAGGCATATTTAATGTATTCAAATGTAGAGGCATATTTCATGTATTCAAATGTAGAGGTATATTTCAATGTATTCAAATGCAGAGGTATTTTGGTGTTTTCAACCAAAACAACTTGGAGAAACGTAAAAAAGTCATCTTGTTGTGAAAGACTTTTAAGCCTCGACTAACATATACTTCCATTTCGTGACAGGTTGTATGTGATCTGTAAAAGACAGCTTGTGCCACATAATTCCATGTCCTTGTGTTGGAATTTTACTCTTTTCAGCCCCTGTTACTTCAGTGTGTACTGCCCTCGGTTCCTTCCCTTCTAGGAGCAATCCCGTAGGTTTTTCAGTTCTGTGATTCTTTGTGGTAAGAGGAGCATTGGCCTAATAGACATTGGACCTAGGATCTGAGAACACCCTTATTGTGCTATGTGAAAGTCATCCAACTTACTGAGTTTCAGAGTCAAAATCTGCAAAATGGAAGTAGTCAGGAGAGATGAGTGCTTAATTTCCTTTCAGCGCTAGTTCTATGACTCTTCTCCCAGTATTTTATGGATCTGTGCAGGAATCTGTGTGTTGAAGTGGGACAGTGGATCAGGGTAGCTCCCATGTACGCAGGGTAGGAAGGGATTATGATAGGACTTGAATATTTGAGTAGACACAGCCATGGAAAGAAAAGGGAATCATTTCTTTCTTTTATTATTTTGTTGACTCAATATTTTAACTTCTGCTAATTGAATATGACTGCATTTGGTTAACTCAGCAAAACTACTTTGAAATCAGAAAAATATTTTGGGCCTCTGTCAAAAGAAATGTAAAATGGTATTTCATACAGAAAGAATGCGAAACTTATGACAAAGAGGAAGTTAGAAAGAACAGCATAGGAATTAAGGGAGCAGGCTGGGAAAGGATTACATGGCTATGAATTTGATTTTTTAATCGAATTGAAAAAGAAAAAAAAAGTCAGTTCCCAAAACAAGCATTCATCCATTCAAGTGATCTTTAGCCTTTACATCATATAAGTCACTGTACTAAATTCTGTGGAAGAAGCATTTATGAAAAAGACTTATTTGTACCATCATGAAATGGATGCCCAAATGAGAGCTATGACAGCCATGGTCATAATTATAATGCAGTCTAAAATATGTCACTACATAGAGAATATGAAAAAAGTTCCATATGCATGCGAAACTTAAGAGGCTAAAGAATTAACTTTTGATCAGAGAGAGACTATTTCAAGGAAAATATATTATTGAGTTTGATTTTGAAGAATGGGTAGAATTTCAACAGGTGGAGATTAAGGATGGAAGAAAGAAGCTCAGAGAAAGGCATAATTCCAGATAAAAGTAAACAACACTAGCTAAGAATAGAGAATGCCATTAACTTGAACTAGTAAATTGTTCAGGAAAGATAAAAGGTAGGGTATATTTACAGAAGTGTTCAAAATTAGAAGAAGATATTTCACAGAGGTCAAGAGAGGAGAGTTTTAGGAAGTCAACATATCAAAGGAGATAAACATTGTGGAGGATGAGGACAGAGAAAGATGTTTGGATTTATTTTTTAGAGGTAATCTTAATAGAGTGAGAGAAGAAGACGACAAATTAGGAAGCATTAGAAAGTGAGTGGTCGGAACACTAGACCCCCAAAAATATCCTTAGAGAGAAACTACATTAAATCAAGAGACTTAGGAGAAGTAATGCCCTGACGTGAAGTAGGACCCTCGATTGGATATCGTTGTGAACAAAACAACTGTTAAAGATATTCTGGGGACGGATGGAAAATAACTGGTTAAAGACTGGGTATCTGGGTGAGCCTGTGAGGTGGTGATTAAAGAGGCTAGATACCATGTGGCTGTCTGCATGGTTTGTGTCCTGGACTCAGTGGCATCTGTGCCCCTGTGCCCAAAATCCCAAGAGGAGAATGGAAGAGGAGATTGCAGCATAGCCATCCCCCAGGTAGTGATCTCCCTCTCTCTCTCTCTCTCTCTCATCTCCAGTAAGCACATGTGCCCTATAGCAAGCCTAAGGAAAATTTTTAAAAAGCTGAATATTCTTTAAGGTAAATCTTGCTGTGTAACGTTGAGACTGCTAATTTAAGAAAGAAAAAGATTTATAAAACAATATGCATTAACAGCCATTGCATTATTCACAATAGCACAAAGATGGAAACAATGCAAATGGCCATTGGCAGACAATTGACAAACAAAATACAGTATATACATTCAATGAAATCCTATTCAGCCTTAAAAAGAGGAATGTCTGACACCTGCCACATAACTTGGAGGAAACCTGAGGATATTATCCTAGGTATAATTAGCCAGACACCAAAAGACAAATATTGCTATGATTCCGTTTAGGTTGGGTTTCTGGAATAGTCAAATTCATAGAAACTGAAAGTAGAATGCAGTTAGTCAGGGACTGGGGGAAAAGGAAACAGAATTACTTTATGAGTACAGAGTTTCAGTGTTGTGAGACAAAAAGTTCTAGAAATTGGTTGCACAACAACATGAATATGGTAAACACTAGTGAACTGAATATTTTTAAATGATTAAGGGGAAGCCAGCACGTGGCATGGTGGTTGAGGGCAGTGGACTCCCACATGGCCAACCATGGTTCAAGTTCTAGACCTGGTGTCTTTCTGTCTCTCTCTCTCTCTCTGTCTCTCTCTGATCAAATAAAAACAAATAAATAAAATTAAGTAATTTATTTTTAAAAAATGGTTAAGAGGGGCTATCAGGGGATGTGATGGTTAAGGTGTTGGATTCTCACATCGCTGACCACAGTTCAAATCCCAGAACTGGAGGTTTGCTTTCTCACTTTATCTCTCTCTATCTCTCTCTGATCAACACATGTGCCCTGTAGCAAATTAAAAAATAATAATGTAATTAAATAATGTTTAAAAATATTTAAGATTATAAATTTTATGTTATAATACTTAATCACTATTTAAAATTTTTAATATGTGTATATGTATATGGATATATATGGAGAAAGATCCAGAGGATATAAGTTAAGAAATTAAAGTAGTAATCAATGGCTGGTGAGTATATGACATTTTAACATTATTTTTACTTATCTATATTTCCCAATCTTCTTCATGCATATTTTCTGCTTTTGTAATAAAAAAGCTATGTTTCCCAAGTTATATTCATAATATACAAATAGAAACAAAATGATGGGTGGTGAAGAAGTCAATGCAGAGATTCAACTTGAGAAATGTTTAGCCAAAGGAGAGGTTGTATCTAAGACCTGAGTGAGTCTAGAACACCTCTTTCTGTGAGGGAATGGATCGTCTGCCTTCAGAGAATTAGAAGATCTGCAAAGTTAAAATTTTGCATATCAGTATATGTAGGTGATGGAGCTCCCTAAAGCCCTCTCGTGCCACTGACTGAAGACCTAAGTCTAGAAGATTTTGTTTGCTCATTTGGCTTATTTGTTCATTTTCAAGTAGGTGACATGGGGTGAAGAAAGAACCTAGTGAAAAATGAAAGCTATCAATAGATAGTAGAAAAAGAAAGAGGACAAATTTACAGTGATACAAACTTTTAAAGGAGGTTATTATTTTGATACACAACTAAGTCAATACAATAGATTCTGAATGGTCCATCAAAGAACATTTTTTGCGTGTTGCAGTGTGAAGTCAAGGAATACAAACTTAAACAAGGCGAGAGCCTTTGGGCTTTGTAGTTCCACATCATTACAGGAGAAAAGCAAGTGGCATGGTGGTTGAGGGTACTGGACTCCCACATGGCCGACTGTGATTTGAGTCCTGGATCGGGATCATTACACGAGAAAGTTAGAATTCTAATACTTTTGGGGCCAGCAAGTGGCATGGTGGTTGAGGGTACTGGACTCCCACATGGCTGGTCAAATTAAAATATACAAATAAATAATAAAGTTAGATAAAATAATTCTTTTTAAAAAAGAATTCTAATATATTTCTTTTTTTAATTTGACCAGAGAGCAACAGAGAAAGAAAGAGAGAGGAGAGAGAAAGTGAGAAAGCAAGGTCCAGGACTTGAACCACAGTAGGCCATGTGGGAATCTAGCACCCTTAATCACCACGCCACCTGCTGGCCCCTAGTACTTCTTTTTAGTTTTTTCCATAGGGTGTATGTGCTCATTAGAGAGTGACAAAGACAGAGAAAGGGAACATGAGAAATCACCCCCAGCAGGCATGACCACGCAGCAGTCCCTTCTCTACCATTCTCTTCTTGGGACTTTGGGCCCAGGCACACACTCATCCAGCATGATTTTCACACCAGTAGGTCTGGAACTCTAATTGTGGTCGGCCATATGAGAACCCAACACCTTAACTACCACACCATCTGCTGGCCCCATACACATTTTGTTTTCATAAGATGCTGTTAACTTTCACATTTCTTTTCATCTTTTTTGCAGAACTTTAGCAATGGAGTCTTTCTCTACTGAGAACAATTCAACCGACCCGCTCTCAGAGCCTTTGGATAAACCTCAAGTAATTCTCTCCATGGTCATTCTCAGCCTCACGTTTGTGTTGGGGTTACCAGGCAATGGGCTGGTGCTGTGGGTGACAGGCCTAAAGATGCAGCGGACAGTGAACACAGTTTGGTTTCTCCATCTCACCCTGGCAGACTTTCTCTGCTGCCTCTCCTTACCCTTCTCCCTGGCTCACTTGGCCCTGCAGGGATTCTGGCCCTATGGCCCTTTCTTCTGCAAACTCATCCCTTCTGTCATTGTCCTCAACATGTTCGCCAGTGTCTTCCTGCTCACCGCCATTAGCCTGGACCGCTGTCTTCTGGTACTCAAGCCAGTCTGGTGCCAGAATCATCGCAGCGTGCGGACAGCCTTTGCTGTCTGTGGGTGTATCTGGCTGGTGGCTTTTGTGATGTGTGTACCTGTGTTCATGTACCGGGAAATGTCTGTTGAAGGCGACTACTATGTGTGTGACTACAATTATGGCCCCTCCAGTTCATATTATGAGGACTTCACCTCTGACCTGGATCTTCTGGAGAATGGGTCCCTCGACTACTCTGTTGAACAGCTGCCTGGAGAAATGGATAATAGGTTAGATCCTTCCTCTTCCCAAACAAATGATCATCCATGGACAGCCACCACTGTTCTCCAGCCTCAAACATTTCAAAGACCTTCTAGAGAGTCACTCCCTATGGATTCAGCTAGATTATCCAGTCAACACTTGTATTACAATTTATTTAAACCTACTGATATGGTCTCACCTACAGTCCCCAGTGGGTTTTCCATTGAAGATCGTGGAACTGGCCTATTGGCTACATCTGATGCTTTTCTCTCTGCTGATTTAGAGCTTTCCACAAGTGCTTATAGCAATTTCTTATATGAGTTTGAGCTACCACAAGATTTCCTGAATAATCATTTTGGCCAATTTACACATGATGATTGGGTGCCAACAGCCCTGGTAGCGATAACCATCACTAGGCTAGTGCTCGGTTTCCTGTTGCCCTGTGTCATCATGGTCATCTGTTACAGCCTCATTATCCTCCGAATGCGACAGGGCCGCTTCGCCAAGTCTCGGAACAAAACGTCTCGAGTGGCCATGGTGGTAGTGGCTGTCTTTCTTGTCTGCTGGGCTCCCTACCACATTTTTGGAGTCCTATTATTACTTATTGACCCGGGAACTCCCGTTGGGAAAGCTCTGGCGTCCTGGGACAATGTGTCCCTTGCTCTAGCATCCGCCAATAGTTGTATCAATCCCTTCCTGTACGCCTTCTTGGGGAAAGATTTTAGGAAAAAAGTAAGGCAGTCCATTCAGGGTCTTCTGGAAGCAGCCTTCAGTGAGGAGCTCACACATTCAAGCAGTTGTCCGCCAAACAAAGTCTTTTCTGAGAGAAACAGTATCAGCACAGCTGTGTGAAAATACGGAGCAGCCAGCTTCACCAGAGGATCTTGTGTATTTGCCTAGCGAATGTTTCTACCGGGTGAGGGATATAATAACAGGGGGCTTCTGAACTTGCTGAAGAATCAGTCCAGTCTTCAAGTGTGGTCCCAGACTATTGGCATCAGCATCACTCGGACATTTGTTAGATACAGTATACAAATTTTCAGGCCCCATCCCAGATTTGCTGAATTAGAATCTCTCAATGGTGGGACCCAGTGAGCGTTTTTAACAAATCCTCTTATTGCAAGCTAGCACAAACTTGAGAATCAATGTAAAAATTAATCCATTCCTATCCCAAACTGGGCCATGTGAGATCAATGAAAATCTATTTTGGTTTTAAATGTTTCCATCCTTGATTGTTTTTTTTCTTTAGCATTATCTATAATTCCTTTCAGATTCAACTTAAGACCATTTTTCCTCAGGCTGGCAGGTCACGTGGTACTACTGGACTCCCACATGGCTGTTCGTAGTTCGAGTCCCAGACCTGGAAACTTGCTTTCACACTTTCCCTCCCTCTCTTTCATTCTGTCCCTCTCTGGTCAAATTAAATTAAGTAAATAAATATTAAATAAAATAATTATTTTTTAAAAGACTATTTCTCCTTAGCCTACTTGAGTGAAGCATGGTCATTTATTTATGGTTCTCTTGTGACAGTGGTGTAAACGGTTTTAAATGAAAAGAAGGTGCAGAAAGAAAAGACCTATAAAAAGAAGCCATGACAGGGAACTAGCAGTTAGTGTAATGGCTATGTCGCTGGACTCCCACGTAGTCGACCGGGGTTCGCGTCCCGGACCCAGTGGCTTAAAACTCACGCCGGGCACGTGTGCGTGCGTGCCCAAGATCCCGAGAGGAGAATGGAGAAGGGATTGTGGCGTGACCATCCCCCCTGGGGGGTGATTTCTCACTTTCTGTCTCTATGTCTCTCTGTGTCTGTCT
>NW_006159658.1:729761-738091 GCF_000334495.1 Tupaia belangeri chinensis | reverse complement strand
ACCGTCTTTAAATAAAAAAAAGGTCCAAAAAAAAAAAAAAAAAAAAAAGAAGCCATGACAGAACAGAATCCAATGCCAGGTGCCTGCTGGGTATAAGACACAGGATTTTTCATTCCAGATTTCACTATTACAACTGAATAAGCCTCTGTGCTTTGAAAACAGACTACTAATATGTCTAGAAACTTACTTATGACAAGTTATGTAAATGTGGTTTGGGAGGTTCCCTTTTCTATTCATTCTGATGAAGTCATCTATCTTCAATTCCTTTTCTCTCTCCCACACCTTTATTTGTTATTTTTATTTTTATTCTTAATTAATTAATTAAATTTACATTCATTCACTGAGCATCGTCACAGTATACGAAATGTGAATTCCCATCCAGAATATACTGCATAGTGGCTTAATCATATATGTTATCATTAATAATTTTCCATTTCTAGTTTCATATATATATAAATATCTTAAATAATCTAACTACTTTTAATAGTAAGGTCAGCTGATAGATACATTTCTGAGGGGTGAAACTGAGTACAATGAATATACCATAAAGTAGCATCTAGCTGATGCTATATAGCTTACTGTGGTCAGTAAATAGGTATTTAATATATGTTTTAATTTCAAGAAAAGCAGTTTTAGCTTTAATAAATCAAAATAAAAGAAATACTAAGAGAGCTTTGCTTAAAACGTAAAGCCAGGAAACAGGTTAGGATTCTGTTCAAATAGTAGGTACATGAACCTATCAGCAGCTCAAGATAAGACAAAAATCCTTAAATCTGTAAAACAAAGCTTAGAAGAAAATCAGCAATGTTTTAGTTAAAAGTCATAACATTCTATTTCAACAGTTCAGTCTCATGTACTTTATCTTCGGTGGTGGTCCAATCTTCCCAATTAAATTCTGTGATATAAAATTCAACTCCAGACTTGTCTCTACCATTAAGTTGGCCATTTTCTTAGTTGTCTTTGAACTTTTATTTAGTGTGTCTGTATTTAGTTCTCCTGGTATAGCACTCCCTTGAGAACTTCTTGGAGAGCTGGTCTGGTGTTTGTAAAGTCATTCAGATTTTGTTTATCTGAGAATGCTTTTGTCTTTTCTTCCCATATGAAGGATAATCTTGCCAGGTACAGTACTCTTGGTTGAAATTGCTTTTCCCTTAACACTTTGAATATATTTTCTCACCCTTTCCTTGCTTGTATTGTTTCCAAAGAGAGGTCCACTGTGAGCCTGATAGGATATCCTTTGTAGGTAACTTGCCAATTCTCTCTTGCCAATCTTAGTATCTTGTCTTTGTCTGTGGTTTTGGTCATTCTGTCTATAATGTGTCTTGGAGAAGATCTTCTTGGGTTGATTCTATTTAAGGTCCTTTGTATTCTTGGGACTGGATCTTTGAGTGCCTCTCTAGGTTTGGAAAGTTTTCTTGCAGGATTTCATGGAATAGATGATTATCAATGCCCTTATTAGTCTCTTTGCTTTCTGGGATATCAATTATCCAGATGTTTGGACATTTGATGATATCTAGTATTTCTCATATATTATTCTTATTTTGGGGGAGCAATTTTCTCAGTCTTTGTGGAGGATTTTTCTAGGCCAGAGATTCTGTCTTCTACATCTGAGATTCACTTTTCTATATGATCTAGTCTGCTTTTAATACTTTCAGGGGAGGTTTTGACTTTCTATATTATAGCCTTCATCTCTTACAGTTCCATTTGATTCTTTTTATGATGTGTATTTCCTCTTTCAGCTCTCTCAAGAACTTCCTCACCTCCTGGAACTCATCAGATTCTTTCTTCTGGTGTTCATCATCTCTCTTCTCTTCCATCTCTGTTAGTATTGCCATCCATCTCTGTTAGCTTTTTCACTATGAATATTCTAAAATTTTTATCTGCCATTTCCATGAGTTCTATTGTACTGTCAGAGGATGAAGAGGAGTTGTTCTTTTCCCTTAGAGGAGATGTATTTTCTTTCTTTTTTTCTTATATTTCTTTTGACCCTGAGATGATTTCTGGTCATCTGATGGATTGTGCATTTCTTCCTAATTCTTGAAGTTCAATTTGAGCATTTGGAACCATGCAGGAGTTGATCTGCAATCTCTCTTCTGTTTTGTTTTTTACTATTGTGCATCAGATTCAGTGAGAATTGAGGAATATCCTGAACCTAATCGTATTCCAATGTTTGGAGTCTGTTCACTTGGACCTGTCTAGACACTCAGTGCATGGAGGCTGAGCAGCCATGGAATGAAGTTAAAGGAAAAAGGAAAAGAATTAGAGAAGAGGAAAGAAGAAGAAAAAAGAAGAAAGAAAAAAAAGACAATAAAAAATCTTATATTTTAATTTTTAAAAGCAAAAAGTGAAAACCGTGCAGCACACAAGCGTACTGCACAAAATCCATATTTCACAGCTCAAGTTCAGTAGCCATCTCAGAATGTGCCTTTCCTAAATGAGAGGGGGAAAGACACAAATTATCACCATAAAGGAGGGGCTTGAGAGCCCAGAGAATACTTTACCTTAAAAAAATTTTTTTTAATTAAATTAAAATATATGGGGAGACAGGGAGAGACAGAAAGACAGAGAGAAGGATACAGAGTTAGCCTTATCCACTAGAAATGAATCTGGAGGGAGAAGTCTCAGCAGAAGATCTTCATTTTTAGTCCCTGAAAGTAATATTTCACAGCCCAAGCTCAGTAGCCATCTCCCCATTCCTTTTCGTTTTTTTTTTTCTTTTTTTTTTGCCAGAGGGTGCATGTGTAGAGAGACAGAGACAGAGAGAAGCTAGAAAGCATTCTCCACAAGGAATGGTTATGCCACAATCCCTTCTCTCCATTTCTCTTTTCACAATTATAAGCATGATATACACACTCCTAGCGTGTTTCTCAAGCTGCTGGGTCTAGAATTTGAACTGCACAGTTGGCCATGTGGAATAGAGCCACTTCAACCACCAAGCCACGGGCTGGCCTTCATTCCTTAAGTTCCTTAATTCCCTTGTGAGGTCTCCCCTGCCTCTAAATCTTCTTCTACAACAAACATTGTGTTTCAAATAACCTCTAATTTCATAAGATTCTAGCTACTCCTTTCTTCTTGCTCCAAATGAATACATTCTGGGAAACTCACTTCAAATGAAAGGAAAAAAGAGTGGAGAACGGAGCAGCAACTCTTTAATTCACTGCAAATGTCTGATTACCCTATTAGGAATACCATTACATTTGTAAAACATGACAGTATCTTTCATGTCAAAATTGCCAGATATGTGAGGGTCAGTAGGTGGTGTAGTGGTTAATGTGCTGGATTCCCACATGGCTGATAGAATTCGAGTCCCTGACCTGGTAGCTTGAAAATCACACCAGGCCCATGTGCACGTGTGCCCAAAATCCCAGGAGGAGAATGGAGAAGGGATTAGTGTGGCCATCTCCTCGGGGGGGGGGGGGGGTTTGCCCTTTTTCTCTCTTTTCTCCAGCAAGCACACATAACCTATGGCAAACATCTTTAAAAAAAAAAAACAACAAAACAGGTGTGTGTGTGTGTGTGTGTGTGTTTATATCCACACATATCTTTTTTAATTTTTTATTGCTGCAGGATGTGTGTGTTCACTAGGAAGAGAGAGAAAGCAAGCACTCCCCAATGGGACATGGCTACATCACAGTGTTTTCCTCCCCTTCTCCATCCCACCAGGACCCTGCACATGCACACACACACAAACACCCAGTATGTTATTCAAACTGCCAGGCCTGGACTCAAACTGCAGCTGGCCATGTGGGATCCAGCTTGCTATGCTGGATCTAACTATGTGCTATAGGGCTGACACATACCTTTTGGGTTTTAAAATTAATCCTTATCTTTATCAAAGTAATACATTTAAAAGTAATATAGTTTAAAAATAATTCAAGGCTTATAATTAAAAATAAGAGGTCTCCTATTCCGCTCTGTTCAAGTGCTCCAACCTCCACTCTCAGTTCTCAGAGATAACTCTTGTAGCAATTTTAGATGTTTCTTCTGATATTTCCAAATCATATGCTTATGCTACTATTTTTTGGTAGACATGATAAAATGACTGCTTGTTTTGAAAGATGAGGCTTTTTATCCTAACACCTCTCTCTACATATATTATTTTCTTTCTTTTTTTTTTTTTTTTTTTAAGGTTTTTCCTATAAGGCATTTGCACTCACCAGAGAGAGGCAAAGAGAGGGAAAGTGAGAAAATACTCCCCAGGGGAGAAGGTCATGCCGCAGTCCCTTCTCCTCCATTCTCCTCCTGGGATTTTGGGCACGCACGCACACAAGTCCAGCATGATTTTCAAGCTGCTAGGTCCAGGACTGGAACCACAGTCGACCACGTGGGAATCCAGTGCCTTAACCACCACACCACCTGCTGGCCCCATAAACACCTCTAAATTTTAAAATTGTTTATTTGGCATTCCAACATTCATTAATAACCATACTTTATGTTATGACCACATTATTTTTCTACTTTGCCTACACAGTCCAATGATTTATATAGTTTTCCTTCAGTCCTTCTTTCATTTTAAAATAACAGTACACAACAAATTCTCTACCGTCTTTTAACTTTTCTTTGTATGTAGACTTCTGTGTGTTAAAATCCTGCAATTTCAGGCTCGTTTGTGCCACAACATAGCCTCAACTAAGTTGATTTAATCTAAAAGGGGCCGGTAAGTGGCGAGGTAGTTGAAGTGCTGGACTCCCACATAGCTGACCACAGTTTGAGTCCTGAACCTGGTGCCTTGCTTTCTTTCTCTCCCCGGCACCCTGGTCAAATTAAAATAATAATAATGATGGGGGACCAGCAGTTGATATAATGGCTATGTCGCTGGATTTCCACGTAGTCAACCGCGGTTTGAGTCCCGGACCCGGTAACTTAACCTCACGCCGGGCGTGTGTGCATGCGTGCCCAAAATCCCGAGAGGAGAATGGAGAAGGGATTGGAGCGTGGCCATCCCCCCTGGGGGGTGATTTCTTGTTTTCTGTCTCTCTGTCTCTCTCTGTCTTTCTGGTGAGCGCACGCACCCTATAGCAAAAACCTCTCCAAAAATAATAATGATGATGATGGATAAAATAAAATAAAATTCTTTTTAAAAACGATTTAATCTCAGGGACCAGCAGTTAGCATCATGGCTATGTCGCTGGACTCCCACGTATTTGACCGTGGTTCGAGTCCCGGACCTGGTGACTTAAACTCTCGCCGGGCACGTGTGCGTGCGTGCCTAAGATCCCAAGAGGAGAACGGAGAAGGGATTGTGGCATGGCCATCCCCCCTGGGGGGTGATTTCTCACTTTCTGTCTCTCTGTCTCTCTTTGTCTTTCTGGCGAGTGCACGTGCCCTATAGCAAAAACCTCTCCAAAAAAAGAAAAAAAGATTTAATCTAAAAAACAGAAAATGAGATTTTTTCATTTGTAAAACATTACTCTGTTCAGTGGCTGAGGTATAGGTTGAGACTACCAACCTGTCATAAAGTGCTATGCAGAGAATTTTCCAATCAGAGAATTCTTTCTGCGCGGATATAACGACTGACGTAATGTCAGATTTCTTAGTGCTACCTTTCCAATTTACTTTGCTTTTATAGTTGATGTGAATAAATGCACTTTCCTCATGGCGCCCTGCAGGGCTCAAAGACTCACGAGTCCTTTTCGTTGTCTGACACTTAGAATATATCATAAACACTAAATATGCAGCGGAAAATCTCACAGTGACTGCAATCTTTTAACACAGAGATTAGCCAGGCTTCTGGAAACAATGACACATACTGCAAGACCCTAAGTATAAGTCTTAATTCTCCTGGGTTATTAGGGTAAATAATTTTGGTATAATTTTATGGGACCAGCAGTTGGCGTAATGGCTATGTCACTGGACTCCCTTGTAGTCGACTGCGGTTCAAGTCCCAGATCCGGTGGCTTAAACTCATGCTGGGTACATGTGCATGTGTGCCCAAGATCCCAAGAGGAGAATGGAGAAGGGATTGCAGCGTGGCTATCCCCACTGGGGGGTGAATTCGCGCTGTCTCTGTCTCTCTGGCCAGTGCACGCACCCTACAGAAAAAATAATAAAAATAAATAAAAATAAAAACCTCTCCAAAAAATAATTTTGGTATAATTTTAAAGATTTAACGTACAATACATGATTGACATTTCTGGACTCCTTTTGAGAGGTCTACTACTTCGGGAATGTATTCTGAAGAAATTCCTATGATTAGAATTCTCTTGTTTTAGATGAAAAAGCTTTAGTGAGTACCTGAAACAATTTTGCAATACCTCTTCCACAGGAAGTCCCAGACAGGAATACATCCCCTCCTCAAAGTGTAACATCTTCCTTTTCTAAAGTATTTCTACATGTTTCCTATGCAAAAATGTGTCACGACTTTTCCAACAACCCAACAGAATGCAGGAAAGACGGGTCTGCTCCACACACCAACCTGCAAGGGGTCGCGTGGGCTCCCAGCAACTTTCACTATGTGAATAGCATTTTCAAAGGATATGTTAAAATATGTATTGCATTTTTCTTTTCTATCAGTCTTTTAAAAATGTCAGGTTTGGGGCCAGCATGTGGCATGGTGGTTAAAGGCGCTGGACTCCCACATGGACCACTGCGATTCAAGTCCTAGACCTGGTAGCTTGCTTTTTCACTTTCCCTCTCGGTCTTTCTCTGATCAAAATGGAAAACAACAACAACAATAACAATAATAATAATGATGATGATAAACAAAGGTAATAGAAAATAATTTTTTAACAAATGTCAGATTTGACTAACTCAACCCAGTGGTGGAAGCTTGGAAAGGAGCTAAAGACTAACAGAAACTAAAGGCTTTCACATTTCTCCTTTTCTATCCTGGTTAAAAACAAAAACAAAACAAACAAACAAACAAACGGAGACCAACAGCAGTAAGATAAAACTGTAAACATTCTTTTTTTTTAATTAAGAAAGCATGCAAAAAAACAACTTGTGAGCCCATACACCCTTTCCCAGTCTGCACCAATGCAAAGCATTATGGGTGGTATGAAAGACTCACCAAACCAGAAACATGGGAGAGGGGGTGGAGGAGAGAGAAGCTGGGATGGGTGGGTCGACACCAAATATTGCTCCTTTTGCCCCTCTCCTCCCCTTCCTCCCTCACTCCCTCTCAGGCAGTGGATCCCCGCAGTTTCGCACACATCACCCAATACCACAACAATGACTACACGTCGCGTCCAGTGGTGCTGGACTAACAAGAAAAAGCAGTATTCTCTCCATTTCATGGAGGGGAGGGGAAACAGAGGCCCCAAGGGAATCAGGTCCGTCCTGTGCCATTCAGCAAGGCTGAGCTTGGTGGAAGGGCACTGGAATTGCAGGAAGCCTGATGGCCAATCTCCAGTCCCGGCCCCAAACTTCACTTTCTCTGGCCACCCTCCAGGGCTCTTCACGAGACTAGTTTTCAGAAGACACAGATGAACAGAGGGTGTGTGTGTGTCGGATTTAGTCTATCCTTGCAAATCCGGTATGGATCTGAGTGGGAAAGGGTTTAGGAAAAAAAGGAGTGACCATTTGCAAAAGGGGAACCTTGGAGAGAAATGGGAAGGTGTGTCTAAGTCACAACCTCGAATGGAAGGAATAAGAAAGAGATGCTTAAAACAGGGACGTTAGGCAAAGGCATTTTGCCACCCGCGCAGAGAAATTCTCCTTTCCCCAAAGGGAAATAATATGTCATACGTCAACCCCACTAAGTGCCCTCCAAATAAGGGGGTATTTGAGCCACACGTACCCCCGATTCTTTCTTACAAAGGCTTCAAAGAAATAAAGTGCTCTTTAGTGAACTGCCCCATCTTGCCCCTGGACTTCAGCCTCACTGGACCTCTCCCAGAAGTTCTCATACACGCCCCTTTTCCAAAGAAAGGAAAGGGGGAAAGCGGGAGAGTGCAAAGCCAACTCTCCTGGAAATCCTGGGTAAATAAAAGAAGATGAACAAAAAGCAGAAATCCCAGAGAATGGCCTTCTCCATTCCACACGTGTCCTGCCGCTGCAAAAAGTAAACGTGTAGTGAAAATAAAAATGGAAGTAAAACTGTTCTTGCCGCTAACTAAAATTCCACAATTAACGTTACAAATACACCAAGCCCTTTGCAGACATAATCATGGCCGCCCCTTGTTAATGGAGGTAAGTTACCCCACAACACCTTTGTCTGGGAGTTCCCCCGGCCCTCACGGAGCTCTTGCCTCTAGACTACTTAGTTCCTTCTACCGATTTCTTTCACTCCTCAGAAGCCTAATTGCAAACACTTCAGCCCAGCGACCTGGATTCCAAGAGATGCGCCTGCCTATACCGTTAAAGAACTGCCAGCCCACCCCCCCCCTCTT
>NW_006159658.1:705507-729566 GCF_000334495.1 Tupaia belangeri chinensis | reverse complement strand
CCCCCCGTGCCATCGCTGAATACTCGCCCGCCCCCCCCCCCCCATTTCTATGCCAGCTTCCTTTTCCTCTCCTCATCCTCCGACCACCAACACCATTGGTTTGATTCTGTGAGGACGGGTGGGCAAGAGACCCCCCTCGTGTCCTAAGATAAGATGAAACCGAGTGATAGAAAATGGGCTGTCTTGAGAATCACAGAAAACGGGAGAGGAAACTAAAATGTCTGTAAGACCTGGGCCCACAGCTAAAGGAGGACAGAAGACTGGCCCAATGAGAAAAGGGAAAGGAGAGATCATGTGTCGATGCAAGTAGGAGCCACAGTTAACCTTTTGAGAAGATTACGCTGAAAAGCCAAATGGGTGGGTTGAAATCCTCTCCAGGAAGCTAAGCCTATGCTGAGCTATTTCTCCTCACGCCCTACTGTAACAGCAGAGTTTGGGCTAAGGCCAATCCTAGCTCCTTAGAGAGTGGGCCAAGATAAGCCAACGGACGCTTGTGTGACGTGGCAGTCTGCACCCCATTTCACACCGATGTATGCTCCATCACTCCTCTCCAGTGTTCTGCTCGACCTAACCCTGATTTCTAATTCCACTGGGATTAGAAGGGTGGCTCCTACACCACCCTCAGCACCCTTACCCTGGACGGGGAATGAGGATCGGCAGAAATGAGGGCAGAAAGCATACGGGGGTGAGGACAAGCTCAGAGGGCAAGATTAGCACCATTGAATAAAACCTGCAAATTCATGGCTGCCAAGCAGTGCTTTACACCCCTTCTGTGTGCTCATGTGGCTCCCCAGTTCCGGCCTGAAACTGGCAGGAACAGAGACAGGGCAGGCCGGAATGGTGAGATGGACGTTGCGCTTTTGAGAGGAAGGTACAGCACAGTGTGGAACCTTCCTCTGTAGCTATCATGGCCTCATCCTCCAGCCTGCCGACTTTAAATTAGCAAGGGCGGACACGTCCATGTGTAAGGAGAGCAGGCTGGGGACAGCATACAACCAATAATAATAACAATAATAATAATAATAATAACATAAGGATAATAACAAGAGAAAAAGGAAAAACAGGAAGAGAGGAGAATGAGGCGGGAGAGGGGGGTTATCTTCGGCAGCATCTTGCGGTGGCTTCTCTGACAGAGAAAGAACAAAGACAGGATATATATCTATATACAGGCAGTGGACAGGGCTGGGCTGGGGTTGCTGTCCCCACTGCCGGGCTTCACCACCCGGCCCTGGGCTGATGTCCACCTCCTCCAGGATGCACTAAGTGATCAAGTCCCAGTCGAAGTCGTCAGGGATCTCCTCGTTGGCACCAGGAGGTGGGACGGGTGGCCGAGGGACCATATGGTGTGCTGTCAAGAAGAAAATAAAAGAGAGTCAAAGGGGTAGAAGGGAAGCTAGTTCCTCAGTGTAGACGGACAGAGCTCAGCCCCAAATGCTACCATGGAAAGGGCCTTGTGACGCTACCGTCCTTATCTGCCCAGAGTTTTTGCTGTCACAGGCCAGCACTTCGGTGAGGTCTCCGGAAGTAAAGCAGAGTCAACTGGGTACATGCACTAAAACATTCTGCCGCCAGGGCCAGTACGTGGTATGGTGGTTAAGGCACTGGACTTCCATGTGGCCGACAGCAATTCGAGTTCTGAACCCGGCTGCTTAAAACTCATGCCAGGCGCATGTGCGTACATGGCCAAAATCCTGAGAAGAGATTGAAGGAGAATGGACTGTGGTGTAGCCATTCCCCGCTGGGAGGGATGATTTCTCACTTTCTGTCTCTCTCTCTCTCTCTGTCTCTTCAGCAAGCACAATCTCTCAAAAAGAAAAAAAATTGGGGTCATTGAGAAAGTCAGGATGCATTTTTGCATAGAAAAATACATCCTGACTTTCCCAATGACCCAATATAGTCTGCTACTAGTAAAAATAGTACCTGTGAAGACTATATAAAGCGATAAACGGGCTGGCAGGTGGCATGGTGGTTAAGGCACTGGACTCCCACATGGCCAACCATGGTTCGAGTCCTGGACCTGATGTCCTGCTTTCTCACTTTCCCTTTCCCTCTCTCTCTGGTCAAATCAGAAACAAAAATAACAATAAATTAAATAAATAATTATTTTATAAAAAGTGATAAAACAACATCTAGAGCATAATAACATATGAAAGTACAGTACAGACATTTGTATTTCTATTACGTGGCAAAGAATATATGAACAGAGTCCAACAGCACTGAAAACACTTGTGGTTAAGAAGAGTAACCATAGTGAGGGGCCAGCAGGGGGCATTGAAGCTAAGGCACCGGACTCCCACAAGGTTGACTATGGTTCGAGTCCTGGACCTGGTGGCTTGCTTTCTCAGTTTTCCCTTTCTCTCTCTCTATTTCTCTCTGGTCAAAGTAAAAAATAATAACAACAGATAGAATAAATAATTCTTAAATAAATAAATAAATAAATAAAATAACCATAGTGATTTTTCTAACATGTATTCAAGCATGAAACGTTTGTTTATTTTGTAGGGTCGGTGGCAATTTAGTGTCCCCGCCTTCCCTGCCTCTGCCATCAGAGACAGTTCGGTTCCAGACCCCGGGGACTAGCGGTCAGGGCACAGGGAAGCAGGCACGGCACAGAGCAGGACGTTTGTAGCCAATTCCTTTTATTTGCCTGATCATGTCTTCCATCGAGACTCCAAAGCCAGATACAAGCCTGCAGAGCCGTCTCTCACCTACGCTGTCACTGCCTTTCATTACCGCAGTTAAAAGTCAACTTTAAGGCAAACCTGACATACACCTCCCTAGTGGGCAGCCTATCCTCCACCTTGGGACTTGTGAAGGCTCACCCTCTTCTAGCAGGTGCAGGTTCGAAGGTCAGGAATGCAGACTCCGAGTCAAGAAAGGGGAACAGCTACTCAGGGCAGAGTGGTCGGCAGGTCGTGAAAGAAGCTCCCTCTCTCTTACCTTGGCGATTGTATCCTGCAGAGTCCTGGGCAGGGATTGGGTACATCGGTGACGGGCCAGGGTAGAGGTGAGGGGCTTGCGGGTGCCCGTAAGAGTTCACTGCCAAAGCAAGACAAGAGTTCTTGAGTGGGGGACCATCGCATGTAACAAAGAAGGAAGGAAAAAATGTATCCCTCTTCCCACTGACCTCTTTCTCCCTCCCCTGCACTGTTCTGTAGCTCCTACAGGTAAAAAGGCTTCCTGCAGGGGCTGGCAGGTGGTGTGGTGGTTAAGGGCACTGGACTCCCACATGGCTGACTGCGGTTCGAGTTCTGGACCTGGTGGCTTCCTTTCTCACTTTCCCTCTCTCTCTCTCTCTCTCACTCTGTCCCTCTCTGGTCAAATGAAAATAAATAAATAAAGTTAAATAAAATAATTATTTAAAAAAAAAAAAAAAGGCTTTCTTCATATGCTTTAGTCCTCAGAAAAAGGAATGGACACTAGAATTATACAATACCTAAGGCACAATGATGGGCCAGCAGGTGACCTGGTGGTTACGGTGGCTGGATCCCACACGGCTGACTGCACAATTTTGAGTCCCAGACTTGGCAGATTGAGAAACACTGAACACCTTTGTGTGCCCAGAATCCCGAGAGCAGAATGGAGGAGAAGGGGCTATGGCATGGCCATCCCCCTGAAAGGTACTCTCTCACTCCCCCACCTCTCTGCCAATCTTCCACACTGAGGACTAAGAAGGAATCATGCTCTATTTCGTTTATGTTTGTCAACGTGGGACTTTACTGATCCAACAGACGTCCAGTCAGCATGGCCAGCCAGCTAGCTCCACCGCCCATGAAAGGATGCCTCTGATCCCCTTCCCCCTTCTCCTGCCCTTCCTTCTCATCACAGCCTCCACCTTCTCTGTAACTCCCTCCATGCAGTACCTTGGTTCATGGTTGGCTCCTGTTTGCCACTGGTGAGGGCGCAGGGGTCAGCGACACGGGCAGGGGCTGGTGGCCGGTGGGAGCCCCCCTGGGGGGGCACGTGACCAGTCTGAGTAAGGAAGTGGTTGAGGGAGTCACACAGATTGGCGATGTGATGCTGGTCGAGGGTCCAGTTCTTCTGCTCTGCCTGCCGTAGACTCTCCATCAGTTCTACAACAGGGAGGAAGACGACACTCACCTTGCTGTGGCAGCACGCCCTGTGGGACCCCCCCACCCCCGCCTCACCTCCCGACCGCACCGTAGACCAAAGCCTAGATGATACGCACAAGCGGTTATCACCCACATCACACAGAGGTCCACGCTTTCAGACACTCGTCCTGTGTGTTCCTTACCCAATTCTCACTGTACATTCTATCTTACGCATGGATAAAAACTTTCAAAGTGACCGAGTGAACAGCCATGGTCACACTGTCAGGAAATGGACACAAAACTATCAAATGGGGCCAGCCCCGTGGCCAATTGGTTAAGGGAGCCTGATCCCATATGGCCGCCTACGTTGTTCAAATCCCAGCCTCGTGGCTTGAGAAATGCACTGGGCACATGTGCATATGTGCTCAAAATCCCAACAGGGAGGAGAAATGGAGGAGAAGGAATTACTTTTCCCTCTCCCTGTCTCTCTCTGGCAAGAGCACATACCTCCTAGCAAATTAAAAAAAAAAAGAAGAAGAAGAAGAAGAACTAGCATAAAGTGGTTCAGGGTTTCTGCATTCCCAATAGTCTTCCCTCTCCCAAAGACAGAACTACTAGGATAACACCCTGTCCTATTTTGACTTAAGGCAAAATGAATGTGATAACAATATCAAGATCACCCACCTTGTGTAATATGGAGGAGAAATAACTGAATCCTCAACCCCAGACTTCGCACCCCTCAGACAGCACCCTCTGCTAACTAACCTGAGAACTGCGACTGCTCAATGCTGGACCAGTTGAGTCGATTCACCATCTTGAAGCTTTCCTTTAAGGAATCGATATTGGAGCACCAGTCGGGAGGAAAGGCTGTGAAGGGGAGGGAGAGGTGGGGAATAAGACAGAGGAAATACAAGACAGCACTTAGCTGAGACCAGACCTCCTGCAGGGGAGATTCATTATTTTTAGGGAGTTGTTTTTGGTTTTGGTTTTGTTTTCTGCTATACGGTGTGTGTGCTCCTCAGAGAAGCAGAGAAAGCAAGAAATCACCCGTTGGCGGGATGGCCACGCCAAAATCCCTTCTCCTCTATTCTCTTGGGATTTTTGGGCTCGCACGCATACGTGCCTGGCTTAAAGCTCACACCAGGTCCAGGACATACCAGGTCCGGGACTTGAACCGTGGTTGACTACATGGGAGTCCAGCGACGTAGCCATTACATCATCTGCTGGGCCCCAGGCGAGACTCCTACATCTACAAGAGTTATCGGCTGCATTACCACGGCAGCTGAGGAGCTCGGAGATTTAGGACTGACAAAGCTGCCTATGCAATCGATACAGCTCACCAAGTTGGTAGAATTTACAAAACAATCCCAACTCACCCGAGGACTCTACAGGAGAGAGCTCTAAGTAGCAACTTCCAAGCACGCAGATGAGCTCTCGTGGGGGGAGGCCAACAGGCCCACTATTCACTTCCGAACCCACTGCCCCTCCATGTCCGCATTAGAGCGAGGGGTCGCTGCGCCCTCATCCAGGATCTCTGCCCCCTTTACTCACCGAAGCCAGGACTGTTGATGGGAGCCTGGCCTTGTGCCTGCTGCTGTGGCGGCGGCTGTGCAGGGTGGGAGTGGGGATGGTGCTGATGCGGGTGGAAGCCTCCGTGCTGCAGTGGGGGTGGGTGCATGGCCATCACAGAGGGCGGCCCATAGCCTTCTGCCCCTGCTGGCTTTCCTCCTGGTGGGGTGCAACCATCTGGACTCGGGGTGTGCAGTGGGGGAGCTCCCCCTAGAGTGGAGGGGCCCTGTGCTGGTGCCTGCTGCTGCTGGGGCTGTGGCTGCTGGGAAGGCGGCGGCTGCGGCTGCTGAGGCGGCGGCTGGTACATGTAGTAGCTGTTGGAAGGCGGCATGTCCCCCAGGAGAGACGAAAAGCCTGCGGGGTGGGGGGGAAGCAAGCAAGGCACTCAGGCAACGCGTTTTTCAGGGAACTGGATTTTCACTGGATTGAGTTGGGAGACCTCAGATAGAAACCGGAGAGTTAGGGCCAGCTGGTGGCATGGTGGGTTGAGGCAACTGGATCCCACATGGCCAACTGCAAGGTTCAAGCCCTGGACCCGATGATTTAAAAAGCATACAGAGTACAGGGCGTGGTGGCGCCCACCCCATGGCAAAAACATACTGAGTATGTGTGCGTGTGCCCCTAAATTGCAAGAGGAGAATGTAGGAGAAGGGACTACAGCAGGGCTATCCCCCAGGAGGGGTGCTTTCCCTCTGTGCATGTGTGTCTCGTGTGAGCGCATGTACCTACAGCAAATTAAAAAAAAGAAAGAAACTGCAGAATTAAAAGGACAAGGCTGCTCACAACTAGTGGCCTGGTGGTTAAGGTGGCTGGATCCCACATAGCTGACTGTGTAGTTCAAGTCCCAGTCCCCGTGGCTTGAAAGACATGCAAGGCATGTGTGCATGCCCAAACTCCTGAGGGAAGGGAGAAGTGATTGTACTGTGATCGTTCCCCACAATGGGTGTGCTCTTACCATTTCTCTCCTCTCTCTCTCTCTCTCTCTTTCTCTCTCTCTCTCTGTCTCTCTCTCTGGCAAATATATACACCCTATAGTAAATTTTAAAAATAAAAATTAAAAAAAAAAAAGGACAAGGGTGCTTTGGGAAAACAGGAGTGGTGGCCCTCCTGGTGACTATAACAGCAGGAAGGCCCTTAGGCTAGGGGAGTGGGGGAGGACACAGTAGCAACCTCTGAAATTTTAATGAAAAGGTCAGCATGTCTTTTTTTTTTTTTTAATGCTACTTTTCAGGGAGTCCAGTTGAGGCCCGGAACCACAGTTTCAAAATAAATCAGACAGCAGATGACAAGTAACAGCAGTTAGCATAATGGCTATGTTGCTGGACTCCCATGTAGTCGACTGTGGTCCGAGTCCCGGATCTGATGGCTTAAACTCATGTTGGGCGTGTGCGTGCGTGCCCAAGATCCTGAGAGGAGAATGGAGGAGAAGGGATTGAGGTGTGGCCACCCCCCTGGTGAGAATCTCACTTTCTGTCTCTCTGTCTCTCTCTGTCTTTCTGGCAAGCGCACGTGCCCTGTAGCAAAAACCTCTCCAAAGAAGAGAAAAGGGGGCCAGCAGGTGGCATAGTGATTAAGGCACTGAATCACACATGGCCAACTTTTTGGTTCAAGTTGGGACCCAGCGGCTTGAAAAACATCCTGGGCTCATTTGTGTGCATGCCCAAAACCCCAAGACAATGAAGGAGAAGGGACTGTGGCATGGCATCCCCTCTGAGGAGTGACTTCTCACTTTCTCTCTCTCTCTGTCTCTCTCCAACAAGCACATAACCTATGGCAAAAATCTTCAAAATAAAATTAAAAGTGATAACAACATGGGTGACATATAACTTTTTACAAGTCTTTATCCTTGGCAGCACCAGGTGGCGTGGTGGTTAAGGCACTGGACTCCCACATGGCTGACCATGGCTCAAGTTCAGACCTGGTGGCTTGCCTTCTCACTCGCTTTCTCTCTTACTCTGTCTCTGGTGGTCAAACTGAATAATAAATAAATTAAATAAATAATTATTAAAATAGTTCTTTAAGGAAAAAAAGTCTTTATTCTATTTTTTAAATGTATTGCATTTTAAATTTGGTTTAGTTCTTTATTTTTAATTTGACTACTAGAGTCGGAGAAGAGAGAGGGAAAGTGAGAAAGCAAGCTGCCAGGTCCGGGACTTGAACCACAGTCAACCATGTGGGAGTCCAGCATCTTAACCACCATGCCACCTACCAGTCCCAAGTCTTTATCCTTTAGGGATACTTACTGAAATTGTATTTGTGAGTGGAATGGCATATCTGGGAACTACGTTCATTACTCCAGTTTACTGGCCAGACAACAGTAGGGGCAGCATGCCACTTGAACACGCCAGGTGCACGTGTGCATGCCTGCGATCCAAGCTAGCAAAGACTAGCGATAGATCACAGTATGCATAAAGACCCTGTTAAAAGTGCTAGTCTCTCAGTCTCTCTCTCTCATGAAAAACACAACGTAAAAAATTACTCCGATTTAAAAATTTTTTTTTAGGTTTCTGCCATCAGGTGCGTACGCCCACCAGACAGAGAGAGGGAATGTAGGAATCTCTCCTCAGGGGGGATGGCCATGCAACAATCCCTTCTCTATTCTGCTCTTGGGCTTTTAGGCACAAATACACATAGCCTGGTGCCCTTTACAATTGAACTGCGGTTGGCCGTGTGGGAGTTCAGAGCCTTGAACACTGAAACATCTACTGGCCCCAAATTACTCAATGTTTTAAAGGAAATGGATAGTAAATTAATTAATTAATTTATTAATTTTTTATTTATTTATTTATTTATTTATTTATTTTGGAGAGGTTTTCACTATAGGGCACGTATGCTTGCCTGACAGAGAGGCAGAGAGACAGAAAGTGAGAAATCACCCCCAGGGGAGATGACCACACCACAATCCCTTCTCCTCCATTCTCCTCTCAGGATCTTGGGCACGCATGCACACGCACCCGGAATGAGTTTAAGTCACTGGGTCCGGGACTCAAACTATGGTCGACTACATGGGAGTCCAGCGACATAGCCATCATGCTAACTGTTGGTCCCGTAGATAGTAAAATTTAACAAAATTTTGGTAACTGTTAAAACTGGGTGATGGAGGGGCCAGCACGTGGCATGGTGGTTAAGGGCACTGGACTCCCACATGGCTGACTATGGTTCGAGTCCCAGATTCAGTGGCTTATTTTCTCACTTCCTCTCTCTCTCCTTCTCTCTTACTCTGTCCCTCTCTGATCACATTAAAGAAAGAAAGAAAGTAAGTAAGTTAGTTAAATAAAATAATTCTTGGGGCTAGCAGGTGACATGGTAGTTAAAGGAGCTGGACTCCCACATGGCCAACCGAGGTTCAAATCCTGGACTTGGTGGCTTGCTTTCTCTACTTTCCCCTTCTCTATCTGCTCAAACTAGAAAATAATAATAATAGTTAAATAAAACAATTCTTTTTTTTTTTTTTGGAGAGGCCTTTTGCTATAGGGCGCGTGCACTCGCCAGACAGAGAGACACAGAGACAGAAAGTGAGAAATCACCCCCCAGGGGGGATGGCCACACCGCAATCCCTTCTCCTCCATTCTCCTCTCGGGATCTTGGGCACGCACGCACACACGCCTGGCGTGAGTTTAAGCCGCCAGGTCCGGGACGCGAACCGCGGTCGACTATGTGGGAGTCCAGCGACATAGCCATTACGCTAACTGCTGGTCCCTGATAAAACAATTCTTTTAAAAAGAAAATGAGTGATAGAAACATGGGGGTTTATTATACTATTCTCTCTACTTTTGCATCTGTTTGAAATTTTTCATACTAAAAAGTAATATAAGCTTAAATATACTAAAATTTTTTTTCTTACAAGGAAACACAGGGACTCTTGGGGACAGGTTACTACTGCTGTCCTCTAGTGGCCATCCTCTAAATAACTTGCCTTCAGCCACGCAGTCTCTGCCCTCAGTTCTAACAGGGGCAATCTAACAACTCACTTTCTAAGTGAATAACCCAGCCCACCTCCGGAAAGAGCTGTCCTTTCAGAAAGGCAGACAAGGGCCCAGCAGGTGGCGTAGTGGGTAGGGCACTGGACTCCCTCATGGTTGACCACGGTTTGAGTCCTGGACCTGATGGCTTTCTCGCTTTCCCTTTGTCTCTCTGGGTCTCAATGGTCAAGTTAAAAAATAAATAATAAATAAAATTAAATAAATAATTATATATGAAAAGAAAAGAAAGGCAGATAAGTTCGTTCCACTCCAAATGTTAATAACTTGTTCATTCTACCAGTGATCAACCTTTCCTTGTGCCAAAATGTACATCTAACGGAGAGGAGAAAACGGTAGCACTTGTCCAAAATAAGAATGGCCGTGCATTCTTCCCACACCGACTCACCGTGCTGAGACGAGGAAGAGGACTTCTCCAGCATGGATTTGTAGAGGTTGCGGAAGGACCAGCTGAGATCCTGAAAGTTGATCTCTGAGTAGGAGAACTTGAAGTCATGGTTGGTGTTATAGAGGGGTGGGGGCCCCTCAGCACTCTCTCGGCCTGCAGCCCCTGATGCCACGGCTCCGCCATCCACAGGTGCTGTGCCCTGAAAAACAGTGAGAAAGCCCTGATCCACGTCCCAGCCGGGAACCACGACGACTGGGGGCATGGCCACCAGGCTCTCCTGCCAGCCCTCTTAATCCTCCCCTAGCTCTTCAAGGACCTGCCACTATGCTCCCCTTCTTTTACCATTGGTTCTGGCCTTGAATCTAGCTTCTTCTTCCTAGTCTGCACTGCTTTAAATTCCCTTTTCTTGTGACCTATCCATACCCTTCTTATAACTTTTCTGACTATGGGATAAAGTATCCTCCCGACATGTTTGTGTTGAGATTTAGCCATGACAGCCTTCAGAGGGTGAACACTGAACCACATTCTGGTGTTGCAAGGTGAGGCCTGTGAGACACTAGGATTAAGGTCACCGTGGTGGGTCCCCTAGGATGATTTCTGGGGTTTAAAAAGAGAGGCAGGAGACCAGACCAGACACAGCCGTTCTGTCCTGCTAGCACCCTCATGAGGTGGAGCCTCGGGACTCTGCAAGATCCCACCAGATGTGGCCTCCAAGCATGAGCTGAATAAACCTCTATTTTTATAATTCACTCAGTTTGGGGGTATTTCCTGTTATAAGCAACAAAATGATCTAAAAACAGTCCTCTTTCTTTTCTTAGCTCCACCTTGTTTTCTGATCTTTGTCAAAGTTTAGTTGCCTCTCTCCCCCCTTCCCCTCTCTCCCCCCCTTCCCCTCTCTTCTCCCCTTCCCCTTTCTCCCCCTCCTCCCTTCTTTCTCTCTCCTCTCTCTCTCACTTTCCTCTTCTTTATGAATGTAGCTGCCTTATATGTCACAGAAACTCGAGACATGGTTCCAAGCAGGCACTATCAAAGTCCACCCAGCCGTCCACCGCGTGCCCCTGCGGCCTCTGCTCCTCACCTGGCTATAGCTGGCAATCGACGTGGGGCTCTGAAGTGACATTGGAGGATTGCCCTCGGGAGGCAGCGAGGCTTCTCCGCTCCCCGGAACGCCTCCCCGTGGGCTCTTGCTTGCCTCCTGCTCTGGTGAGTCTTGGGACAGCTGAAGGGTGTGAAAGCAGAGGAAGCTATAAGCAGGGGCAAAACGCCCTCCCAAGGCAGGGTCCCCTCGGCTGACTTTGCGCCTTTGCTAGGAAGGATGGAATGCCCTGGGGCGGGGAGGTGGGGGCAGTGCCTTGGGGATGACACCTCCCTGCGAGGCAGGAACTTACATCATCATCTGGAGGGTGTCTTCTCTTTCGGGAAATGTCCGGGCACGTGTCAATTGTCCAGTAAGAGCCCTGGAAGGAGAACCCATCCCCAGTGAGGATAAAATCGGTATATACAGGGGATCCCGCCTTTGGAAACACAGACCTCTGGAACATCCTTTACATAGCCTAACAGCCACGGCAGCTACTGTAGCAGTAGGAACATGACACCTGGAGATGCTGAAGCCACCTGGGGAGGTTCTGGGTTCGCATCCTCAGGTCTCCCTGTACTTGCCAGAGGCACACTCAGCTGTGATCTGAACTCCCTGAAACTGGGTTGAATCACAGCATGAAGACCCTGTTGGAGGTGGCTGTCTCCCTCTCCCTCATTTAGAATAAATAAATAAACTTTAAAAAAAAACAGGGTGCTCAGTCCCACAGTTAAAATGTACATGTATGGGATCTGGCAGGTAGCATGGTGGTTAAGGTGCTGGACTCTCACATGGCCAACCGTGGTTCAAGTCCCAGATCTGGCAGCTTGCTTTATTGCTTTCTCTCTCTCTGGTCAAATGAAGATATTAGGCTGACAGGAAAATCATGAAGTATTTTTCTTTTGTTTGTTCAGAGAGCTTTTTTGCTATAGGGCACGTGTGCTCGCCGGAGAGACAGAGAGACAGAAAGCGAGAAATCACCCCCCCAGGAGGGATGGCCACGCTGCAATCCCTTCTCCTCCATTCTCCACTTGGGATTTTGGGCATGCACGCACAAGCACCCGTCATGAGCTTTAAGCTGCCAAGTTCAGGACTCGAATCACAGTCAACAATGTGGGAGTCCAGCAATGTAACCATTACGCGCTCTGCTGACCCCTAATCATGATGTATTTTTCTGTTTTTCTATGCAAAAATGCATCATGACTTTCCCAACAATCCAATAATAATAATAAAACAAATATATATGAAATATATATGTATATATATACTATATATATATGTACATACCCACACACATATGTATGAACAGTCATTTAAAAATATGTGGCTGGTGGGGCCAGCAGTTGGTGTGGAGGTTAAGGCAGCTGGATCCCGTATGGCTGACTGTGTAGTTAGAATCCCGAACCTGGTGGCTTGAGAAACACATTGGCACATGACCATGGGTGTCAAAAAATCCCAAGAGGAGAACGAAGGAGAAGAGATTGCAGTGTGGCCATTCCCCCCAAGGAAGGTGATTCCTCACTTCCCCTTCTCTCTTTCTCTTGTTCTTTCTCTCCAGGAAACACATGTGCCCTATAGCAAAACTAAAGAAAATTAGGGTACCAGCAGATGGCATAATGGTGAGGTCAAGGTCACTGGACTCCCACAGAGTCAACTGTGATTCAAGTCCAGGACCCGGTAGCTTAAAACTCACAGAGGGTGCGAGTGCATGCGTCCCCAAGATCCTGAGAGGAGAACAGAGGAGAAAGGTTTGTGGGGTGGCCATCTCCCCAGAGGGGCTGGGGGTGACTTCTCATTTTCTGTCTCTCTGTCTCTCTGTCCAACACATGCGCCCTATAGCAAAAATCTTTCTTAAAAAAAATAAAGAAAATTAAAAATAAAACAATAAAGTGTGCCTAGACATTCACACCAAATCCTGAAGGTTCTGGGTATTATCGAAGAGGCAATTTGTCCTAAAAGCACGCCGAGCGGGCCGAGTGTACTGGAGGTCCTCCTGGGGCCCCAACCCAGATCACAATTGTTCTTTAGGGCAGAACAATAGCATCTAGTTCTACGAGCTGGGGAGGGGCATCCAGATACAGCCCTTCCCATCTTTTTGACCTGAGGCAAAACTCTCTTGGACTTCAGCATCCAGATCTGGCAAATGGAAATGACCCATTTCTTTTCCTTTATGAAGATAAAACCCAGGGATTTTTGTACAGAAAAGTTCCTACCAAGGTTACTAAGTCTACCTGTTACATTTAGAAAAATCAGTGTCACACAAAAAGAAAGGGGGCATCGAAGTCGACCCTATCATAAATACTTCTATTTTTAAAAAAGAGAGAGATTTCACAATCTCCTTAGTCATCCACTCTAGTGGGGGCCCACAAGCCTGACAACCAAGCTCTTCCTTGAGAAAAAATAAAGATGCTTCTCTAATGAACATGATTTCCTCGTCAGGGTAATTAAAACAGCCACAAGACTCCAGGCTGTCAACGACTTCACTGTCCTTCCTGTTCCTCCCCTTTAATGCTTACAGCAGTATCTCACCTTCCCAGGGTCATCCCGAGGTCTGGGCACCTTCCGGAAACACTTGTTGAGAGAAAGGTTGTGCCGAATTGAATTCTGGGGAAGTGGAGACGTGAGTTAGATATGAGCATGTGCAAAGTCAAACATATTCCAATAGGATACAGAGGAACACAAAAGAACACAATACATAAAAATGTTCAAGGCTCAGGGTCGGTTTAGCATCTCCTAACTCTGGGGATGGAGGGAATTAGTGTCAGAGAGCAAAGCAACGCCATAAGAAGAAAATGCAGAAATGAAGCTAATGAGAGGTATGGCTATAGATCTGACTACCGGATATTTCTGAAAAGCCGATGATAGTCTTCAACCTTTCCACTCAACTGACAACAGGTACATAAATACTTCAAAATTCCATCTGTCCATCCTCAAACTACCCTATCTATAGCAAAAGAACAATTTTTAAACAGCTTACATAAATTGTAACAAATACGAAAGCGTGAAACAAAGGCACAGGTCACCTTCGTTTCCTAAATAACCTCTAGAATTGTCCCATCGGGAGGAAAGAAACACCGTGGGCTGGGTGAGGCTAGAGAGCCTGGTAGCTAGTACAGACATCAACAAGTGGGAACTGAGTGCTTTCAGCAGGGTCCAGCCCATCACATGGTTTGTATGCAAACTGGTGATGTACAGAGTGAAAAAACGACATGAGTTCTCCATTCCTACTCAACAACTGGCCAAGGAGTCAACACTCCAAAAGACTGAGAATACCGGCCTTCCCTCTTTGCTCACAAGTGGAGCCTCTTCTTCCTTCATCTCCAGCCAAACAATTTAACTTTTCATTACTTGCCTGGTGGACCAGCTATCAGCAAAGGATCCAATTAGATTATTTTTTTCTTTATGTAATTTTTAGAGAGTTTTGTTTGTTTGTTATAGAGCATGTGTTATAGAGCATGTCAAGGACTCCAACTGCAGTGAATTATGTGGAAGTCCAGCGGCATAACCATTATGCCACCTGTTGGTCGCATGCTATATAATTTTTCAAAAGATTGTGACTATGGGCAATGAAGCTATGGACATCTGTGGGGATTCCCACCTCCAGGTAGGAGGGAGTCAGGCCTGGCCTTGCATGGTGACTTGGTTATAGCAGCGTGGCAACAACTATTTGTGAAATGAATGAATATCCTTTCTGAGGAATCAGAAGATAAGAGGGTGTGATGAATAGCATCCTACCATCCCTGTACCTATACTCAGTGGCTTGGCATCAGTGTTATTTCCCTGATAGAGCTTCTGAAAGTTCTTCCACTCTATGGCCCTATGGCCTGGTGGTTAAGGGTGTCAGATCCCACATGGCTGACCAAACGGTTCAAATCCAGCCCTGACCGCTTGAAAAACACACCAGATACATGTGTTTACCAAATCCCAACAGGGTGGAGAAGTGGAGGAGAAAGCATTGTGGAGAGACCATGCTCCATAGTGGGACGCTTTATCCTTCTCGCTGGCAAAGACATGTGCCGAGGCAATTAAAAAATAAAAGAAAGAAAGTTGTTCAACTTCAAAAAGAGTAAGAGGTAGGAAATACGACAGTTTAAGTTTATGCATCTCTAAAACATCTCCGTCAGAGTGCACTGTCCCAGGTTATAGGAAGAAACAAAAGCAGAGAAAAAGGTTGTTGATAGCTAAGAGTGAGCCCATGGTATAGAAACAGTCCCACCTTCCAGCCAATGCCAGCATTCTTGTAGTACGGGAAGTTGTCACAGATCCAGCGGTAGATCTCACTGAGGGTCATCTTCTTGGCTGGAGAGGAGTTGATGGCGTAGGTGATGAGGGTGGCGTAGCTGTACCGTGGTTTGCCATCCTGGTGAACTGCAGCCTCGTCTTTGCTAAGGGTGGCGTTAGGATCAGTGGGGGAGCCTGGTGCACACTTGCGGCTGCTCCCGGGAGGCCCGGCCTGGGAGGCACTCCCAAGCTTCTCGATAGTAGCTCGGAGGGTGAGCTGGGGGAGCCAGTCTATGGAGGTGAGGCTGCTCTCTAGATCAGAAGCCATGGTACTTCTGGGTTCTGGAAGAAGAGGAGAAAGGGGAAAAGAGAACAGAAGAGCTGAGTAGGGCCTTCGGCTACTGGGGGCAAGTACAGTACTACTCGAATCTTAGTGTTGAAGAGAAGTAGACTTCCCCCTGCTCTAATCCCCGCAGCAGCCTCCTCTCCTGGACTGGCCCTCCCCAGTGTTCCCAGAACCTCCAAGTAGCTAGATCACCAATCACCACCAGATGATGGACTGGAACACAGCCCAGAGGCTCTCCCTTCATGCTGGACCGAGAGACCACCACTCACCACACTGAGCTAGTCCCTCAACGCTCCTCATGTGCAGCCCTACAACGTAATATTTTAAAACTATATAGGAAGAACACACACACCCTCAGCAGGTAAAGTTAGCCCAAGTCCAGTCCCCAGTTACTAATGGCCCTTGTTATATATATACACAACATCCAGAGAGACAGCACAGCTGAACGTGGAAAGGAGACAAACACACCAAGGAAGGCGCACACGCCAACACTTTGAAAGATATTTCCCAGTAGCTAGGCTCGCCCTTTTCATCCCACACGTGTGCACGCGAGGTATACTGGCCTATTAGACGTATCTCAAGCATAAATTATACGTGACAATCAGCAAAGGACAGACACCAGACAGACACATACACTCGCATACACGGAGATGGGGTTAGAGAGAGGCCCTACCTTACCCACAGGGCAGAGTCACATGCAGAGGCAACAGATCCCGAGCACGCAGCTGCCCTCACACCTTTAAAGCTACCCCTTGCACGCTCCCGCCCACAGACACCAACCCCAGGAAGAAATCGTCACAAGGACCTCCCACCTCCCCGCCCCGCTGGGCTTCACCGTGCTGGGGAGACACCCAGCTGTGCGCGCACCGGTAACAATCAGATAGCCAGGCTAAAAATAGCCACTCTGGGCTAAGAGCTGGCTCCCCTTCTCCGCCCTCCTCCTCCCTCCTTCCTTGCCAGCCAGGCACGCACGCTCGCTGCACCTCCATGCAAACTCCTGGCGCTGCCAGACCGCCCACGCCTCGTGTTTGCCCGCCCGCTGCCACCCACACCGCCTGGGCGCCCTTGCGGCAGAGAGGTATAGCTAGAGGGGAGGTGGGGGGGCGAGCTCTGTATTGCAGGGTCTGGAAAGGCCGGCAGGGGCCACAAGGGCGGCCAGTGACAGACACCAACCCCAGGAAGAAATCGTCACAAGGACCTCCCACCTCCCCGCCCCGCTGGGCTTCACCGTGCTGGGGAGACACCCAGCTGTGCGCGCACCGGTAACAATCAGATAGCCAGGCTAAAAATAGCCACTCTGGGCTAAGAGCTGGCTCCCCTTCTCCGCCCTCCTCCTCCCTCCTTCCTTGCCAGCCAGGCACGCACGCTCGCTGCACCTCCATGCAAACTCCTGGCGCTGCCAGACCGCCCACGCCTCGTGTTTGCCCGCCCGCTGCCACCCACACCGCCTGGGCGCCCTTGCGGCAGAGAGGTATAGCTAGAGGGGAGGTGGGGGGGCGAGCTCTGTATTGCAGGGTCTGGAAAGGCTGGCAGGAGCCACTAGGTAGCCATTTGGCACACGCTTGGCGCTGATGCCGGCAACCCCCTGAGCACTTGCTGCCTAACAGGTTTGTGCCTGCTCAGGCCAGATCCCAGCAGGGCACTTCCTCAGTCCCGCCAGGGCCTTTCTCTCAAGGACTGAGGGCTAGCAGGCTCCAGAGTGCAGAACCCCAGGCAGAAGTGGGTTCTGTCCATGCTCTGGAAATCCGCAGCCTGTGTGTGCAAGTGCACGCAGACACACGCTGTGCGAGCCCAGAGAGGCCCCACGTCCCCCTCTCCTGACCCCCGATACTGGTTCAGGCGCCCAGCTTGCTTCGCTGTCCGCAGGAGTCAATCTTCTGCCCCTGGAAGTCCCCCATTCTCCGAAGGGTCAGCATTCTCACTGGCTCCCTCTCCCCAGAGGTCCCACCCAGCAGTGTGCATGCACCCACATGTCCCCAGCCCTGCGCTCCCAACAGCAACACACCCACTCCACAAGGCTGCGAGGAACACCTTAGAGTCTCAGGGGCCTGGGCTACAAGGTCCCCAGTAGCAACCCAAGAATGGTCTGACAGGAGAGAAAAGAAAAGGGCCCATTATAAATAGCATCCCTGGCTCCTCTCCCCCACCGCCCCCTTTCATCCCACCACCACCACCTTGCCCTGAACCATGGAAACTTGGAAGCCAAAGGGGACACTTAATCATTCCAGGAAGCCTCAGACCTGCTAACACTTTATATTAAGTCTAAACACCCCAGCCCCGGGGCTACCGCAGGTCATTGTAGCAGCACCACAGTCCTGGAGCCGGGTTCTCCCAGCAGAGCAGGAACATGGCACCTGGCAAGGTGTCAGTGACCAGGGCTCTCCCCCAGAGAGGGTCTGTAAGGTGTCCCCTCTCCCCCATGAGTTCTGCTGAGGAGCCCTGTAACAGGTCAAGAGCACAGAAGCCTCAGTTGCTGTTTCACCCGACTTTCCCAGCTGGACAGGGCTGCTGGACTGGAGTGCAGTGTGTAAAGGCCTTCCAGAACCCACTTGGCAGGGGCAGTCGCTGTGAATTCCTGGAGGAAGCACTTCCAGCCCTTTGTGGGTTGTTCTATGCTCTTCCCTCACTCCAGCACCAGGTTAGGAGACAGAGGTTAAATTTAACTTTTCTCCAGCACCCTCCCAGTCAGCCCTCGGCACTCAAAATACACTCCAGGCCCGCCAGCGACACCCAGCTGGGGCGCCTGTGCCTTCTGCTCCCAGAACCATTCTCCTTGAGCCCCCTGCTTCCTCAGCCCCTCTCTTTCCCCATTCTGGAAGGGCAGCCCAGGGAGCATTCCCAACCCTGAGGATGACTCACCAAATGTCTCTAACCATCCCTTGCGACCTGATGCCTCGGTTTCCCCCTTTGGTTAAAGGGATGAGGTCATAAACTCTGCCAGGGCTTCCTCCCTGGAGGGAAGTGAACGAAGCTCACTGAGCTCGTGGCCACACATCCACGCTCCCCACGATGGCAGAGGCTAGTGTTCAGGCTATTATTAGAAGGCAAACAAGAGGTACTTACACGCTCGCCCGCCACCCAGCTCCCCAGACCTCTCTCTCCAGGTGGGCCTCGTGCCACTGGGCTTGGGCAGAACGTGAGTCAGGCCACATTCTTGTCTGCACCCTGGAAGACTGAAAGGAAATACCCACCAACTGGGAGAGGCAGCCAAAGGGCAGGCTTCATCACATCCCGGGACTAAGGCACCGGGAGGAAGGCAGAGAAGAGGAGAGAGACCTGCTGTGGGAGTAAAAGACCAGTCCCGGATGAGACACGTCACAGCCAAAATAACGGGGGAAATGCTCCCCATTTTATCAGAGGCCAGTGATGTTGTCTGTTCAAAACCGAAGTCAGGTATTAAAGAGCGATGACTTCCTGCCCTGGATGTAATGCCCAAACTAATAGGCTGGCGGAACAAGCAGTTAGCTTAACGGCTATGTCGCTGGACTCTCATGTAGTTGACCGCGGTTTGAGTCCTGGACCCAGCGGCTTAAACTCACGCCGGGCATGTGTGCGTGCGTGCCCAAGATCCTGAGAGAATGGAGAAGGGATTGCGACTGTGGCCATCCTCCCTGGGGGGTGATTTCTCGCTTTCTATCTCTCTGTCTCTGTCTCTCTGGTGAGTGCATGTGCCCTATAGCAAAAACCTCTCCAGAAAAAAACTAATAGTCTGGTGACTAAGCGTACCACCTGAAGTCAAGCTGCCAAGGTTTCAATCCCAGCTTCACAGTCTACTGGCTGTGCAACCTCAGGCAAGTTGCTTAACCTCTCTGTACGTTAGTGTCTTCTGTAGAGATGATAACTGTACCAACAAAGAGTTGTTGTGAGGATTGCAAGTAAAAGTTTTGGAGATTTTTTGCTATGGGGTGCACACGCTTGCCAAAGAGACACAGAGAGACAGCAAGTGAGAAAGCATCCCCCAGAGGGATGGCCACACAGCAATCCCTTCTCCCCCATTCTCCTCTTAGGAGGAAACTCATGCACCTGGCCTGAATTTCAAGTCGACAGGTCTGGGACTGAACCGTGAGGGACCACGTGGAAGTCGACCGCCTTAGCCATACGCCACCTGCTGGCCCCAATATTTTAAAGCACTTAATAAGTGGTATATAACTACTATTATTTTTAAATGCAGAAAAAGGATAATAGAAATTAAAAATTAGACAACGGACGGCCATGGAAGTAAGACCGGAAGCAGCAAGCCTGCAATGGTCTATGTGGCAAAGCATGCAGAGTCTGCAATGGTCTATGTGGGAAAGCATGCAGAGTCTGCAATGGTCTATGTGGCAAAGCATGCAGAGTCTGCAATGGTTTTCAGGCTGAGAATCTCACTTTTCCTCTGGACATCCTGCCACTCCATTACTGATCAATGCTAGCAGGGATGAAGGAGTAGGGGAATATCTTTCAGGGGGAACTAGGTGTAGTCATAAGACACGTTCTGGAAAATAAATTCTCTAAATAATATGTTAAAATAATTATTTATTTTATTTTATTTATTACTATTATTTTTTTATTTGACCAGAGAGACAGAGATAGAGAAAGAGGGGTAGTGAGAAAGCAAGCCACCTAGGCTCAGGACTCAAACCAGGGTCAGCCATGTGGGAGTTCAGCACCTTATCCACCACGTCACCTGCCAGCCCCTAAATAAAATGTAATCTACCCAAAAGCCACCTGATTCTAACTGATCCCACAGAGGTGAGGTGAGTTAGGGAAGCTTGTCCAAGCACAGCCAGGTAAACCGTATATGCCTGGAAGTGGAGGTGTGTGATACGGAGCGCCCGGAGCCATTCGAGAAGCTGCACTCCAGCACCTGATGGAGGACTTTATGAGGCAGGCTGCCCTTACGTCAGAGTCACCTCTTCCAAAAGGCGGAAGAGAGGGTTCCGGAGTTAGAAGTCACGGCTCTTCGCCCTTTTGAGACTACAGGTATCGGAAATGAAGCTCTCTTCTTAGTCCTGGAAGAAGAGGCCCACCCTGTGACGGGGATGCCCTGGTTCTTGGGATAACTGTCACACAGCCAGTCATGAGGACGTCCACCGGCCAGGCGAGGAAAGCCTTCCCTCCCAGCTGGGCATCAGCACCACCACCTTCTCCAGATCTTTGGAGAAGGGCACCCTGTTCCTAGAACCTTCCAGAAACACACAATTCTAGGTCACTGGCTAGTCTGAAAAGCATTTATGTACTCATCTCCACACAGAGACCACACCTGAAATAAGAAACATATACGGGGTTTGGCAGGTGGTAAGGTGGCTAAGGCGCTGAACTCTCACATAACTGACCGCAGTTCAAGTCCTGGAACTGGCAGCTTGCTTTCTTACTTTCTCTCTCTCCTTGTCTCTTTCCGATCAAAAAAAATTTTTAAAGGGACCAGCAAACGTCATAGTGATTATGTCACTGGACTCCCATATGGCCGAAGGCGGTTCAAGTTCTGAACCACTTGAAACTCATGCCAGGCGCATGTGTGTGTGTGCTCAAAAATCCCTAGAGGAGAATGGAGGAGAAGGGATTGCTGCATGGCCATCCCCTCTGTGGGGTGATTTCTCGCTTTCTGTCACTCCGTCCCTCCAGTGACTGCACATACTCTATAGCAAAAACTCTCTCTCTAAAAATAGAATAATAAATAAAATTAAATAAATAATTCTTTAAAAAGATATATGCTAGGGCCTGCAGGTGGCCTGGTGGGTGGGGCACTGGACTCCCGCATGGCTGACTACAGTTCAAGTCCTGGATCTGGTGGCTTACTTTCTCACTTCCTCTCTCGCTCATCAAAGTAGAGAATAATAATAACAAATAAAATTAAACAAAAAAAAATTTTTTAAAAGAAACACATGCCCATCATTGTATAGCCCAGCCATAGAAACCCGTGGACTATGACCCTGTTTCATCCACCATCACTACAGGGAGCTTCCAGAGCCAAGTGGGAGTTCTCAGGGCCATAGGCAGGCACCCATGGCCAGGCAGGGAGTAGAGGAAACGCTGGGCTTGGCCTGCCTGTGGGTACAACGGCCCTTACAGAAGGTAAGATTCCCTCCCGTGGCAAGGCAGGAGAGCGGGTACACCGAGCCAGTGACGTCAGGTTAAAAGGCAGAGCTCTACCACAAACACAGCCCAAGCTCAGACGCCAGGATTTCCTGGTGCCTTGTCCCTGATTTTTCTGAAGATTCTCAACGTTCATGATTCTCTATCATATAAAAACCAAACCAAGGGACCAGCAGGTGGCATAATGGTTACATCAATGGACTCCTACGTAGTTGACCATGGTTCGAATCCCGGACCTGGTGGCTTGAAACACACCCGGTGCGTGGGCATGCATGCCCAAAATCCCAAGAGGAGAATGGAAGAGAAGGGATCATGAAGTGGCAATCTCCCCTGGGGGGTGATGTCTCACTTTATGTCTCTCTCTGGCTCTTCAGCAAGCACACATGCCCTATAGGAACAATCTCTCTAAAAAAAAAAAAAAAAAAAACCACCAAAAAAGTTGCAGGGACCCAGAACTGGACAAGAACTAGGAAAGAGAGGAGGAGATCCCTAGGTGATTTTCCAGGAAGAAACTCTAATGCGTTCCCCAGAATGGAAGCCTGGAATGAAGCTTAGCAGCAACCATCCCCTGAGTGACTGTCAGGGAAGGGCTGGGGGTGCAGGGGACTGGGGCAGTGGTACAGGCCAGTGTTGAGGAAGAACTTCAGCCCAGGCACTGGCACTCCCCATACCCTTTCTTCTCCCTCGGGGTATGTGAAATTCCTCCGTTCCCTTTGGGCTTTATGGGGAAAAGCATACATCCAGCCAGGAATGGGACAGTCATGGGAGGAGGCCTCTTGCTATGGAAGGCAGGGTGAGTGGGGACAGACTACCTTTCTTCTCAAGGGAGCGTTAATTGTGGTGGTTTGGAGAGAGCACCTCCGGTGGACATAAGCTCACCTACACATCCCTAGACAAGGCTGGGACGCGAGATGCCATCATGACTTCAGGGAGGGCCCCCCTCTCTGGGTGAAAACACCCAGGGATGGGAATCTTGTTATTACACAGGACGCGTGGAGGTCTGAAGACGAAGCCCTTTTCTAAAACCCCTTGTTCAGCTTGGAAACATCCACTTCCCTGCAAGTGAATTCCATTCCTTTAGTCCCCAATCGCGATGAAACCCATTCCTCAGAGCCTCTACAGCAAGATGTGAGTTCAAATCCTGAAGCATCCTCAAAATACATGTCCCTCAGAATCCTCTGAGTTACCCTCTACTCTCCCCAGTAATGAATGCCAAGGTCCACCAGCTCAGCCCCCCACACCACCTGTGTCTGAGACAGAGAGAAGACGAAAAAGAAGCACTAACCTGTCTCCAAGGCTGCCCCTGAGGAGCCGAACCAGCTGGTAGTAGAGTTTGGGGTTGGAGGGATTCCCCTCTTCAGATGCAGATGACGGGTCGCATCCTCAGTGGCTCTTCCTGTGCTTGGGGGAGCCTCCCAAGCTGGGGAGGGGAACTGGGTCCCCTGAGATGGAGGAGCCAAGGGAGGGGGAGGTGGGGGAGGAGAAGGAGGTCCTACCTGGGGAAGGTGGCACACCCCCCACACCCTGCCAGTTACCCTGGGGAGGAGGGGAGGAGCCTCTCCCAACCAGGAGTTGTCTCCTCCCCCTTGGGGGAGTCCCCCTCCCCCCCAAGCTGGATCTTTCTGGGGTGGAGGGCTCTTTCTGTCTGCTGGAGATCTGAGCGGAGGGGCTCTGCCCCGTTCCACTGTCTAGGTGCACGGAAGTTGAGGGGGGAGGTCACTCCTCTCCAGAAAGGCAGAAAACGACGACTCCTCTTCTTCCCCGGGGCGTGCTGTGCCTCCGAACGTCCGTCGGGGCTGCTCTCCCCGAGCGCCGAGCCGGTGGGATGGGTGCCTACTCCACAGGCATGGCCCCCTTTCTCTCTGCCTCCAAAGTCTTGAACTGTTCAGAGTGTGCGTTTGGGGGGTTGGCAGCACGCCGGGCGGTCTCACTTTGCTTCCTTTGGGCAGGATCACCCGTTTCTACTCCTGGGGGTCTCCTCCCGGGCCGGCGTGGGGCTTTTCCTCGCCACTAGGACGGAGAGATGCGGGTGCCTACTCCACAGGCATGGCCCCCTTTCTCTCTGCCTCCAAAGTCTTGAACTGTTCAGAGTGTGCGTTTGGGGGGTTGGCAGCACGCCGGGCGGTCTCACTTTGCTTCCTTTGGGCAGGATCACCCGTTTCTACTCCTGGGGGTCTCCTCCCGGGCCGGCGTGGGGCTTTTCCTCGCCACTAGGACGGAGAGATGCGTCTCGTCCAGGGGTCTCTTCTGTCCCTCACCTGGGTGGCTAGGGTCTTCTCTCCAACCGAGGGGAGGTTGCTGGCGCCCCCGCTCCAGCCTCCGTTCCTGGGGTACCCCCGAGGGTGGGGTTTTT
>NW_006159658.1:690089-705118 GCF_000334495.1 Tupaia belangeri chinensis | reverse complement strand
TCCGGGGGCTGCCCGCCGCCGGCGGTTCCGAATCGGATCCCCGGTGCGCACCTTACAGTGTCAGATGCGATGTACGCACGAACTCCGGCGCGCCGACCTTTCCTTATTCTGCTGCGTTCGACACACCGATGAACGTCCCCGCTTCGCTAGGAATGGCTTCGATGGACTTCTCTTCCCTTCTCCCACCCCGGAGTTGATAAAGGGCTATGGGGATTGCGACGAAGTTCAACTGTTACTCTGTGCAGTGAATGCTGCTTGAATGTAAGGGGGCAAAGGAGCAGGTAGTGGAGAAAAACCGACTAAGCCTCGGAGACCTGGGTCCCATTGCTTGTTCTAGCTTCTTAGACGGGTGCGAGGCCCTTCTTCTCTGCGGTCGTGGTCAGCAAAGAAGGGACCTTGATGCTTGGCCTGCCTACCCACTACGGCTGTTGGCAAGGATCAAATGATTGGTGTGAAAATGCTTTTCAAACTGTACAGTATACAAAGAATGTTAAATGTGACTATTGTTCAGTTCACCTGACAGTCCTGCAAAATGCCTTATCCGGATCGTCACTGAGTGTAGAATGTTCTGATAACACTGCCCTACAGAATAACCCCCACTAGAGACAGGAAATAGCTCGGCCAGCCCACCTCCACGTCTGTCCTTTGCTTATATATTTCGTCCTCTAGCTTACTAAACTTCTATCAGACTGCTATACTTGCTATCAAGGAAACAGCAAGAAGACAGAATACTCTTCATTTCGTCTTTGAATGACTCCAGAAAGGCTGCACTCAATATGCCATAGCTTAATAACTGCATTTCACCTTGAGATAGTAGGCCTTGTCTTCTGGACACAGGCATTTTTATTTAAATCATATGTACATATTATAACTACATTGTGTTTATAACATGCCAAACGTTTATTCTTCTAAGCAGTCTCACAAGGCTTATTTTTTTTTTTAGAGGTTTTTTGCTATAGGGCCTGTGCGCTCGCCAGACAGACAGAGAGAGACAGAGAGATAGAAAGCGAGAAATCTCCCCTCAGGGGGGATGGCCACGCCTCAATCCCTTCTCCTCCATTCTCCTCTCGGGATCTTGGGCATGCACGCACACACGCCAGGCGTGAGTTTAAGCAGCTGGCTCCAGGACGCGAACCGTGGTCGACTACTTGGGAGTCCAGCAACATAGCCATTACGCTAATTGCTGGTCCCACAAGGCTTATTTTTTTTAGAAGTTTATTTATGGGTTTCTTCCTTGAGAGAGGGAAGTACCTCCACCAGGGTCTTTGCACAGTAGCCCACCCCCAGTCTCTGCTGGCCCAGCATGCTCAGGGACTGAACAGTGGCCTTTTCCCAAGTAGGTCCAGGCCTATTACCTCTACCACCACCTGGTCCCGTATAAAGGCACTGTTAATATTTACAAGTGAGAAAACTATGACTTAGATGTGACCACGTCTCAGCTCCTCTATCAGTATCAAAGTTAGGACTTAAGTCACTCCAGGGGACCAGTGGGTGGGTGGTGCTTAAGGCTCTGGACACTCCCACATGGCCAACAAGGGTTGGAGTCCTGAACCGGGTGGCTTGCTTCCTCTCTCTCTCTCTCTCTGTGTTCATGTGTATGTTGTCAAATTAAAAATAAAGGAATGAATAAATAAAGTTAAGTAAAATAATTCCTTTTTTAAAAAATCATTCCAAATGACTCCAGAGTCATGTGTCTTCTTTTTCTTTTTTTTTTTAAATACTTATATGGGGCCAGCAGGTGGTGTGGTGATTAAATGCGTTGGACTCCCACATGGCTCACCACAGTTCGAGTCCTGGACCTGGTGGCCCGCTTTCTTACTTTACCTCCCTCTCTCTCAGTCTTTCTCTGGTCAAATTAAGAAACAATAATAAGTAGTGCCAGCAGGTGGTATGGTGGCTAGGGGCGCTGGACTTCCACAGGGCCAGCCACAGTTTGAGTTCAACCACAGTTTGAGTTCAACCACAGTTTGAGTCCCGGATCTGGCGGCTTGCTTTCTCACGTTCCCTCTCAGTCTCTTACTCTCTCTCGAATTCAGTCCCTCTTTGGTCAAATTTAAATAAATAAATAAAGTTGAATAAAACAATTATGTTTAAAAAGAATTATGTAGTGAACTTTATTTAATTTGCTATAAGGCATGCACACTCACCAGAGAGAGAGAGAAACACAGAAAGTGAGAAAGCAAGCCACCAGGTCTGGGACTCAAACAATAGTCTGCCACTTGGGAGTCCACCACCTTAACTACCACACCATCTGCAGAGCCCTGAATCTTTAACTCAGTTGTCTAGAGCTGTCAGAATTAAAAGTCATCCTTGGGGCTGGCAAGTGGCATGGTGGTTAAGGTGCTGGACTCCTACATGATTGACTGAGGTCCAAGTCCCTAGTGGCTTGCTTTCTCACTTTCCCTTTCTGATAAAATTTCAAAATAATAAATAATAACAAATAACATGAATAAATAATTTTTTTAAATAAAATAAAAATAAAAGTCATCCTCAAATTTGGGGTACAGGAGATGGTATGATTACGTCACTGGACTCCCATATAGTTGACTGTGGTTTGAGTCCCAGACCTGGTGGCTTAAAACTCATGCTGGTTGTGTGTGCGTGCGTGCCCAAGATCCAGAGAGGAGAATGGAGAAGAAGGGATTGCAGCGTGGCCATCCCCACTGGGGGGAATTTCTTACTTTCTGTCTCTCTGTCTCTCAGGCAAGCGCATGCACCCTATAGCAAAAATCTCAAAAAAAGGTCATCCTCCAGCAGTTAGCGTAATGACTATGTCTCTGGACTCCCACGTAGTCGACCACAGTTCGAGTCCCGGACCTGATGGCTTAAACTCACACTGGGCGCGTGTGCGTGCGTGCCCAAGATCCCGAGAGGAGAATGGAGGAGAAGGGATTGCGGCGTGGCCATCCCCCCGAGGGGTGATTTCTCACTTTCTGTCTCTCTGTTTCTCTCTTTCTGGCGAGCGCACACGCCCTATAGCGAAAAACCTCTCAAACAACAACAACAACAACAACAAAAAGTCATCCTCAAATGTAAAGGCAGTAAAAGCCCAACAGAGCCTTTTCTACCTTCCTACACTTCCAATAACCAAGTTTGAGTCTTCCCCCACTTTGAGACATTAGTTAATTATACTTCTTTTTTCAGCCCTTTTTGACATTTCCTACATGTGGAATGGAGGTGAGAGGTAGAAATATTAAAAATGAAAAAGCTAGAGAAGGATTAGGCCCTTCTTTCCTGAAAATTTGGAAAAACAAAAACTCAAATTATTTGAAATGTACAGGGTATTTGATGCAGCATTATTTGTAACTGGAAAATTAGAAACAACCTAAATACCCAACATAGAGAATGTGTTAAATAAATCATGATTACATGATACAATACTATTCAACTTTGGAAGGTAGAATCCGTGAGTTACTTCTATATCTTCTTCATATTTTAGCTATTTTCCAGTAGATATGTATTTATATGTCTCCAGGGGCCAGCAGGTAGCGTAGTGGTTAAGGACTATGGGCTCCCCCGTGGCCAACCGCAGTTTATAGTCTCCAACCCAGAAGCTTGAAACTCGCACAGGGCACACATGAGTGCATGCCCAAAATCCCAAGAGAGTGGAGGAGAAGGGATTGTGGCTTGACCATCCCCCCTAGGGAGGTGACTTCTCGCTTTCTGTCTCTCTGTCTTGGTCTGTTTCTCCGCAAGCACATATGCCCTATAACAAAAATCTCTCTCTCAAATAAAAACCATATATTTGAATGTATTCAAGTGATAAAATCATGTTTAAAAAACTTTGTATAGGGACCAGCAGGTGGTGTGGTGGTTAAGGCGCTGCACACTCCCACATGGCCAACCCCGATTCGAGTCCCAGACATAGTGGCTTGCTGTCTCTCTTTCTCTCTCTCTCTCTCTCTCTCTCTCTCTCTCTCTCTCTCTCTCTCTCTCTCTCTCTCTCTCTCTCTCTCTCTCTCTCTCTCTCTGTGTGTGTGTGTGTCTGGTCAAATTAAAAAATAAATGAATGGATAAATAAATAAATATATTTTTAAAAACTTCATATAGGGACCAGCAGGTGGCATGATGGTTAGAAGTGCTGGACTCCCATACGGCCAACTGTAGTTCGAATCCTGGACCCAGTGGCTTACTTTCTCACTTTCTCTCTCTCTCTCACTCTGTCTTCCTCTGGTCAAATTAAAATAAATAAATAAATAAATAAAGTTCAATAAACTAATTCTTTTTTTAAAAAAGTTTGTATATTGGGAACCAGCAGTTAGCGTAATGGCTATGTCACTGGACTCCCACGTAGTCGGCCATGGTTCGTGTCCCAGACCCGGTGGCTTAAAACTCACGCCGGGCGCGTGTGCGTGCGTGTCCAAGACCCCGAGAGGAGAATGGAGGAGAAGGGATTGTGGCATGGGCATCACCTCTGGGGGGTGATTTCTCACTTTCTGTCTCTCTATCTCTCTCTGTCTGTCTGGCGAGCACACGTGCCCTATAGTGAAAAACCTCTAAAAAAAAAAAAGCTTGTATAATACAATTATATAGTATCTTTAAAAAAATATATGTATGTGTGTGAAAATATTCTTGTGTATGCACAAACACATAGGTGGGTAAACAACAAAGAGAGTTTAAGATTAGTGTAATTCATTTTTCACTATATATCTCTTATATCATCAGTGTTTGTGTGGGTTTTGTTTGCATAATCTCAAAAAATCTTTTTAAACCTGATAAGCCTGGTTTGGTTTGGTTTGATTTGCTCTAAACCAGGGGAAGCACTTCCACTTATTCTCCTTTTACTTTCTATTAAGGAGGGTGATATGGAGTAGGACTTTCTTTTTTCTTTTTTCTTTTTTTTTTTTTGAGAGGTTGAGTTTTAAGCCACCAGGACACGAACCACCGTCGACTACATGGGAGTCCAGTGACATAGCCTGTGGGAGGCTGTGCACCAGCGAATATCACAGGTTTCTCAGAAAGCAAACAATTACACAATGCCAAAGGCCATGATTGGCTCCCCTTCAAAAACCTCACCTTCAGAACCATATTCGGATTGGCTACTTCCCATAAAGGCCACAATTGGTTCTCTTCAAAAAACCTGACCTTTGAAACCATACTCTGATTGGCCACCTCCCATAGCAAATCGGTGAGCTTAGAATCCCTCAGATTTGCATAATCCGGCACCTCATGATTGGTCCACAGAAGCAACCAGTTATAACCCACCTTTTACAATCCTTCATTCAACCAATCACGGCCCACCAGCATGTATATAACCACGATGCCTGGCCCACAATTGCAAGACGACCAGGAAGACGACACAGAGGACCAGGAAGACCCTGGAGAGTTGTGACACCGTGTCGCCTCTGTGCTGCTCACAATAGACGACGCGACCCTGAAGAGTTGTAACACTGCGTCATCTCCATGCTGTACTGTGCTGCCCACAATAAATGGACGACCCTGAAGACACTGTGTCGTGTCCATGCTGAAACACTACGCCGCTTGTCCCGGCTCTCACTCCTTCCCTCAGGAAACCTGTTTGACTGTCCCCCCAGGTCGGGACAATAGCCATTACGCTAACTGCTGGCCCCTGGAATAGGACTTTTTAAAAAGTCACTGTAATGTGCAAGAAATCAAAATGTGAGGAACCACACTTCTGTATTTAAGAACTCATTATATAATTCTTCATAGTATGGTTGACTAATATGCCAGAAAACCCACTTGGGAAGCATTTACTGAAGACTAATGTATTGCGAACGTAATATAGAGGAGAAGATGCATGTGCTCAAATCTGTTTTGACACTCGACAACTTTGAAAACATCAGTGAGTCCCTTACCTTTGGGACTCAGTTTCCTCCTCAGCAAGATGGGGAAAATAATAGTGCCTATTTCATAGTGTTGAGGAGGGAGAGATTATGTGCTCTTTATACATATAATGCATTTATATAAATTCCGGAGGGAATGAGAGCCTACGTGTTACGAGGGGCTTAAAAGATCTATCAACCAAATGCCACAAACGCCCAAAAGAGACTCCTCAAATATAGTCTGTGGGCCTTGGGAGAATCCTGATTAAAATAAAGCAGCTGGGGGCTAGCAAGTGGTGTGGTGGTTAAGGCACTGGGCTCCCATGTGGACAACAGCGGTTCAAGTCCCTGACCTGGCAGCTTGCTTTCTCACTTTCTCTCTGTCCCTCTCTGGTCAAATTAAAAAATAATAATAATTAATAAAATTAAATAATTCTTAAGAAAAATTAGCAATTGGGAAAATATCATGAAGTAATTGGTTACATTTTAATTCTGGCCCTTATCTGCTGCTCTGGGAAGCTGTGAGCGACTCTTTCTCAGCCTCTGTCGTGGTTTGACTTTGGAGGGTGCGGGGACACCTCAAAACTGGAAAATGGGTTCTGTCTCCTTTGAGGATGTGACTGTGAACTTCACCAAGAAGGAGTGGGCTTTGTTGAATTCATCTCAGAAGAATCTCTACAGAGATGTGGCATAAAAAACCACGAAAATCCTGACCTCTCTAGGCATAAAACAGGAAGAAAAGAACACTGGAGACCAATACAAAAATCTCAAGAGAAATAAAAGGCGGCATGCGACTCCTTGAAACCGCCAATCAAATTCCAGATTGCTTTCCAAACAAGAGCATTCCTCCTAAAGGAAAATTCCAGAAAGACGATGGGGGTGGTGGCCAGTAGGTCTGAATTTGCACTGCACAGAAGATGTACAAGTATCTGTGTATGATATAGACAGAATCTGTCCAATTATTGTGAGCAAAATAAAGTCCTCAGTTATCGTGCCAGTCTGCTGGAACACCTAAAATGTGTCCCATAAGAAAGAAATTCTAGGGGCCAGCAGATGGCGTGGTGGTTAAGGTGTTGGACTCCCACATGGCAACCACAGTTCGAATCCCAGACCTGGTAGCTTGCTTTCTCACTTTCCCTCCGTCTCTCTCTCTCTCTGATTAGTACACATGCCCTATAGCAAAACTTAATCATAAAAAATAAAAAGTTAAATAAGTTAAAAAGAGAGAGAGAGAGACATTCTATGAGTGTAAGGAAGGTGGGAGAACTTTCATTTCACTCAAGAATGTTTGCAGATCCAAGGCACACAGTGGAGAGAAGCCTCATAAATGCGAGGTACGTGGGAAGGCTGTCGGTTACCTGGGCTTACTTCGTATCCATGGGAGAACTCACTCTGGAGAGAAGCCCTGTGCGTGTAAATGGGGCGTAAAGCCTTCAGACACGCCAAGTCTGTCCAAAACCATGAAATCACACACGCTAGAAAGAAACCCTATGGATGTAAGGCACGTGGTAAGACGTTCACTTACCTCCCAATCATTTGAAGACACATCATGACACACTGCAGAAGGACCTTATAAATGTGACGGACGTTTTCCATGTGACATGTGTGGGAAAGACTATAAATATTCCAGTCTGCTTCACACTCAAGACAGAACTCACACTGGGGAGGAGCCCTATGAATGCAATCGATGTGGGAAAGGCTTTGCTCCTTATAGTAACTTACAAAGCCATCAAAGAACTCATGCCAGGGAGAAGCCCTACGAATGCAAGCAACAAGAAAGCCTATACCGCACCGAGGGACTGTGGATTACAAGAACAAAAACATGTTAGAGAAAAGCCATAAAAATCTAAGGGGTGGGGAACCAGCAGTTAGTGTAATGGCTATGTCGCTGGACTCCCACGTAGTCGACTGCAGTTTGCGTCCTGGACCCAGTGGCTTAGAACTCACGCTGGGCACATGTGCGTGTGTGCCCAAGATCCCGAGAGGAGAATGGAGGAGAAGGGATTGCGGCGTGACCATCCCCTCTGGGGGGTGATTTCTCGCTTTCTGTCTCTATGTCTCTGTCTGTCTGTCGGGCGAGCGCACGCGCCCTATAGCGAAAAAACCTCTCCAAAAAAAAAAAACTAAGGGGTGTAGGAAAGTCTTCTCTTATTTCAGATACTTTAGAAAACATAGAAAAATTCACATGGATGGGAAACCATTCATAGAAAAAAAGCAGGGGTCCGGGGTCAACAGGTGGCATGGTCATTAGGGTACTGGACTTCCATATGGCTGACTGGTTCAAGTTGCCGGCCTGGTGGCTTGCTTCCTCACTTTCTCTCTCTCTCTCTTTCTCTGTCTTTCTGGTGAACACACATGCCCTGTAGCAAACTTATAATAATAATAAATAAAAATAAAATAAATAATTTTGTTAAGAGAGATTTTTGCTATAGGTGCCTGCACTTGCCGGAGACACAAAGACAGACAGAAAATGAAAAATCACCCTGCAGGGGGAATGGCCACTCTACAATTCCTTCTCCTCCATTCTCTCTCAAGATCTTGGGCACACATACATACGTGACTGGCATGAGGGTTTTTTTTTTTTTTTTGGAGAGGTTTTTGCTATAGGGCGTGTGCTCTCACCAGACAGAGAGAGACAGAGAGACAGAAAGCAAGAAATCGCCCCCCCCTCCGGGGGGGGGAATGGCCACATCGCAATCCCTTCTCCTCCATTCTCCTCTTGGGATCTTGGGCACGCACACACTCCTAGCATGAATTTAAGCCACCAGGTCTGGGACTGGAGCCGTGGTCGACTACATGGGAGTCGAGCAAATTAGCCATTACGCTAACTGCTGGTCCCCCTAGCATGAGTTTTAAATCGTCGGATCTGGGACTCAAACCATGGTCAACTACACAGGAATCCAATGACGTAGCCATTACACCATCTGCTGGTCTCAATAAATAATGTTTTTTAAATAAAAAAAAATTAATTCTGACTTGTTGATTTCAAGGAACTATTATTTCAAAAAAGGAAATTATTAGGTCACCAGGTCATGTAGTGGTTAAGGCACTAGATTCCCACATGGCTCACCCTAGTTTGATTCCCAGACCCAGCGGCTTGAAATTCACGCCAGGTCCCTGGGCATGCATGCCCAAAACCCTGAGAGTGGAGAAGACAAGATTGCGGCATAGCCATCTCCTGGGGGGTGAGGGGGTTACTTCTCATGCTTCCTCTTTCTGTTTCTCTCTAGTGAGCATACATGCCCCAGGCAAAAAGATTCTTTTTAAAATTATTATTATTGTTGTATTCTAGGTGTGTTTATCTATTTGTATTATGAGAGAATGTTTAAAAAGTTCATGGAAAAATAGAATTCAAGTATAAGTTTATTTGGGTGCAAAAAGTTTAAAGTTCATATATAATTTTCTTATAATACACATTTTCTGTGAACTTTGAAAAGACCTATAGTATTTTTAAATCAGTTTTTAAAATTATTTATTAAATTTTATTTATCATCACTCTCTTTTAATAAGTATTTAATTCGTTTTTTTTTTTGTTGTTGTTGTTGTTTTAATTTGACCAGAGAGAGAAAGGGAGAGGGAGAAAGAAAGCTGCCAGGTCCAGGACTTGAACCATAGTCAGCCATGTGGGAATCCAGCGCCTTTAACCACCACGCCACCTGCCCACCCCATCACTATTATTATTTTTAAAATTTGCTATAGGGCACATGTGCTCACCAGAGACAGAGAGAGAGAAAGGGGAAAAGCGAGAAAGCAAGCTGCCGTGTCCAACACTGGACATGTGGGGGTCCCCACATGGGGACCTTAATCACCATGCCACTTGCTGATCCTAGGATCATTATTTTTTTTAAAAGTACATATTGAAGCATTTAGGTATGAAATTCCTGAAATTTGCTTCAAAATAGTCAAGTTGGAATGGGAGGGGGCATAGATGGTCAAAGATTGGCCAAGTATTGCCTGTTACGACTGTTATTGTTTTTTTTCCTTAATACTTGCCTCTCATTTTTTAAAGTATTTGAACTTTTACAGTATAAACAGTTTTTTTTAAATATTGGAATATAGTGAGGGCTATGTAAATGTTTACTATTGTATGCTTTGTGTGTAAATATTACCTAATGTTTGTCTACCCCTTTCAGATTACATTGTGTTATCATTGATATTATGTTTTTTATTTTTATTTATTTATTTATTTGAGAGGTTTTTGGTATAGGGTGAGTGCGCTCACCAGAAAGATAGAGACAGAAAGTGAGAAATCACCCCCCAGGGGGATGGCCACTTCCCAATCCCTTCTCCTCCATTCTCCTGTCAGAATCTTGGGCACGCACGCACACGCGCTGGGCGTGGGTTTGGGACTCGAACTGCGGTCGACTACATGGGAATCCAGCGACATAGCCATTACACCAAGTGCTGGTCCCAACATTATGTCTTTTAATACTCACACTAAACCCAGGAGGCAGAAGATTATCCTCCCCACTGTACCAATGAGAAAACTGAGCCAGAGCCAAACTAGCAATGTTGCACTGCACCTCTGCCCGCTTCCTGCGGACTGGGGGGAAACCCACAGGCATTAGACGCAGGGTTCTTGCTTCGTTTATCTGCTGGAGGCAGGGTCGGCGGAGAGAGACTAAAACAACATACAAATGCTGCAATGTGGCACTGCTCCTCTGCCCGCTTCCTGCGGACTGGGGGGAAACCCACAGGCATTAGACGCAGGGTTCTTGCTTCCTTTAATGGCTGTAGTCAGGTCTGGCGGAGAGAGACTAAAACAACATACAAATGGTTTATTTAAGAACACTTATCAGACAAAACCTAAGCTCACATTTCTAACTGCTACTTCAAAAGGTAAACCCGGGGGGAAAAGAACATAACAGAAGAGATGGAATCATACAGAAGTTCCCTGCATGCGTGCACATCCTTTACATAGCCATTGCTTGTTACTGCAAGTTTTCTCCATCAATTTTACATCACCTAACCAACCTGCTTCACTCCCCCCGGATGTACGACCAGAACTAAGGTCAGGGAACTAGGATGAGAACCCCCGTGGGAAGCCAGTTTGGCGGCAGGAGGACATCACCCGCCAGTGGGCGTGAGGCCCAGCACCCAGCAGTTCGGTTCCACCTTAAGAAGCTGCAGCCTCGGCTCCAGCCCAGAAGGCACTCGGCTCCGCCCAACCCCGTGTCAGCTCCGGCCCCGGAACGTGGGGAAGGGAGGAGAGACGCACTGAATGGAAAGACTGGCGCCGGAGGCTGCAGGGGTTCTCCTCCCTTGTCCACCGGCCCCCGGAGGAGCGCGCACAGCACCGGCAACTGGGGCTGGTTTTTCCGGAGGACTTCAGGGCTGACGCTGTCTTCTGCTGAGTCGGGGAGAGGAGGGGGGCAGCGTGCAAGCCGGGAGGCCTATCTTGGGTGGGATCGCTGGGAACACAGCGCCGCACGATCGGTGCGGGATGCGTGCGCATTAGCAGAAAGTTTGAAGTTAGCCGTCCAGACGCACCTCCCCAAGCCATTTCCCAAAAGAGGGGGCAAGATTCCCATTCCCCGCCCCGATGCCCCGTCTTCGTTGTGATTGGCTGGGCCCCGGTAGGCCGGGCCCAGGGTTACTTGTTGATTGGCCACGTGAGTAATCTATCACAGGATGACGCAGACGAGGGGCGGCTATTTGGGGAGGAAGTGAAGATTATTTGGGTACCTCCTACCACAACTATTGATTGGCTGAGGTTTGCGGTGACGTAAAATAAGGCTTAAAAATGTCCACTAAAGGAAAGGACCTATTGGCCCTTCTCCCAGGGACGAAGTCCGGGGTGGGGCTGGAAAGAGCCAGCCGGACGCTGCTGTTGTAGGGAGGAACCGAATGCTTTGGAACCCGGAAATGACTTTGGAAGGGAATTGACGGAAAACGAGGGAAATCCGTGCCATCTTCCTTGCCCTCAAACGAGGTCACTTCCTGCGTGGGATCAATAGTTTCCTGTTTACTCCTCCGAAGGCCATGTGAACGCTGCTTTTCTGGAATAGACATAATCATTGAATTCTTACCTGTAGCATGAGGTTTAACCCTCCCCTAAGAGAAGGTTAGGGAAGCAGGTTCTGAGGTCAGGGTACCCTAGCAGGTGGGTTACTGGGGAAACCATTCATGCAGTGGTTGCAGAGAATGGATGGAGGTGGAGAGAGCTGCCAGTGTGTCTGGAGGGAGAACATTAATCACACGCAGAGGCCTTGCTAGGTAGGTACTACGCGGTATTCATCCACCTCTGAGACCTGGCAGTGTTGGATAGATACATGGTAGGTGGTCAGTCGCTGAAGTGATCCAAGGAGGAGTGAGGGGAGTTTTATACAGTGTGCTGGACGAATCCTAAAGATGCCAGATTTATCAGATGTATTGGCATAAAGTACCTATGCCAATTTTATGACCCCAAAAGAATGTTTGACACTCATCACGTGGGGTAATCCAGCCATAAATTCAGAAGTAGGAGAGCTCCTCAGGCCTGTCTGGGGAACTACCTATTTGAGAAAATGCTACCATTTTCTCCTTGACTGGAACCTTTAAAGTCGGCAAGATTTCCCTCCAACCTACCTTTCTGGAAAAATGTTAAAGGTACAGCTGGTGCTGGAGCATAGGAAACCACATAGCTGACCAGGGTTTGAGTCCCAGTTCACCTGGCTTGAAAAACAGGCCCAGTGGGAGTGTGTCCAAGATCCCGACAAGATCGAGAATTGGGGGGGGAGTTGTGGGGCAGCAGGGAGTGTGGTGGTTAAGGCACTGGATCCCACAAGGCCCATTCCTCTGCAGTTCAAGTACCAGACCAGCAGCTTGAAAAACACACGAAGCACATGCATGTGTGCCAGAATGAAGAGGAAAATGCAGGAGAAGGGATTGTGGCTTGGCATCCCCAGGGGGGTGATTTCTCACCTTCTCTCACATGCTTATGGGGAAAAAAAATCTTAAAAATAAAAATATCTATGGGCCAGGCTCCTTGGAGGTCTCTCTCTCTCCTTTCATGTACTCACATCCTCTAGCATAAGAAAAAAAATTTAAATTATTTGTTTTTATTCATTCATTCATTTTAATTTGACCAGAGAGAGATACAGAGAGAGTGAGAGGGAAAGGAAGAAAGCACGCTGCCAGGTCTGGGACTCAAACCATGGTCAGCCATGTGGGAGTTCAACACCTTAACCACCACGCCACCTGCTGGTCCCAAGAAAAAATTTGTAAACATAGTTGGGACGAGTGTAAAGATGTCCCCTATCTTCACTAAAGGAGGATAAGAAAGTGTTTAACCTGGAATGTGAGGTTAGATGCCAGAAAGAACTTACTGTTTGAGAGTAGCAAGTGGCTGAATGTGAAAAAAAAAAAAAAAAAAGAGAGAGAAAAAAAAAGAAGGGTGTCATCTATACTATGTAATTTTTGGAATTGTTCGCATCCCAGCAGGGATTAACTCTTCTCATTTCTAGTTGAGACTGTTTCTTATAGCTAGGTTTCATCAGTGCTTTAATATTACCTAAAATATGTGCTCTGGGGACTGGACTCCCACATGGCCAACTACAGTTCGAGTCCTGAACCTAGTGACTTACTTTCTCACTTTCTCTCTCTCTCTTGCTCTCGCTCTGTTCTTCTCTGCTCAAATTAAAATAAATAAATGAAGGAACCAGCAGTTAGCATAATGGCTATGTCGCTGGACTCCCACGTAGTCGACTGCGGTTCGCATCCCGGACCCGGTGGCTTAAAACTCACGCCAGGCACGTGTGTGTGTGTGTCCAAGATCCCGAGAGGAGAATGGAGGAGAAGGGATTGCGGCATGACCATCCTCCCTGGGGGGTGATTTCTAACTTTCTATCTCTCTGTCTCTCTCTGTCTGTCTGGCGAGTGCACATGCCCTATAGCAAAAACCTCCCCCCCCCAATAAATAAATGAAAGTTTAAAAATAAAATAATTCTTAAAAAGAAAAAAATAAGGGACCAGTAGGTGGCATGGTGGTTAAGGTGCTGGACACACCCACATGGCTGACCATGGTTCAAGTCCTGGACCTGGTAGCTTGCTTTCTCACTTTCCCTCTCTCTCTCTCTCTGCCTCTGGTCAAATTAAAAATAAATGAATTAATGAATGGATAAAATTAAATAAAATCTTTAAAAAAAAAAAGAAAAACCTGTGTTCTGAACTTGAGAGAATAGGGCAAGAAATCTCCCCTTAGTGTTATAACTATCCATTTCAGGGTCAAGATTCTGCAGCAGGTGGCTTCTGCTGATCCAAAGAGAACCCATCTCCCTGTGATTTTCTAAGATCTGGTCAGGAGGTGTATGAGAGTTGGCTCTTCAGTATCATTACAGCAGTCATTGAGAAACAAAAAGAGAAACTTGAGGCAGCTGTATTTATCTTTTCTTTTTGGAGTTTTTTGTTTTTTTTTTTAAACTATTGGGTGTGTGCACTTGCCAGACAGAGAAAGACAGAGAGACAGAAAGCAAGAAATCATAAACACACACACCCCAGGAGGTTGGCCATGCCGCAATCCCTTCTCCTCCATTCTCCTCTCGGGATCTTGGGCACACACGCACATGCGCCCGGCGAGAGTTTAAGCCACCAGGTCTGGGATGCGAACCGCGGTCGACTGCATGGGAGTCCAGCGACAGCCATTACACTAACTGCTGGCCCTGAGGCAGGTACATGGGAGAGAGGGAGGATTCAACCTCCTGGAGCCTGGCTGCCTGCCTGCCCTGCTGAAGCTTTGAAAATCTGGGAAGGCTCAGGGAACAGCTACAACACCTCAAAAGACCAGGGGTGAAGTCACCATTGTCTCGGCACTAGGGAAGGAACAGGAAGGGAAAGGCGGAGTACAGGGTACAGGAGTGGCTGGCAGACACAGAAGGGACAACACGCTTGCCATCGCTGTCTTCCTCCTGTCAGGATTGGCGGCAGTAAACAGACACCATTTAAAGTAGAAAAGACTTTTCTTTTCGATTTTTTTAGTTCATTTTATGTATTATTATTATTTTTTAATTTGCTGTAGGGCATGTGTAGTCACCAGAGAGAGACACAGAGAAAGAGAGAGGGCAAGTGAGAAAGCAAGCAGCCAGGTCTGGGACTCAAGCCACAGCTGGCCATGTGGAAGTCCAGCGCCCCAACGACGCCACCTGCTGGTCCCAAAAAGACTTGTAAAAAAATTATTTTGTTTATTATTTATTTTTAGAGAGATTTTTTTCTATAGTGTGTGTGTGCTCACCAGAGAGACAGACAGAAAGCAAGAAATCACCCCTAGGG
>NW_006159658.1:684097-687742 GCF_000334495.1 Tupaia belangeri chinensis | reverse complement strand
GATTTCTACCTTTCTATCTCTCTGTCTCTCTCTGTCTGGCGAGTGCACATGCCCTATAGCAAAAACCTCCCCCCCCCAATAAATAAATGAAAGTTTAAAAATAAAATAATTCTTAAAAAGAAAAAAATAAGGGACCAGTAGGTGGCATGGTGGTTAAGGTGCTGGACACACCCACATGGCTGACCATGGTTCAAGTCCTGGACCTGGTAGCTTGCTTTCTCACTTTCCCTCTCTCTCTCTCTCTGCCTCTGGTCAAATTAAAAATAAATGAATTAATGAATGGATAAAATTAAATAAAATCTTTAAAAAAAAAAAGAAAAACCTGTGTTCTGAACTTGAGAGAATAGGGCAAGAAATATCCCCTTAGTGTTATAACTATCCATTTCATGGTCAAGATTCTGCAGCAGGTGGCTTCTGCTGATCCAAAGAGAACCCATCTCCCTGTGATTTTCTAAGATCTGGTCAGGAGGTGTATGAGAGTTGGCTCTTCAGTATCATTACAGCAGTCATTGAGAAACAAAAAGAGAAACTTGAGGCAGCTGTATTTATCTTTTCTTTTTGGAGTTTTTTGTTTTTTTTTTTAAACTATTGGGTGTGTGCACTTGCCAGACAGAGAAAGACAGAGAGACAGAAAGCAAGAAATCATACACACACACACCCCAGGAGGTTGGCCATGCCGCAATCCCTTCTCCTCCATTCTCCTCTCGGGATCTTGGGCACACACGCACATGAGCCCGGCGAGAGTTTAAGCCACCAGGTCTGGGATGCGAACCGCGGTCGACTGCATGGGAGTCCAGCGACAGCCATTACACTAACTGCTGGCCCTGAGGCAGCTACATTTACAATAACAAAAATATATGGGAAAATTATTGCTAGTCTGTAATTCCAGAATAATAAAGATTATGTTGGTTATGCCAAATGGGAGAGAGGGAGGATTCAACCTCCTGGAGCCTGGCTGCCTGCCTGCCCTGCTGAAGCTTTGAAAATCTGGGAAGGCTCAGGGAACAGCTACAACACCTCAAAAGACCAGGGGTGAAGTCACCATTGTCTCGGCACTAGGGAAGGAACAGGAAGGGAAAGGCGGAGTACAGGGTACAGGAGTGGCTGGCAGACACAGAAGGGACAACACGCTTGCCATCGCTGTCTGATATTCCTCCTGTCAGGATTGGCGGCAGTAAACAGACACCATTTAAAGTAGAAAAGACTTTTCTAAAAGATTTTTTTAGTTCATTTTATGTATTATTATTATTTTTTAATTTGCTGTAGGGCATGTGTAGTCACCAGAGAGAGACACAGAGAAAGAGAGAGGGCAAGTGAGAAAGCAAGCAGCCAGGTCTGGGACTCAAGCCACAGCCGGCCATGTGGGGGTTTAAAGCCACAGCTGGCCATGTGGAAGTCCAGCGCCCCACCGACGCCACCTGCTGGTCCCAAAAAGACTTGTAAAAAAATTATTTTGTTTATTATTTATTTTTAGAGAGATTTTTTTCTATAGTGTGTGTGTGCTCACCAGAGAGACAGACAGAAAGCAAGAAATCACCCCTAGGGAACCAGCAGTTAGTGTAATGGCTATGTCGCTGGACTCCCATGTAGTCGGCCGTGGTTCGTGTCCTGGACCCGGTGGTTTAAAACACACGCCAGGCACATGTGTGTGCATGCCCAAGATCCCGAGAGGAGAATGGAGGAGAAGGAATTGCGGCATGGCCATCCCCTACTGGGGGTGATTTCTCGCTTTCTGTCTCTATGTCTCTCTCTGTCTGTCTGGCGAGCGCACGCACCCTATAGCAAAAACCTCTAAAAAAAGAAAAAAAGAAATCACCCCCAGGGGGAATGACCACACTGCAATCCCTTCTCTTCCACTCTTTAGGATCATGGGCATGCGACACGTACCCAGGACTCGAGCCACGGTCGACCATGTGGGAGTCCAGCGATATAATCATTACTCCACCTGTTGGTCCCATTGCAGCTTTCTTAATTTGCTATAGTCATCAAGAAGAGAGAGAGAGGGGCTGACAGGTGGCATGGTGGTTAGGGCACTGGACTCCCATAGGACCAACTGTGGTTTGAGTCCTGGACCTGGCGGCTTGCTTGCTCACTTTCCCTCTCTCTTTCTGTCCCTCTTTAGTCAAATTAAAATAATTTAAAAATTAAATAAAGTTAAATAAAAATTATTCTTTTTTTAAAGAATTTATTTTATTATTTCATTCATTCACTCATTCATTTATCTATTTAAATTTGACCAGAGAGGGACAGAATGAGAGAAAGCAAGAGAGACAGAAAGTGAGAAAGCAAGGCACCAGGCTGTGGTCAGTCTTATGGGAATCCAGCATTCCAACCACCATGCCCCTTGCTGGCCCCAGCAAAGGTGTTTCTTTTATTTATTTATTTATTTTTTTCTTTTTAGAGGTTTTTGCTATAGGGCACATGTGCTCACCAGAAAGAGACAGAGAGAAAGCAAGAAATCACCCCCCACCCCCACCCAGGGAGGATGGTCACACCGCAATCCCTTCTTCATCCTCCTCTTGGGATCTTTGGCATGCACATACATGCAACTGGCGTGAGTTTAAGCTACTGGATCCGGGACTCGAACCACAGTCGACTACATGGGAATCCAGTGACAGCCATTATGCCAACTGCTGGTCCCTTTGTTTTTTTCTTTTTTAACGAAGTTTTTTTTTTTTTTTGAGAGTTTTTTTGTTTTTTTGTTTTTTGGGTTTTTTTTTGTTTTGTTTTGTTTTGTTTTGTTTTTCTATGGGTACATGCACTTGCCATACATGCACTTGCCAGAAAGACAGAGAGAGACAGACAGAAAGCGAGAAATCACCCCCCGGGGGGATGGTCACGCTGCAATCCCTTCTCCTCCATCCTCTTCTCGGGATCCTGGGCATGTATGCACATGCACCCGGCGTGAGTTTAAGCCACCGGGTCCAGGGCTCGAACCATGGTTGGCTACATGGGAGTTCAGCGACATAGCCATTATGCTAACTGCTGGTCCCCAGAGGTTTTTAATACAGGACCTTAGTTGCTTACAAAATCACTGGACATACTGGAGGAATAATATCTCTGCTGTATCCCAGAAAAGATTGCTGTTGAAACAATTGAGTTCAAGAATGCACAGCCCAAGGTGTGATTCAGGAACCAGAAAGCCCCTGTGACTGACACTGCCCCAGAAGCCTTGGACAGCTGCGCAGCTGGTGAGCAAACACTGGAACGCTGCTGCAGAAAACCCTGACATCCCATGACCATGATGGCCAGCAGAGACAGCCAAGGTAGCCAGGCAAGGAGGAGAGGGTGTCTCCTCACGTCCACTTGTTTAGTCTCTTGGGCGTGTAAATTACTGGGTCATTGGAAAAGTCATGATGCATTTTTGCATAGAAAAACGTAGAAAAATACTTCATGATTTTTCTGATCACCTAATCTATTTTTTTAAAGATTTACATTATTTAACTTTATTTATTTATGTATTTTTTAAATATGACCAGAGAGGGACAGAGAGAGACAGAGAGAAACAGAGAGGGGCGAAAGTGAGAAAGCAAGCCACCATGTCTGGGACTTGAACCATGGTCAGCCATGTGGGAGTCCAGTGTCCTCAACCACCATGCCACCTGCTGGCCCTAAGTTTGATTATTTCTTCCATGAGCAAAAGGG
>NW_006159658.1:679573-684068 GCF_000334495.1 Tupaia belangeri chinensis | reverse complement strand
CCGGGATGTGAACGGTGGCTGACCATGTGGGACTCTAGTGCCTCAACCACCACGCCACTGGCTGGCCCCACCAAGGACATTTTTTAAATGTAGATCCATATGCGTGTGTGGTGGATATGGCTGAGCCCCATTCTATTTGCTTTTTACTGTATGTGCCTTCCTGTACTGCAGAGGCCGGAAAACCTAACACTGTATTTCCAGATAGTCTTGCAACTAGAATTCTAGTTATAAGTTATGATGTATAAATAATTTGCATACCAGAGGGCCAGATGGTGGCACGGCAGTAAAATATTAATATAACACTCTTCAAGACTGATCCATGGTGCAGAAGGCTTCCATGGTCACATCTGGAGATAATAATAATAAATAAACAAAAATATTTTTTTTTAAAATTATTTTTATTTCATTTCACTTGTTATTATCATTATCATTTTGTTTCTAATTTGACCAGAGAGAGACAGAGAGAGAAAGGAAGAATGAGAAAGCAATCACCAGGGCCAGGACTCAAACCACGGTCGGCCATATGGGAGTCCAGTGCCTTTAACCACCACGCCACCTGCTGGTCCCAATAAATTTAATAAACATTTCTTTACAAAAAGAAAGTTTTACTTGGTAACAACAGAATAAAAGAAAATGGCCCTGAGCCAGCACAGCAGCAGAGTGAAGCAAAATTTTGTTCCAGACGTTTTCATTGTACAAATGAAAGGGGAGTAGAGAACTGTCTACACTGTCATGTAAAGACGATGCCAACCACAGTGTCCCAGGACTGTCAGCTCAAAAAAGAATTAACCTTTTCACACCAAAAAGCTAGGAAGGCCGCACTCTCAGAACTTAAGAACTTGGCCAGCAGAGTGGTACAATGGTAACACAACCTCCAGGACGCTGAAGCCACAAGAGAAGGTCCTGGGTTCGAGTCCCAAAGTCTTTCTGTACAAACCTGGCAGGCATGCCCAGGATCCCAGCCGGCCACACTCCAGGAAGAAATAAACTTAAAAAAACAAAAAAACAAAAAGAATTTAAAGAACCCCAGCAAGTGGCATGGAGGTTAAGGCTACTGGATCCCACATGGTCAGCTGCACAGTTGGAGTCCCAGACCCCATGATTTGAAAATCACACTGGGTATATGTGCATTCGTTTCCAAGAGGAGAACAGAGGTACAGGGATTGCGGTGTTTCCCTTTGTCCCCCCCAGAGGGAGTGTGTGATTTCTCACTTTTTCTCTCAATCTCTCTCTGTCTCTCTCTCCAGTGAGTGCATGTGCCCTATAGCAAAAATAAATAAAGTAACACGTCACTTGACCACTGAGCCTTCATTTATCACTTACCAGAATTACTGCTACAAATACTTATTAACATTTATATTAACATTTAAGTAGGGAGGAGAAAAGATATGAAAGAAACAGGTTCTTTTCCTAAGAATTATTCATTTACTTTTATTTATTTTTAATTTGCTATAGGACATATGTGCTTTCCAAAGAGAGACAGAGAAACAGAGAAGGAAAGTGAGAAAGCAAGCCTCTAGGTCCGGGACTTGAATGCCTTAACCATCTCGCCACCTGCTGGCCTTGAAAGAAATACTTTCTAAAATGAACATATAATAAAAACTGTTTAATTTTTAAAAATGTAAAAAGCGGGGCCAGCAAATGGCATGGTGGTTAAGACACTGGACTCCCACATAGGTAACTGCAGTTCAAGTCGTGGACCTGACAGCTTGCTTTCTCACTTTCTCTCTCTCTCTCTCTCTTTCTCCCTCTGGTCAAATTAAAGATAATAGTAATATGGCGCCGGCAGGTGGCATGGTGGTTGAGGTGCTAGATTCCCACATGGCTGACTATAGTTCAAGTCCTGGACCTGGCGGCTTGTTTTCTCACTCTTTCTCTCTTGCTCTCTATCTCTCTCTCTCTCTCTGTCTCTAATTAAAACTAAAAAAAAAAGATAAATAAAATAAAATAATTATTTTAGAAGATAATAATAATAAATTAAATAGTTTTTTTTTAAATATTTTAATTTGGAGTCAGCAGTGGTGGCATGGTGGTTAAGGGTGCTGAACTCCCACATGGCCAACCATGGTTCAAGTCCCGGACCTGGCAGCTTGCTTTCTCACTCTCCCTCTCTCACTCTGTCCCTCTCTGGTGAAAATAAAATAAATAAATAAATGAACCTTTTTTAAAATTTTAGTTATTTTTAAAAACTCAAAAAGCATTAGGTTAGTGGAACTGTTATTTCCCTTACGATTCTTTTTTTAAGCATTATTTTATTTAACGTTATTTATTTAAATTTGACCAGAGATAGACAGAATGAAGAGAGAGAAAGAAAGTGGGAAAGCAAGCCACCAGGTCTGGGACTCAAACTGCAGGCAACTATATGGGAGTCCAGCACCCTTAACAACCACGCCACCTGACAGCCCCACATTTTTTTTAAAGAATTATTTATTTAAATTTATTTACCATTATTATTATTTTTTAATTTGCTATAGGGCATGTATGCTCACCAGTGAGAGAGAGAGAGAGGGAAAGTGAGAAAGCAAGCCACCAGGTCTGGGGCTCAAATCATGGCCAGTCATGTGGGAATGTCCAGCACCTTAATCACCACGCCACCTGCTGGTCCCTTCTCTTACAATTCTATCATTTATTTTAGCCTTTTACCTGGATTTCATCTCGTAAACTCTTCTTATGCCAGCTCAACCCTTTCACTGACCCAGCTTTAACAAGGAAAAGCACAGACTTGTGTGTGTGTGTTACTTTCTGTTCAAAGGCATTCCACTGGCTAGCAATTATGAATAAGCTATAATCCCTTGGGGCCAACAGGCAGCATGGAAACTGAAGCGCTGTATCCCACATGGCCAACTGCGTGGTTCAGTTCCCGGCCCAGCAGCCCGAGAGTCACACCAGGTGCGCATTCATGCATATCCAAAATCCCAAGAGAAGACTAGAGAAGGGATGGTGGCATGGCCAGCCCCCCTTAGGGGGTGATTTCTCACTTTCCTGCACTCTGTCTCTCCTTTTGCAATAACCTAAAAATAAATAAAATAAAATAAAATAAATCCTACATCCTGGGAAATTTCAATTCCGGGAAACTCAGAAGGTTGATCACCCTCACCCCCGCTCACAGAAACGGTACGGTACAGGACCTTCAGCTCAGAAATGCTGCAGACGAGTGCTCGCCCCGCTTTTCTCCAAGGAAAGACTTTTAGGAACCAAAGACCACACCCAACCTTTGACTTTGGTGAGACACCTCCTAGATGATGAGATCCTGGAAGGCAGAGACATCCTTTCAGGCCATCGCAGTACCTACCAGTGCCTTGCATCATTATACAATGAGTCTACGCTGAATTATTTATTTATTTATTTATTTATTTATTGGGGAGGTTTTTGCCATAGGGTACACGCACTCTCCAGAAAGACAGAGAGAGACAGAGAGACAGAAAGCAAGAAATTACCCCCCAGGGGGGATGGTCACGCTGCAATCCCTTCTCCTCCATCCTCCTCTTGGGATCTTGGGCACGCATGCACACACGCCCAGCGTGAGTTTTAAGCCACTGGGTTCGGGATGTGAACCGCGTTCGACAACATGGGAGTTCAGCGACATAGCCATTATGCTAACTGCTCGTCCCCTGGGTAGCCTTTTTTGAGAAGTGCAATACAGAGATTTTTACACGCCCTTGATCCAGCTCTTTACTGAAGGTCATGCCCTGGCAGTGAGGCACCATGCATTGACAACTCAGGTCTTCCGTGTGGACCCGGGCCTTCCCCTGAACGGCACCAACCTAGGCAGCAGGGGTGAACGTCATTAGTTCTGATCCCCAACGCCACAGTCCTTTCCAAGACATGGGGAGAAAGATTTTCCTTTAAAAAACAAAGAAATAAACCGGCAGGTGGCACGGTCCTAAGGTGCTGGACTCCCACAGGGTCACCACCATTGAACTCTGGAACTTCAAAATCAGATAAGGCATGTGTGTGTGCAAGCCCCAAATCCAGAGAGGAGAATGAAAGAGAAGGGACTGCAGCATCTCCCGAGGGTGAGTGTGCGATTTCTCGCTTTCCCTCTGTCTCTGTCTCTCTCTCCAGCAAGCACAGGCACCCTCTGGCAAAAACCTAAAAAACATACCAAAAAAACCCTTTTGGGTCTGAGCGAGAGAAGCACGGGAATGGCCCGCAGCCTCCTGAGCCCCCGCGGGGCAGCCTCTCGGGCCACCGGCGGTACCTCTTAAGGCAGAAACGTTCACACCGCCCTAACGGGGGCTCGGGGCGGTGGGGCCCAGCGCCGTTTCCCCGTTTCCCGTGAAGGGCTCCCGGCTCTCCACGCAGGAGCACGCCTGCGGGGGCGCCGGAGGGACGCGGCCGGGGCTGGTCGGTTCGGTGCGGAGGTGAGGACCACGGCGGGGACGTGCGGGCGGGACTCGCGGGGGAGCCGGGCCCGGCGGCGGGTGCGTGCGCGCCTGCGAACGGAGGGCCCGCGGACCACCGCGTCAACGGATCGTCCCAGATAGAACCCGGC
>NW_006159658.1:672836-679538 GCF_000334495.1 Tupaia belangeri chinensis | reverse complement strand
GCGCAGCGCTGTCCCTGCGGCCGGCAGGTGGGGACCGAGGATGCGAACTGGGCGCCGGGGGAGGTGGGAGGGTACGCAGAGCGGGGGCTGGGCCGAGGGAGACGGGTCCTGCGACACTAGGGAAAGCGAGTGGCCGTGGAGCCCCGAGATGGCTGTCGTTTACTGAGCACCTACTAGGTCCTGAGCCCTGTCCGGGTGCTGGGTTCCAGAGTACGCCTGGGCCAGAAGAGAGACGAGACGCGTAGACATAACTCGATAACGTGCCAGCCAGTGATAAAGCTTAGAAGAAAAATAGAAAGGCCTAGAAAATGGGGAGGGGACTGACCATGCGACTCGGGTGAGGGCGATGGGTCTGAGAGGGCCTTTCTGAGGAAGTACCTTTTGACCAGAAAGGAAGCTGGAAGAATTCCTGCCGAGAGGACTGGAATAGGGAGACCTGCGCTGGCCCTGAAAGATGTCTGCGGGGAGCTGATGGGCTGTGCAGATGGGGTTAACTTTGGAGCTCTTTGCAAGATGAAAATTAAGATTTTAATAGGAAATTATGGATCATTCATTCACGGAGTGCTTTATTTCTGAAGTGTGAGAGGAGTAAGACCAAGTGCCCTTGGCAAAGAAGGATCTTCAAGAAGTTACTGGAAATGGATATTATCAAAAAACTGTGTGTGGAATTTGAAAAGCTTCTGACTCAAAATAAATTCATACTTTTTTTTAAAAGAAGACTTATTCTAAGGAGCAGCAGGTGGTGTGGTAGATAAGGCGCTAGACTCTCCCACGTAGCCAACCACGGTTGGAGTCCCAGCCAGACCTGGTGGCTTGCTTTCTCTCTTTCTCATCAAATTAAAATGAGTGAATAAATAAAATTAAATAAATATTTTTTAAAAAGAATTATTTTAGGGCTAGCAGGCTGTGTGGTGGCTGAGGTGGCTGGACTCCCACATAGCTGACCGCAGTTCAAGTCCCAGACCTGGCAGCTTTCTTTCTCACTTTCTTTTTCTGTCTCTCCCTTCTCTCTCTCTCTCTCTCTGGTCAACTTCAGAAAACTAAAATAAAAATAGTGACAATGAATAAAATTAAATTAAATAATTCTTTTTTTAAGAATTTTTTTTTTTTGAAGAGTTTTTTGCTATAGGGCATGTGTGCTCGCCAGAAAGGCAGAGAGAGACAGAAAGCCAGAAACCAACCTCCGGGGGGATGGCCACGTTGTAATCCCTTCTCCTCCATTCTCTTCTGGGGATTTTGGGCATGCACACACACGCGCCCGGCGTGAGTTTAAGTCGCTGGTTCTAGGACTCAAACCGCTGTCAACTATGTGGGAGTCCAGCCACATAGCCATGATGCCAACTGCTGGTTCCTCAAAAAATTATTTAATTTTATTTATTTATTTTTAATTGTTTCTATTGGAAATATTTATTCTCCAGAAAGAAAGAGAGGAAAAATGAGAAAGCGAGCTGCCATGTCTGGGACTTGAACCCCAGTCGGCCATGTGGGAGTTCAGTGCCTTAACCATGATGCTACCTGCTGGCCCATCTCCTCCCCACCCCCCACCCCCTGTCAAATAAAAAAATAATCTTAAGGGACCAGCAGATGGCATAGAGGCTACATTCCTGAACTTCCACATGGTCAACTGTGGTTCGAGTCCCAGACCCAGTGGCTTGAAAATCACCCTGGGTGCAAATGCATGTGTGCTCAAGATCCAAGGAGGAGAATGGAGAAGAAGGGATTGCTGTGTGGCCATCCCCCCAGGGGCTGATTTTTCACTTTCCCTCTCTGTCTCTCTGTCTGTCTCTGTCTCTCTTTCCGGCAAGTGTATGCACCCTATGGCAAAAACCTCTAAAAGTATTAAATGAATAGTTATTTAACACACATACACTGGGCACATGAGCGCACATGCCCCAAATCCTGACAAGATGGAGAAATGGAGGAGGAGGGATGGAGGTGTGACCGTGGTCTCCTGGGAAGTGCTAGCTCCTTTTCTTTGCTGCTTTTTGGTGAGTTCACATGCCCTCTGGCAATTACAAATATATTTTATGTGGCAAAATAAGCCACATGAAATCACAGACTATTAGAGCCAGAAGATCACCTCATCCAGGCCCTGCTCATTTTGCAGGTGCAGAAACCGTCCTAGTTCCTAACAGCAAGGATTCAAATTATGGAGGTGGTGCTTCCCCTTCAGCTGGGAAGAGCTCACTGAGTCCCAGAGCTAAGTTCATCTAAGACATCACAATCACATGCGGTTTCACCCTCTTGGTGACAGCGCTTGGCCAGGGGCTGTCACAGCCTCTTTGTTCAAGGAGCTTCCGTAAGGGACTGGGTAAATAACTGGCCGTTACCTTTACAGGAAGCAGTACCCTGAAGAAGAATTGGAGGGAGAGTCGGTTCTCTGTCCAGCAGAGAGATGGAGCAGAACAAACAGGGCGTGAGTATTAAGAATCGATGCGTTAAGGTCAAATCGGTATGTCTTGTTTATGTTGATCATTGAAATGCTCGTCATCTTCCAAGGCTTTTCTTTGTCCTGATACTGTGTGAAATGCTCCCGTGGTGACGGTAGAGACGACTGCAGCCCATAGACTTGGTGCACTGCCATAGTTTTATTCGTGGTGAGTTTTTTGCTTTAATATTATTTATCAGGAACAGTAAAAATGATAAAATATTAATGCTCAACATTACAATTGCAGACAGGTTTCAGTAACAATTACAACGGGGGGCCAGCAGGTGGTGTGGTGGCTAAGGCACTCGACTCCCACCTGAGCACGGTTCGAGTCCCCAACCTCCTGATTGAACATCATGCTGTGTGTGTGTGTGTGTGTGTGTGTGTGTGTGTGTGTGTGTGTACCCGTGTGGGTGCGTTAAATATGATGATCACAAAAAGATTCCACGAATCCTGAGAGGACAATGCAGGAGGAGGAGGGATTGAAATGTGGCCATCCTCCCTTGGGGGTGATTTCTCTCTCTTGCTCTGGCAACCATACATACCCTGTGGCAAAAATCTTAAAAAAAGAAAAAAAATTGATAGGCAACTGATTTTGAGGAAATCTCCTTGAAAAGAGCAATGGCTGTCAAGGTGTGAAGAGTAATGCAGAGTGGGGCCGGCCGGTGATGTGGTGGTTGTGGTGCTGGACTCCCAGATGGCCAACCATGGTTCGAGTCCCAGACCTGGTGGCTTAAACTCATGCCGGGCGCATGTGCGTGTGTGCCCAAGATCCCGAGAGGAGAATGAGGAGAAGGGATTGCAGCGTGACCATCCCCCCTGGGGGGCGATTTCTCGCTTTCTGTCTCCATGTCTCTCTCTGTCTGTCTGGCAAGTGCACGCGCCCTATAGCGAAAACCTCTCAAAAAAAAAAAAAAAAAAGGAAAGAAAGAAGACAGCAAGGATGAAGTATGGTGCACCAGGGTGAGTCAGGAAATGAGAGTGGGGGGCAGCCTAGAGCCAGATTGCACAGGACCTAGGAGTATATGATCTTCTGGCCCCCGGATCTGTTCATTGTAAGTACTGTGAGAATCCAGTGGAGGGGTTTTGACCAGGGTAGAAATAAAATCAGATTTGGTTTTTTTGTTTGTTTCTATCATTTTTAATGTTTTCCCCATAGGGTGCCTGTGCTTGTAGAGAGAGAAAGTGAGACATCACCCCCTAAGAGTGATGACCACACCGCAATCCCTTCTTCCTTCATTTTCCTTTCGGGTTTTAGGGCACACATACACACACACCCGGCACGAGTTTTAAGCCACTGGGTCCAAGACTCGAACTGTGGTTGGCCATGTGGGAGTCTAGTCCACCACACTGTCTGCTGACTCCAGATTTATGGGGGATTTTGTTTTTTTAGTTTTTTTTTTTTTTAAGAGAGATTTTTGCTATAAGGCACATACACTCGCCAGAGAGAAAGAGAGAGATAGAAAGTGAGAAATCATCCCCCAGGTGGATGACCATACCACAATCACTTCTCCTCCATTCTCACCTCACAATTTTGGGTACGCATGCACACGCACCTGGCATGAGTTTTAAGCCGCCGGGCCCGGGACTCAAACAGCGGTCGACTATGCGAGAGTCCAACGACATAGCCATTACACCATCTTCTGGCCCCCGGATCTGTTTTTAAGAGATCACTTTTGCTGTTGGGTGGAGAATGGGCTGCAGGAGATCAGCCACTGGCTAGGGCAGGGCTCCGGGGAGGGGGTAACTCGGGACCAGTGTGGTAGTAACAGTGGCAGTGGAAGCAGATTCAGCCAGCAGAACTTCCTAATGAGTTGGCCATGGGTGTGAAGACTAGTTCCTCTGGTTTTGGTTTCAGCAAGTAGGGTGGGAAGAATGCGGGAAGCGTGCGTGAGAGTGGAGAGGGCAGCAGGAGCTTGTGTGTGAGTGCTCGCTAGCTGGAGATCTCTCCTAGCCGCCCAGGTGGGCACACAAACCTGCGAAGGAGCAGGTTCCAGTTGCAGACTGAGATTATCAAATAATATTCACAGCAACACTCCCGGAGGAGGCAAGCAAACAAGGGGGCGTATAGGAAAAGAGAAGGGTTTCAAGGCTTAAAACTTGAGGACCTGCAAACATTTAGAAATTCTGAGATAAAGTAGATAAAGTGAGATAAAGTAGAAACCAGACAGATGGGTGTATCAAAAACCAAGCAAAGGGACCAGCAGTTAGCGTAATGGCTGGCTCTGGACTCCCACATAGTTGACTGCGGTTCGCGTCCTGGACCCGGTGGCTTAAAACTCATGCCAGGCGCATGTGCATGCGTGACCAAGATCCCGAGAAGAGAATGGAGGAGAAGGGATTGCGGCATGACCATCCCCCCTGGGGGGTGATTTCTCACTTTCTATCTCTCTGGCGAGTGCACGCACCCTATGGCAAAAACCTCTCCAAAAAAAAAAAAAAAAAGTGAAAAAAAAAAACAAGCAAAGAAATAGTGGCTGACAAGGAAGGAGGGATTGATTTGTTTTGACAGGTATTAAGTGGCTGTGTAAAAAAGGGTAGAGAATCAACCATTATGTTTGGTAAGATGGAGTTTGTTGAAGACCTTGGCAGGAGTGGTTCAAATAAAGGAATAGGGATGAAAACCTTACTGGCATGGGTTTAAAATACAGTGATTTGGGCCGCAGGTGGTATGGTATTTAGGATGCTGGACTCCTACATGGCTGACTATGGTTCGAATTCTGGACCTGGCAGCTTGTTTCTCACTCCCTCGCTCTCTGGCCAAATTGAATAATAATGAATAAATAAATTAAATAAACGAATCATTCCTACACACACACACACACACACACACACACACACACACACACAGAATGATTTAAAGAAATGGAAGAATTTTGCTTTAAAAGAGAACATAAGGGGGCCAGCAGATGGTGTAATGATGATATCACTGGACTCCCATGTAGTCGACCGCAGTTCGAGTCTCAGACCTGGTAACCTAAAACTCATGCTGAGTACGTGTGTGTGCATACCTAAGATCCCGAGAGGAGAATGGAGGAGAAGGGATTGCGGCGTGGCCATCCCCCCTGGGGGAGGGATTTCTCACTTTCTGTCTCTATGTCTCTCTGGTAAGCACATGCCCTATAGCAAAAATCTCTCTAAAAAGAGAGAGAGAGATCATAGGGCCAGATCTCACATAGCCTATCACAGTTTCAATCCCAGTCCTGTGTTTTAAAAAACATGACGCGTGTGGGGACCAGCAGTTAGCGTAATGGCTATGTCACAGAACTCCCACATAGCTGACCGTGGTTCGAGTGCGGGACCCGGTGGCTTAAACTCACACTGGTCGCGTGTGCGTGCGTGCCCAAGATCCCGAGAGGAGAATGGAGGAGAAGGGATTGCGGCGTGGCCATCCCCCCTGGGGGAGGGATTTCTCACTTTCTGTCTCTCTGTCTCTGTCTGTCTGGCGAGTGCACATGCCCTATAGCAAAAACCTCTCCAAAAAAAAACCATGACGTGTGTGTGTGTGCGTGCGCACACGTGAACCCGCGCATATATGTGTGTGTTTGTATCCAGAATCCCAACAGACTGGAGAAATGGAGTAGAAGGGATTATGGCATGATCACACCCCATTGAGGGTTGCTTTCTCCATCTCTGTCTTTTCATCTCTGTGGCAAGCACATGTACGCGCTAACAATAAAAAGAAATATATGTGTTTAAAGAACTTTTTGTAAAAGATTTTTTGCCATATGATGTGTGTGCTTGCCAGAGACAGAAACAGAGAGAAAGGGAAAGTGAGAAATCACCTCCCAGGGGGCTGGCCGTGCCGCAGTCCCTTCTCCTGTTGTCCCCTTGGAATTTGGGCAGGCACACACGTCCAGCATGGTTTTCAGGCTGCAGGGTCTGGGACTCAAACAGTAGAGCTGGCCATTTGGGATCCAGCACCTTAGCCACCAACCCACCTGCTGGCCCCTAAAAGAACTTTTTAAAGGAATATCTGCTTCAAAAATAGAATCTTATATTGTAAATAGTCTTATATTGTAAAATCCTTCTTTAGTTTCTTGATATCCAAGAAGTATCCACTTCTCTGAATGTCATGTTATCATAAGAGAAATTAAAGTCTTGCTAAAAGATCTTCTCTCTTGGGACCAGTAGTTAGCGTAATGGCTATGTCGCTGGACTCCCATGTAGTCGACCGTGGTTCGAGTCCTGGACCTGGTTGCTTAAAACTCACACTGGGCGCGTGTGTGTGCGTGCCCAAGATCCCGAGAGGAGAATGGAGAAGAAGGGATTGC
>NW_006159658.1:661754-672138 GCF_000334495.1 Tupaia belangeri chinensis | reverse complement strand
ACGACCCCCCCTGGGTGTGGATTTCTCACTTTCTGTCTCTCTGTCTCTCTCTGTCTGTCTGGCGAGCGCATGCGTCCTATAGCCAAAACCTCTCAAAAAAAAAAAAAATCTTCTGTCTTATGGTATGGATCTAGTAAAAAGGGAAAATTTGATTATATAAGGGAATTATTTTTAGGAAAAAAATTATTGAATAGATGTTTGGGGAAGGAATCCAACTGTCAGGTGGAAGGGCTGGCCTTAGGAGATCATAGCACAGAACATTTTATCCTTTTTTAAAACTCAGTGCGTTTGTGGTGGTTGGGGGTGCTGGAGTCCTAATAGCCAACCACAGTTCGAGTCCCAAAACTGGTGGCTTGCTTTCTCACTTTCCCTTTCTCTCTCTCTCTGTCTCTCTCTGGTCAAATTGAATAATAAATAAAATAAAATAATTCTTTAAAAAGTACATTGGGTAACTCAAATAATATATATTAAAAATAATAATAATAAATGAAGTTAATAAAGATGAAAAAATTATGTTTGCTGGATCCCACATAGCTGACTGAGCAGTTCAAGTCCCAGACACTGCAGCTTAAAAAATACGTCAAATGCATGAGTGTGCATGTTCAGAATCCCAAGAGGAGAAGGGATTGTGGTGTGGACATCCCCCAGGGGCTTATTTCTCACTTTCTCTCTCTCTCTTTCTCTTTCTTCAGAAAATTTTTAAAAATAAAAATGAAAAAAATTGTGTAAAAACAAGAGAGAGCTGGCTTTTGAAGCATTTATACTCTAAGGCTTAAAAAAAGTTCAATTTTCTGAGGAAAGAAATATGTCATAACTTTGCAAAGGTAATGTTTTTGTTATTTAATGTGGTCTTAAAGAGCTTGGGTTTGTAGGGCTAAGCTGTTCTGATTCATTTCTTAGGAAGAGTGCATTCTTTGTTTCTGAAGAGGTTTTTGCTAAAGAGCCATGTCGGATATGGGGAAAAGGAAAGGGAGGAATGAGGAAAAGAGTTTTTTGTCCTATGTGGTCTTTTCTAGGCTGCCCTGTAGCAGCTTCGAACATACAGGTATGCCAGCTTACGCATTATTGAATATAATTCAGCTTTTATTTTTAAAATGTTGTTCTGTTCACTGAAGTAAGAAACATCTAGAATATTAATTCAGTATAAAAATTTACCATATGGGGGGCCAGCAGGTGACACAGTGGCTAAGGTGCTGGACTCCCACATGCCTGACCATGGTTCCAGTCCCTGATCCAGCAGCCTGAAACTCACGCCAGGCACGTGTACATGCGTGCCCAGGATTCTAAGAGGAGAATGGAGGAGAAGGGATTGCAGCGTGGCCATCCCCCCAGATGGGGCAACGGTGATTTCTCACTTTCTTTCTCTCTGTGTTTCTAGCACATGCCCTATAGTGAACTAAAATTAAATGAAAAAATGTAGTTTGTTTATTTTATTCATGACAGAGAGCGAGCGAGCGAGGCACTCTCAGCAGGATGTGGTCACACCCCAGTCCCCTGCCACAAGCCTCCCAGCTTGTCAGGACCTTGAGCATGAGCACTCATGCCTGGTGACTGGGGTTCTGAACCTGTCAGCCACAGGCTTCCAGCAGTGCAGTGCAGTACACGACCACCCATGCCACTGAGGTTGGGCCACAATTCATCCTTTTTTTAAAAAATAATTATTTTTATTTAATTGTTTTTCTGGTTTGACCATAGACAGACGAGAGAGAGAGAAAAAGGGAGACAGCAAGCTGCCAGATCCAGGACTCGAACCACACTTGACCATGTGGGAGCCCAGCACCTCAACCAGCATGCCACTTGGAGGCTCTAGGTCATCCATTTTAACAGAAGGGAAACTGAGCGTATAGATACAGATGCAGTTAAATTAGTAGACCTGGCAGTGAAGCAGGAAGACGAGGAATTCCTCTTCTTTTGCTTCTATTTTCAATGAAATAAAAGAGATTATCAGATGAGAGTGAAAGAAAGAAAAGGAAGGGGTTTGGTAGAAGGAAAAAATGTGTAATTATTGTCTTAGAGAATAGAGAGTGAATCGATTTGAGAAATAAAACTTTGCAGAGCAGTGCTGAGAGCCTTCTTGCGATTAGATCCTAATTTTAACACGAGGCCAGTTAGCGTGGGTTGGATTTTTCTCCAGCTCTGTTTATCTAGTTAGTATCCAGCAAGCGAAGGAGAGCGAGCTGGAGTTAGCCCCGGCTTGGGGTTTTACCAGGGGATACAAGAAAAAGGAAAGAAGGGCCAGGGTGTTGCAAAGTTATGCAACGGGGGGGTTTAGGGCAGTGAGTCAAAGAACTTACAGTAAATTGGGCGGTGTGGATGGAAAAGGCAGAGGGAGAAATTGATAAGGTTACCAGTTAACGGTCAGTGTGAGACACAGAAGGGGAGTTTTGGATAGGCTGCATTTGTTACTAATGACCAGAAGTAGGAGCTCGCCATGGGAATAAGGGGCTGGGGTAGGCTGGAAAACAGGATGACTGGAAATGAGTGGGCGAGGAGCTGAGAGGCCAGCGTATTGGGTGAGTTGTTTCCAAGGATGACGCAGTCACTGGGCATGGTGACAGCCCGAGGAGCGCGGAGTAGAGAGAATGAGTCAGGCTTGGAAATGGCCGGGGAATGAGGGGAAGTGCCTGCGAGGCCTGCAGATGGTCACAGTAATCCTGATGGCACGGACTTCAGTAGGGCCGAGATTCTGAGGGACTGAGTCGCGGGAGAAATGTCGCATCTGCTCTGCAGTCCTTTCAGGAGAGCGAGAGATCCCGACTTGAAAGATCCGGAAGGAGTTCGTGGGGAAAATGGCATTTACGCTGGACTTTGAAAGATGCACAGAGGTTTGAGAGCAATAAATTTGGAGAGCTCATTCCTGGCAGAGAAAATGCCATTACCGAAGAAGAAGGAACTGACACTGTGGTGTTCAGCCCAGGAGCGCTTCTGTGAATCCGCCTCCATGGGCTGTTGCTATGGTGCTCACAGCATCCTGGCGATTGCCAGGTATGCCTAGTCGCGGCCACCAGGTGGCAGTGTGTGACTTCGTGCCCCGCCCCCGCCCCTTCCAGTTCCAGCTCTTTGAATGGCCCCAGAGAGACTGGAAATGAGACTGCCCAGGTCTAACCGAGGTGAGACCAACGGCAGGTGCGCTGGTGTGTTTAGTCAGGCCTGAAGAGCTAAAGCCCTGGGGAGAGGAGAAGAAAGAAGAGAATGTTCAGACAGAAGGTCAGAGGGAAGGCAAAAGGAAGGATGTTGTCTCCAGGTGGGCAAAGGATGAGGTCTAAGGAAAGGCAGCTGCTTGGAGGAACCAGAGGTGGCGATTCACCAAGTCAGGATGACCCTAGCTGGCTGCAGCCTGAAACCCTGACTCCACCGCAGGCACAAAGAAAGGGGGTCTCAAAGGGGAGGCCCAGTGTGGATGCCCCCAAGACTCTGAGAGTTCTTGGAGAAAAACTCCTTGTGGTGAAGACCCTAGGATTTGGAATTGTTTCTCGATGCAAATCCACACGTGACTCACTGACTTGCACACGACTTACAAGACTGCTAAACTGATTGCTTCCATTGGTTTGAGCCAGGAGTTGAGGCTCGAAGTCATCGTTCCAGATGCTTAAATTAACTATGTTGATAAATCGATTATCCATGTGTTAAAAAAAAAAAAGGAAGAGGGGCCAGTCAGGGGCATGGTAGTTAAGGTGGCTGGATCCCACATGACTAACTGCATGGTTTGAGTCCCTGACCCAGTGATTTGAAAAACATGCTGGGCATATGTGTGTGCATGCCCAGGATCCCAAGGGCAGAATAGAGAAGGGATTGTAGTGCGGCACCACTCCTGGGGTGGGTGTTTTCTCACTTTCTCCCTCTCTCTCCAGCGAGCACCCATGCCCTATAGCAAAAGTTAAAAAAGAAGAAAAAGAAGAGAAAAGAAGGTAAAGGCTGAAAGGAGGAACCAAAGAGAAAGGAAGAGACTTGTAGACTCGCGGTGGAGGGTAGGGAGTAGGCACCCAGGCAACACTGAAAGAGAGCTAACAGCAGCGATCTTTTTTTTTTTCTTTTTTTGGAGAGGTTTTTGCTATAGGGCACGTGTGCTCGCCAGACAGAGAGAGACATAGAGACAGAAAGCAAGAAATTACTCCCCAGAGGGGATGGTCACGCCACAACCCCTTCTCCTCCATTCTCCTCTCGGGATCTTGGGCACGCGCACACATGCGCCAGACGTGAGTTTAAGCCACCGGGTCCGGGACTCCAACCACAGTCGATTACGTTGGGAGTCCAACAACACAGCCATTACACTAACTGCTAGTCCCAAGAGCAGCAATCTTTAACATTTTTATTTTGATCAATCACTTCTAAAATATTAGTAATTTTGCAAAACTATGTAACAAGCCCGTACATACCCGTTTTTAAGTTGACTTCTAAAAATACATATTGTTATGTGTCTGTAGCTGCCAGAGTTCATTTCTGCTGCCTAGTGTGTGGTATACATACTTTCTCTGCCATCGAGAGCCTTTCCAAGGCCTCCCGTACTTTCCTAAGGTACAAATTAGGAGAAGGTACATCTCTGGAGAAAAGCAGGTTTTCTCGGGATGGTGAAAAGAAGAACGTGCCCCTTCCTCTGGCTGAGGAGCTGAACCTGGCCAGGGAATTGCAGGCTGTAATTCAGTCCCTACTCACCCCAGGAAACTGCATGACTAGGTTTCAGCCACCACTCGTCCCTCAAAATGTACACCCGTACACAAAGTCCTTTTAACTTTTTTTCATTTTTGCTATAGGGTGCATGTGCTCGCCAAAGAGACAGAGACAGAAAGCGAGAAATACCCACCCCCCCATGCCGGGGGTGGGAGGTGATGGCTACATCATAATCCCTTCTCCTCCATTCTCCTCTTCAGATCTTGGACACACATGCACACGTGCCCAGTATGAGTTTTAAACCACCAGGTCTGGGACTTGAACCAAGATTAACTACATGGGAATCCAGTGATGTAATCATTATGTCATCTGCTGGTCCCTAGATTTTAACTTTTTAAAATTATTATTGTAAAAACTTGGGAACATAGAGTTAGCTCATTCATTGGGTTTGCAGAAATATAAATGACAAAGCCATTGCTCATGGGCAAACCTGTGAGCCAAATCAGACTTCCGCTCTGTCAGGAAAAGTCTGACTTCCTTTCTTATTAAAATAATAATAATAATATATGTCTCTATGCCAGCCATCTTATCTTTTCATTCTAAGAAAGATATGCTGAGGTATTTTGCTTAAGGTCCATTTATTGATAAACAATGCAAAATTACCTCAAACATTCCAAAATTTAACATGCTTCAGAGTCACTTGGGAGGCTTGCAAATACAGATATGGGCTGTCCGATGCAGGGTCCACCCCGCTGAGATTCTGACTCAGCAGCCTGGCTGGGGTGGAGCTGAGACTTTGCACGTCTTAGCCAGCTCCCTGGAGATGGGAATGTTGCCCACCCCTGGCTGCTCCCACTTTGAGTGGCACTGGATTAAAGGAGGTGAAGCATCCCTGCTCTAACAGCTCCATCAGTGCTGCCTCAGCTGTCTCAGCGCTGAAATTACGCCTCTTGCACCATAGGAAAGTCTGTTTGTTTAGTCCCTCATGCTGTATTGAGAAGAAATTCTTTTCCTTCAGAACACATTGCACAAATACTACAGCTAATACTCTTTGTCTTGCTGATGACATTTAGATTGTAAGGGGATCCAAATGCCAGAGGTAGAAGGGTGCCAGCGTTTTGGATGGCTTTTACAGGAATCCACCGAAGAAACTGCAGAGTCCCAGACATAGCTCCTTTTACTTCGTGACTTGCCCATGAGTCTCAAGCTATCTAAATCGTTTTTAAGAATTATTTACTTTTATTTATTATTATTATTATTATTTTAATTTGACCAGAGATAGACAGAGAGTGAAAGAGAAGAAAAGTGAGGAAGCAAGCTGCCAGGTCTGGGACTCAAACCACTGTCAGCCATGTAGGAGTCCAGTACCTTAACCTCCATGCTCCTCAAGCTCTCTATATTAATTTCAGTTACTTTTTAAAGAATTATTTATTTAATTTTATTTATTCATGAATTTATTTCTATTAATTTGACTAGAGGGAGACAGAAAAAGAGGGAAAGTGAGAAAGCCAACCACCAGCTCCAGGACTCAAACCGTGGTTGGCCATGTGGGAGAGTCCAGCACCTTAACCAACAAGCAACCTGCTGGCCCCAATTTCAGTTATTAATAGTTTAGTTCTAACTGGGTGCAATGATCCTTGCCTATAATTTTCATTACTCTGGAGGTTGGGGTAGGAGGATTAGAAGTTCAAGGGCAGTCTGGGAACCATAATAAGACCTTCTCTCTAAAAAAAAATGTTTAAAAATTTAAAAAGAATTGTTTACATTTCTTTACAAGTCAATGTTGTGACTAAATATGTTGGTAATATCTTATGTTACGAATTGTAAAATTTTAGAAATAGAAAGGACTTGCAGATACCTAATCCTCTGAGTTTGCAGAACCTAACTCGGAATCCTAAGCGCGAACTGTGTCTCCAGGCAATGGAAGGGCTTTGTAGACAGAGATTTTGTTCCAGCTGCAGAGCTTCTCCACCTGCCTCACGTGTCCCCTGTCCTTGCCTGTGCTTCCTCCAAGGCAGCTCTCTTTGTCTAAGTACCCCCACATTCCAAATATCTTCTGCTCTTAGGTTTTAAGGTCTTATCTGTGGCTCCACAGTGGCTGTGATAAAAGCCAGGCAGGAGAGGGAGAGCGATATGGAGCAGTTAGGGACAATGCAAGCGTGCCCCATACATGGGCACGGTCCCAGACATGGGGACGGCTCCTGGGGGAAAGCGTGGCATGCCTGGGGAAGAACAGTTCGTTCCAACTTGAAAGAGAGGAAATGTCAACCCCACGGACTCCTTACAGGGCTCAGGTATCAGGTTTTTCCCAAGACCAGGAGAATTTAAAGTGATGAGTGTTGTAGAAGGGGCAAATATCAAGTTAGTCAGCACCTGGTCTTCTGAGGAAGATGTAACCTTGCCTTTATCCTTGAGAAGCAAGCAGATTAACTGAACTATTTTCTAAAAGGCTGTTCCCACTAGTCATCAGAAAGCCTGCTGTCCATAGCAAATAGCACATATCCAGAGACTTAGCAGTAGCTTTAAGCCGTAAGAAAACACGTCACATGGCTGACTGCAGTTCAAGTTCTGGACCTGGTGACTTGCTTTCTCACTCCCCCCCACCCCCGTTGTGAATTAAATAATAATAATAAATAAAACTTAAATAAATCCTTAAAAAAATGAAATTGTGGAAAAAATGAAAAGGCAGGCCAGAAGAAGACTGATTCCTCCATGAGAGCTGAGATCTAGTGATTTCAGAGATAAGAGCAATGAAGATTCTGCTGAGAATCTACCCTGGTAGAGCCCCTCTGCGACACAGAGGGATAAAACGCAACGCCAAAGAGTTTGCAGAACACCTCCGCCTGTGTGCTTCTGATAGCTCAGATTGATCTTCTGGAAATTAGGAAGAAACGGATAACCCATCTGATGACTAGAAATCACTGCAGGGCACAAGAAATATGTGAAACCCAGAAAATACCTCACCCCCAAGGGCAAAGAATAACTCCCTTTCATCCACAGACAGTACAATGGAACTCATGGAAATGTCTGATAAAGAATTGAGAGTATTCATAGTGACAAAGCTAACAGAGATGGGAGAGAGGAGAGACAATGAACACCAGAAGAAAACAGCCAATGAGTTCCAGGAGGGGAGGAAGTTCTTGCGAGAGCTGAGAGAGGAAATACACACCATACAAAAGAATCGATAGAACTGTTGGAGATGAAGGAAGTCAAACCTCCTTTGAAAGTATTAAAAGCAGACTAGATCATACAGAAAATCAAATCTCAGGTGTAGAAGACAGAATCGCTGGACTAGTAAAATCCACCACAAAGACTGAGAAAATAGCCTAAAAAATGAGAATAATATACGAGCAATACTAGATACCATTAAATGTCCCGATAATCAGTATCCCAAACGGTGATAAGACTAATAAGGGCATTGATAATCTATTCCATGAAATCCTGGAAGAAAAGTTCCCAAACCTGAAGAGGCATTCAAAGATCCAGACTCAAGAAATACAAAGGACCCCACATAGGATCAACCCAAGAAGATCTTCTCCAAGGCACATCATAGCCAGATTGACCAAAACCACAGACAGAGACAAGATACTAAAATTGGCAAGAGAAAAATGTCAAGTTACTTTCAAAGGATATCCCATCAGGTTAACATTGAACCTTTCATCAGAAACAATGCAAGCAAGGAAAGAATGGGAAAATGTATTCAAAGTGTTGAGTGAAAAGCAATTTCAACCAAGAATACTATATCCGACAAGATTATCCTTCATGAGAAAAAAAAAAAAAAAAACAAAAAACCAAGAACATTCTCAGATAAACAAAACCTGAAAGGATTTACCAACACTAGACCAGCTCTCCAAGAAGTTCTGAAGGAGTGCTATCCCAGGAGAACTAAAGTCAGACACACAGAAATGAGAGTTCTAAAACAACCGAGAAATGGCCAGCTTCAGGGTAGAGACAAGTCCAGGGCGGAACGTCATCTTCCAGAATTTAAGTGGAAAGATCAGACCACGACAGAAGATACAGTACATGAGTCTGAACTGGTGAAATAGAATCTTAGGACTTTTGACTAAAAGAGTATTGATCGTCTATGCTTTGTTTTCCAGTATTAAGGAGTTTCATCTTCTCTTGAGCTGTGGACAGGTCCATGTACCTACTATTTGAACAGAATCCTAACTGGTTTCCTGGCTTTAAGTATTAAGCAAAGTTCTCTTAACATTTTTTTATTTTGATTTATTAAAGCTAAAGCTACCTTTCTTGAAATGAAAAAAAAAAGTATTTAAAACTACTTATTTAGTAACCACAGTAAGCTATATAGTCTCAGCTCTGTGCTATTTTATAGTGTATTTATAGTATATTCATTCTACCCACAGAGTTTCATGCCTAAAGTCAACTTTTGCTCACAGATATGTATATATCAGCTGGACTTACTATTGAAAGTATTTAGCTTAATTAAGATATTTTGTGAATCAATACAATGTGGGAAAGAATAAGGGAATGGAAAGCAACTGCAGATACCAGAGACATGGTGGGAGGAGGATAGGAAATGACAGAAGGTGAGAAATGGGAGGAGGGGGGAGGATATATATATACAAGAAACAAGAAATGGAAAATTATTTGTTGATGATAACATGTATGATTAAGCCACTTTGCAGTGTATTCCAGATGGGAAATCACATTTTGTATGCTGTGGTGATGTTCAGTGAAGGTATATAAAATATAATTAATAAAAAAATTTTTAAATGATATTATGTTGCTATGGGTATATAGAGAAGAGAACCAAGAAGACTCAATATATAGTAGTTGATCAATAAATGCTTATTTAATGAGTACCCCAAGGTCAGATTCTGTGTTCCTTTTCCTATTTTGCCATGACAGTTTCTATGCCTTATTATCCCATCCATATTGGAAAAAAAAAAATCAAACAAGAAATCATGTGAGATCTGCTTCTCAAGAAAGTTTGCTTGAAAACGAAGGTTTGCATTTGATGGTTTTTTTGTCTTTTGTTTTTTTCTTTGTCTTTTGCTAGGGAGTGCATGCGTTCACCTGAGAGAGACAGAGAGGAAGAAGGAGAAAGCACTTCCCAGTGGGGCAGGGTCATGTGATAATCCCTTATCCTTGTCTCCATCCTGTTGGGGTTTGGGGACATGCACACACATGTACCTGGCATGTTTCTCAAGCTGGCGGGGCCAGGGTTCAAATTATGGTCAACCATGTGGGATACAAGTCTCTAATCAATACGCACTGGCCCTACATGTACTTTTTTACTTCAATTTAATTTAATTTAATTTATTACTCTTCAATTTGATGAGAGAGAGAGAGAAAGAGGAGAGAGAAAGCTGCCATGTCTGGAACTGGAACCATGGTCAGCTATGTGGAAGTCTAGCACCTTAACCACCACGCTCCCCCCATATGTGTATTTTTTTTTTTTTTAAGAATTATTTTATTTGGGGATGGCAGGTGGCATGGTGGTTAAAGGTGTTGAATTCCCACATGGCTGACCCCACAGTTCAAGTCCTGGATCTGGTGACTTGCTTTCTCGCTTTCCTTCTCTTTCTCTCTCTGGTCAAATTAAAGAAATAGGAGCCAGCAGGTGGCATGATGGTTAAGGGGCAGGTGGCATGATGGTTAAGGGCACTGGACTCCCAATGGCTGACTGTGGTTTTTTTTTTTTTTTTTGGAGAGGTTTTTCGCTATAGGGCGCGTGCGCTTGCCAGACAGACAGAGACATAGAAACAGAAAGCGAGAAATCACCCCCCAGGGGGGATGGTCACGCCACAAT
>NW_006159658.1:654409-661581 GCF_000334495.1 Tupaia belangeri chinensis | reverse complement strand
CTCTCTGGTCAAAATTAAAATAAATAAATAAAGTTAAATTTTAAAAAAGGAAATAATAATAACAAGTAGAATTAAATAGATAAATAATTCTTTTAAAATATTATTTAAATTTGACCAGAGAAGGACAGAGCGAGTGAGACCGAGAGAGAGAAAGTGAGAAGGCAAGTCACCGGGTCCAGGACTCGAGCCATGATCGGCCATGTGGGAGTCCAGTGCCCTTAACCACCATGCCACCTGCTGGCCCCCCCACATGAACTTTTTAAGTCCTTTTAACACCTCACTGCCAAAATCTCTCTCTCTCTCTCTCTCTCTTTCTTTTTGTTTTTGTTTGTTTGTTTGTTTGTTTGTTTGTTTGTTTAAAGCAGCTTTCTTTTCCTTTTTATGTTTAGGAATAATTTAAGGTGATCTCTTTTTTAAAAAATTATTAATGTATTTAATTCTATGGGACCAGCAGGTGGCGTGGTGGTTAAGGAGCTGGACACTTCCACATGGGTGACCACAGTTCCAGTCCCGGACCTGGTGGCTTGCTTTCTTTTCCTCGCTCTCTCTCTGGTCAAATTAAAAAATAAATGAGTGGATAAATAAATAAATAATTTTTTAAAATTTAATTCTATTTTTTTCTTCTTAAAATTTGCTATAGGGTGTGTGTACTCACCAGAGAGAGACAAAAGAGAGAGAAGGAAATGAGAAAGCAAACAAACAGTACTCTGTGCTCGCTCCTGCCACCTCACATTGTCAGAGTCACCATTCCTCAGCCCCCAGGTCTTTCTCAACTTACCTCTTCAAAGAGCAAGTCTTGGGCCTTCCGTGTAGCACCGCGGTTAAGCACTGTGCGTAGGGAGCCAGATCTCACATGGCTGACCACACTTTTTTTGTTATTGCCATAGAACACATGCACTTACCAGAGAGACAGGGAGAGAGAGTCAGAGAGGGAAAGTGAGAAATCACCTTCAGGGGTCGGCCACACCTCACTCCCTTCTCCTCCACTCTCCTCTCAGATTGTGGGCACACAATCACACAGGCCCAGCGTGGTTTTCAAGCTGCCAGGTCCAGGACCTGAACTGTGATGTCAGACATGTGGGATTCAGCACTTTAACCTCCATACCACTGCTGACTACTGACCACACTTTGAATCCTGGCCCCGATGGCTTGAAAAACATGCCAGGCAAATGTACATGTGTGGCCAAGGTTCTGAGAGGTTGGGGAAATGGAGGAAAAGGGTCGTGGTGACCACACCCACTGGGCAGTGCTTCTCTCCCCCTCTCTGTCTCTCTTTCTAGAAATTAATTTTTAAAAGTTTTCTTAGGTGGGACCAGCAGTTAGCGTAATGGCTATGTCGCTGGACTCCCACGTAGTTGACCACGGTTTGTGTCCCAGACCTGGTGGCTTAAAACTCACGCCAGGCACGTGTGTATGTGTGCCCAAGATCCCGAGAGGAGAATGGAGGAGAAGGGATTGCAGCGTGGCCATCCCCCCTGGGGGGTGATTTCTCGCTTTCTGTCTCTCTGTCTCTCTCTGTCTGTCTGGCGAGTGCACGCGCCCTATAGTAAAAAAAATCCTCTCCAAAAAAGAAATAAAAGTTTTCTTGGGGGCCGGCCGGTGTCATGGTGGTTAAGGGCACTGGACTCCCACATGGCCAACCTTGGTTCTAGTCCTGGACCTAGCGGTTGCATTCTCACTTTCCTCCTCTCTCTCTCTTTCTCATTTGTCCTTCTCTGATCAAATTAAAATAAATTAATTAATAAAGTAAAATAAAATAGTTCTTTTTAAAAAAAGTTTTCCTAGATACTACCGCACCCCTACCTCCTGCATGAATTATGTGTCTTTCCCTCATGAACCCCTGAAAGACCGGAAGTCACCCACTGTTCAGCTCTGGGGGCACCATCCACAGGAGCTCCAGTGTGCACACCATCAGCCACAATCTGCACTGTGTTGTACAGTGTCCCTGGAAATTTAGTGTCACATTAATCAATAGGAATTGTATTCTGAGGGCAAGAAGCCAGTGATGAGTCTTGAGCACAACAGTAGTATAATTCAGTCTGTGTTTAAACATACTTTTCACTCAGTATTATTATTATTATTATTATTATTATTATTATTTGCTATACAGCAAAGCATGCTTGTTCTTTTTTGGCTGTCACATTCTCTGATAAACTAATGCTCTGCAGTGACATTGCCACTGCGATCCTACGCCCCCACATAATCGTAACCTCTCTAATTCTAGGCCCTGTACTGAGTGCTAGAAGGAAACAGAGGAAGAAAAGGAATCAGTGCATGCCCCAGCTGTACTACTTATCAAGGTTATGCTTAGCCCTATAATAGAAATGGGAAAAAACGAGAAAAGAATTGTGTAAACACTCAGGAAAGCATGATTGTTTCCGAGAGTTGGAAAGAGCTAGCGTGGAGGACATTTGAGCTAGACCTTGAAGGTGTGTCAATAAACAAAAAGGCACATAGCCATATTCCAGGTGGACGAAATCATAAGAAACAGTGCAGAGATGGCGTGACCAGAGTAGTAAGAGAGCATGAAGTTAGAAAGTCAGGCCCAGCTGTAGTGGCGTGGGTGGCAGCGTGCCACTCTGCAATGCTGGGGCTAAAAGGAAGAATGGGGTCCAGATCTAAGGTCAACCTGAACCAGCCCCAAATAAGTTCTTTTAAAAATATAGAAATTAGGACCAGTGGGTGGCGTGGTATTAAGGCACTGGACACTCCCACATGGCCGACTGTGATTCGAGTCCCAGACCTGGTAGCTTGCTCCCCCCCCTTCTGTGTCTCTTTAGTCAAAATTTAAAAATGCATGTGAGTGCATCTGCCATACTGGTTGGCTGGATGACTTGGTAGAGAGGCATCATGACATGACAAAACCCTGTGACTTTTTCTTTTTTTAAGAGAGATTTTCAATACAGAGTACATGTGCTCACAGAAAATTCAGAAGGAAACAGAGAGAGAAAGTGAAAAATCACCCTATGGGGGGATGACCATACCACAGTCCTTTCTCCTCCATTTTCCTCTTCCTCTAGGGATTTTCGACATGTATGCATGTGTGCCTGATGTGAGTTTCAAGCCACCAGGTCTGGGACTTGAACTGTGGTCGGCCATGTGGGAGTCCAGTGACATAACCATTATGCTATTTGCTGGTCTGCAAAGTTCTTTTTTTTATTACTTACTTTACTTAAGTTTATTTATTTTAATTTGCAAAGTTCTTTTTTTTATTAATTACTTTACTTAAGTTTATTTATTTTAATTTTGACCAGAGGGACAAAATGAGAGAGAGGAGAGAGAAAGTGAGAAAGCAAGCCACCAGGTCTGGGACTCAAACTGCTATCGGCGATGTGGGAGTTCAATGCCCTTAACCACCATACCACCTGCCAGTGACCAAAGTTCTTTTTTTTAAGAATTATTTTATTTTATTTTTAATTTGACCAGAGAGAGAGGGAAAGTGAGAAAGCAAGCCGCCAAGTCCGGGACTAAAACTGTGGTCAGCCATGTGGGAGTCCAGCACTTTAACCACCACACCACCTGGCTGCCCTAATAAAGTTCTTTTAAAAAGGTAGAAATTAGGACCAGCAGGTAGCATGGTGGTTAAAGCACTGGACATTCCTATGTGGCTGACTGTGGTTTGAGTCCCAAACCTGGTGGTTTGCTTCCTCACCCCCCTTTCTCTGTCTCTCTCTCTGTGTCTCTCTCTGGTAAAAATTTTAAAAAATTAATGAATAAGTGAATAAAAAGCAATAAATAAATACTTCTTTTAAAAAAGGTAGAAATTGAGGAGCAGCAGATGACATAATGATTACATCACTGGACTCCCACATAGTCAACCATGTCAACTGGTGACTTAAAACTCATGCATGGGTGTACATGCCCAAGATCCTGAGAGGAAAATGAAGGAGAAGGGATTGTGGTGTGGCCACCCCCACTGGGCACGGGGGTGATTTCCCATTTTTCTGTCTCTCTGTCTCTGTCTCTCCAGCAAGTACATGGGCCCTATAGCAAAGATCTCTCTTAAAAAAAAAAAAGGGTAGAAATTGGGGCGAGCAGATGGTGTAATGGTTACATCACTGGACTCCCATGTAGCCAACAGTGGTTCAAGTCTCAAACCTGGTGGCTTAAAACTCATGCCTGGCACATGTGCGTGCATGCCCAAAATCCCGAGAGGAGAAGGGACTGTGGTGTGGCCATCCCCCACGGGGGGTGATTTCCCACTTTCCCTCTCATTGCCTCTCTCTGGCAAGTTAACATGCCCTACAGTAAAAACCTAAAAACCCAAAAACAAAAAACAATGGGTGCAGTCAGGACATGGTTGGAATGGAAAATAACACCATGATCATGAAGCATGAAGCAGCACCTCAGTGTTTCTGCAGCCAGGCATGACGGTGTCCTCACTCCGAGCCTCAGCTTCCCGAACAGTTGTTTCCATGTGGAAAATGGGGCTCACCTCCAAACTTTGTTCCACACAGATCTTGAGGACTATTGTTTGGGACCCATCAAGTGGTGGGTCTCAAGATGAGAGTAACACATTAAATGGACTTGATTAAACATTTCAGAAAGGAGACAGTTCTAGTGTGTGGAAAGTCCAAAGGCCTAAGCCTGGTATCATGCCAGCCTACAACACAGCTGATAGAGCATAGAGGATAGTAGACACAGAGAGTGCTGCTGCCTTTTGTGAAGCAATGGTGAATGTTATACAAGGAGACATCAGGCAGGCATTTTCAACCACAGCAAAAACTGAGCGTATAAAAGAAAGGGGAGACCTGTAGATTGCATAATGGTTAGGTCTTTGAATTCCCACATAGTTAACCATGGTTTGAGTCTTGGACTGATGGCTTAAAACTCATGCCAGGTATGTGTGCGTGTGTGCCCAAAATCCTGAGAGGAGAAGGGATTGCAGTGTGGCCATCTTTCCTGGGGATTGATTTCTTGCTTGCTTTCTTCTCTGTCTCTCCAGTGAATGCATGTGCCCTATAGGAAAAATCTCTCTCAAGAAAAAAAAAAAGGAAAAGAAAAAAGAAGGGAAGAGGCAGGGCCAGCAGGTGACATGATGGTTAAGGTGCTGGACTCCCACGTGGTTGCCTGCAGTTAAAGTCCCAGACCCAGCAGTTTGAAACTCATGCTGTGGACCAGCAGTTGGCGCAATGGCTATGTGGCTGGACTCCTATGTAGTCAACCGCAGTTCAAGTCCCAGACCCAGTGGCTTAAACTCACACTGGGCATGTGTGTGTGTGCATGCCCAAGATCCTGAGAGGAGAATGGAGGAGAAGGGATTGTGTCATGGCCATCCCCCCTGGGGGGGTAATTTCTCCCTTTCTGTCTCTCTGTTTTTCTCTGTCTTTCTGGTGAGCACATGTGATCTATATCAAAAAAATGAAAAGAAAGGAAGGAAGGAAGGAAGGAAGGGAGGGAGGGAGGGAGGCGGGAAAGAAGGAAGATGGATATTCTCATTTGGGGTGGAGAAGTGTTCTTCTAGCTGGTTAAGACTCAGAATTAGTATGTTGGAAATAGGGGTAAAAGATTAGGAGGTGGGCCAGCCTTTGGCAGGAGGGTACTGGACTCCCTCATGGCCTTGCATGTCCAAAAATCCCAAGAAGAGAATGGAGAAGAAGGTGCTGGGACCCACTTGGCAGCGCTTGGGGGGAGGAGCTGTGGATTAGAAATAAACATAAAATAAACATAAAATAAACACACAAAGACATAAGCTGCTATAAAAGCAAGTATCAGGTGGGCCCAACTTCTCTGATGGAGAAAGCTGCTACCCCAAACCAGTCTTAGGTTAATTTATTTTATAGGGCAGAAAATGGGAGAAGAGCAAATGGAATGAAAAGCCAGTTGTTTTCAGATGCTAATCAGCTGATAATGCAAGAATAACTAGCACCACATGATTTGTCTGATCTTTTAGGGCTGATTCTGATAAACATATGTGACTTCCTTTAACCTGATACTGCTCTGCAGTATCAATAACAGCACACAGCTAGTAAGTTCATAGTTAATTGCTTTCATCGCTATGCAAATGAAGCTCATGGAACCCTGTTTCTGCATGGATCTGAGAGTCACTCTGTTTATTCAGAATGACCGCTCTCCACATATCCCCCTTTTTCTTTTTCTAATTTGAGTTTGTGGAACTGGATGGCTGCTGCAGAGAGCTCTTGCCAGGTGATTCTGCAGACTAGTAGGAAAATGCACATAAGTAAGATTGATAGAACAATTCCTAAGAACTACCATAAGGAATGGCAAAGCATATTAAAAGGATCAGTGTCTTTGCAAAGGGTTTTAGAATTACATATATCCATATTGACTAAAATTTTTGATTTTTAGTAACTTTTACCTTTAGCATAAATTAGTAGCTTAAGGACATATATAAACTATAGTAACAAAAACCTGTTTAAATTTCTGAGCACAGAATTGAACAATTTTACTAGATTAGCCCTGAAATTTTAAATTTTTATAAAATTTTAAAAAACAAAAATAGGGAATATTAAAGTATGTTAACTTAACAATGAGCGGAAGGATTCAGGAAGTAATAGATTGCCATTTAGGCTCTCTGAGTTTATGTTTAATATTGGATTTGCAGCTTTTTATATTAATTTTTAATTTAGGTGTATAGCATCGTTTATTAAATAGATTGTCATAGGTAATTTGACTTAAATTAATCTCATGGAATTTATTCAAATTACAAATTTTAACAATTTGCTTATGATCTTATTTAGTGGGCCAGGAAGTACTATAAGCTTAACAATCTTAATATTGGCTTCTTAGCCTGTAATTTTGTCCACTATTTTTTATGTATGGCAAATTTTGGTTTTGCTTAATGGTTGGCTAGCAGATTAGAAAACTGGTTAGTTTTTCTATAGAAAATGGAATGTTTTACTTAGTTAAATGATTAGATTATCAGAAAGCTATACTTAAAAGAGTACATCTTTTTTCTATCTTTTTTGTGAATTTTCTTAAGGACATAACATGTTAGGATTATAGCCAACTGGAAAAAGCTTTTAGAAAAGTGTGGGACCAGCAGTTAGCATAATGGCTATATTGCGCTGGACTCCCATGTAGTTGACCATGGTTCACGTCCCGGATCTGGTGGCTTAAAACTCATGCCAGGCTCATGTGCGTGCGTGCCCAAGATCCTGAGAGGAGAATGGAGGAGAAGGGATTGTGGTGTGGCCATCCCCCCTGGGGGG
>NW_006159658.1:652617-654325 GCF_000334495.1 Tupaia belangeri chinensis | reverse complement strand
TTTCAAAAAAAAAAAAGTGTTAAACAAAGCAATTACCCGTGGATAATAAGACTTGAATGAACTCTAGTTAATATTCTGACGAGAATTTACAATTGGGGGTTGGCAAGTGGCGTGATGGTTGAGTGCACTGGATTCCCACATGACCAACCATGGTTCGAGTCCTGGACCTGGTGGCTTGATTCCTTTCTCTCTGTCCCTCTCTGGTCAAATTAAAATAAACAAATAAATAAAGTTAAATAAAATAATTCTTAATTTAAGAGAATTTACAATTGATAAAGAAATTTGACTGTAGTTGTGACATATACCAGTTTAACATAACCTATAACATACATGATAAATATCACATCATAGATTTCCAGGAATTTTAAATTATTTTGTAATACAATACATATATAAATACAGAATATATATATATATATATATATTTACAAATATATGTATAATTATCTTTATGTGTAACAAATATAATGTAAAAAAATTAAAATTATTCAATTTGACAATGTTTCCCATATCATTTTTAAAATATTTATTTATTTCCATTTCTTATTATTACTTTTTAATTTGACCAGAGAAAGAGAGAGAGAAAAAGGGAGAAAGCAAGCTGCCAGGTTCAGGACTCAAACCGTGGTCAGCCATGTGGGAATTCAGCACCCTGAACCACCACGCCACCTGCCGGCACCACCCAAATCATTTAATACATTAAAATAAACCTGATTGGTTTAATATTTGTCTTTTGGATATTTCAGGATCCCTCTGTAAACATCAAAAAGTTATTTTGAGGTCAAAAGAACAACTTAATTTAGAATTTGATTTGGGGGAAATCTTATCAAAGATAGAAAAGCTTAAATATTCGACTTGTTTGTAGAAAATGCAAGTTAAATGTTTTAAGCACCTTATGGATGGAAAAAGGTTAACTCAATGTTTGTTGGCATTAAAACCAAAAACAGAATACATGGCAGAATATAGTACTCAGATTTGACTTTTAGAGGTAAACAAAACAACCCAAAGACTAATATATGGATTATATATAAAATTTTCCTTTACAAGATTTTGTTATTATCACTTTTAGTTATAATTTTTATAACTGAACCATAAGAGAACCAAAAACTGGAGGCTGGCAGGTGGTGTGGTGGTTAAGGGAATTGGACTCCCAAATGGCTGACCATGATTCAAGTCCTGGACCTGGTAGCTTATTTTCTCACTTTCCTTCTCTGTCTCTCTATCTCTCACTCACTCTGTCCCTCTCTGGTTAGATTAAAAGCAATAAGTGAGGTTAAATAAAATAATTCTTTAAAAAAAAAACTAAACTTTAGAAAAATTAGCCTTATTAAACAGCACTTAAAACTTTTTTTTAAGGAGCTGGCAGATGGCATGGTGGTTAAGGGCACTGGGCTCCCACATGATTGACCCTGGTTCGAGGTCTGGACCTAGTGGCTTGCTTTCTCTCTCTCTCTCTCATTCTGTCCCTCTCTGGTCAAATTAAAATAAATAAAGTTAAATAAAATAATTCTTTTTTAAAAAACTTTTTTTAGCTATTATATCTTCATTACCTGTAAGAAAACAAAATATTAAAGAAGTCTAGTCACTGGGGCTGGCAGGTGGCATAGAGGATAAAGGCGTTGGATTTCCACGTGGCCACCTATGATTCAAGTCCTGGACCTGGTGGCTTGCTTTCTCACTTTCCCTTTCTCTTTCTATCTCTTGCTCT
>NW_006159658.1:646645-652563 GCF_000334495.1 Tupaia belangeri chinensis | reverse complement strand
TTGCTACAGGGTGCATGTGCTTGCCAGAAAGACAGAGAGAGATAGAGAGACAGAAAGCAAGAAATCACCCACCAGGGGGATGACCACACTGCAGTCCCTTCTCCTCCATTCTCCTTTTGGGATCTTGGGCACACACGCACACATGTGCCCATCATGAGTTTAAGCCAACCAGGTCCAGGAATCGAACCGTGGTCGACTACGTGGGAGTCCAGCGACATAGCCATTATGCCAACTGCTGGCCCCTATAATGATTACTTATTTTTAAAAAAAGAGAAGTCTAGTCACTAATCTATTTTCCCTGTTGATCAGATATCTACCATGTAACATATAATATATACATATAAATATCAGCTATTTTAATGATAATAAATTAAACATGCTGTCATCTAATCAATAAAACTGGACAAAATATATATTGGAAATCATGAAGATCTTCACTTATTATTGAAGCCGGCTTATTTGTCAATGATTTTAAGTTACATGAACTAGAGAAATGTCTAAATTAACTTGTATGAACATTTTTTTAATAAATCAAATTGAACGGAATTCCTTAAGACCCTTTATCACATAGACATACAACATATAGTATGTAATATGACATATCACATGTATACACACACACACATACACCTACAAAAAGATTTTAAAACAATCTCCTAAGTCAGTTTTATGAGAAAATGTTTATGATAAAACAGGATTTATTTTTTATAATTATTTTATTTATTTATTTATTTTAATTTGACCAGAGAGGGACACAGTCAGAGACAGAGAGAGAGAGAGATGGAAAGTGAGAAAGCAAGCCGCTAGGTCTGGGACTTGAACCATGGTTGGCCAATGTGGGAGTCCAGAGCCCTTAACCACCATGGCCTCTAAAACAGGACTTTTAAAAGAGAATTTCCAATGGGAATGCCTTTGAAATATTTAAAATGTTAGAGACAATATCAGAATTAAATGAGGGCAGAAAACTATTTTTGCAAACCTATGATGTGTTTATGAAGATTTTTTTATATCTAATGAACTAAGACCATATTCCATGGAGATGGTTTGGAATAGAAATCCAGATCTGATGTGTGCCAATATAAAGCAAAGGCATCACACAGATAGGTAGATATACCGTATGACATTTCAAATTACTTTGTAGCTGCATTTTAAATACCTGTTTTCCAAAGCTGTCTACACAGTCATTTCCAGCTCTCACAAGGGGACGGTGATTTGTTTGTCAATGTTTAAATGGGTTTCAAATGCTTGATCTAACAGTAAATACCACTAGAGCACTTGGAATGGGCGTAGGTGAGACTACTTTGGGGAAAACAAGTAAAATAGCACGGGCAAATTGTATAATAGGGCCAGCAGGGTAGTGACAACCCATCTTTTGGGGAAATAAGAAAATAGCAACAATTACACTCTCCTTGGTTGTTTGTGAATCCAGGGCAAGAGATTACATTTACTTAAAAGGCCTACTGTTCTTTGTAAGCAGTAAGCAAAAGTAACATTTGTCCATTAGCATTTATACCTGATTTTTTTAAAGAATTTTTTTTTTGGGGGGGGGGCAAGTGGTGTGGTGGTTAAAGGCGCTGGATTCCCATATGGCTGACCATGGTTCAGGTCCTGGACCCTGGTGGCTTGCTTTCGTGCTTTCCCTTTCTCTCTCTCTCTCTGCCTCTGTCTGATCAAATGAAATAATAATAATAATAAATGGAAATAAATAAATAATTCTTTTTTTTTTAAAAAAAGAATTCAACTTATACCAAAAGAAGAGTCAACTTCATTTTATTTGACCAGAGAGGGACAGAGTGAGAAAGAGAAAGAGAGAGAAAAAGAAAATGAGAGAGCAAGCCGCCACGCTGGTCCAGGACTTGAACCATGGTTGGCTATGTGGGTGTCCAGCATCCTTAACCACCATGCCACCTGCCAACCCTTAAGCCTGATTTTTTTTAAATTCTTTTATTTAACTATTTATTTATTTGACCAGAGAGGTATAGAGTGATTGAAGAGAGAGAGAAGGAAACTGAGACGCTTGCTCCAGGACTCAGTCACAGTTGGCCATGTGGGAGTCCAGTGCCCCTAGCCGCTGCACCAGTTGCTGGCCCCCATGCCTGGCCCCTTTACAGAACACCAATCTTGGACATTTTCTTTCTCATTAAACTGGAGCTATAAAAGCGATACATCAGAAATTATTTTATCTATGTAGTTATATAAGTAATGCAGTTCTGTTATTTTCTCACAATTATTCCCCTTTTTTAAAATTTTGTGAGTAGGGATTGAGTTTTATGTAACAGAATGTTGGTGCTAAACAGTGTTTAGTGGAGGCTGTGAAGACTCACGGAATATTCCGAGGGGAAGCTGCAGGTGGGACCTATGGAAGGCGAAGAGGGAACTTTTAGTAAGAGAAGTATTTTGAAAACTTCCTAATTTAATAAATTTAAGAATAGCATTAACATGTTCTGGAAGGAATTCGGAGGGTATCTAAACCTGTGTAAAAGAGGCAAACAATTAGGGGTATAATTATTTAATGTAAAGCGGATGGGCAGGAGTCCAGTTTTTTGACAAGAATAATTAACTTTTTTACCGTGTTTTCCAGGGGCTCTGACAGCCTGGGTACTTGTTAAGAGTCTGTTCCACGGGAAGCAATCTTGAAACTGGGAATGACAGAACTGAAAACAGTGAGAACAAAGTATACAGACAGACAGACAACTAGTTGTTTTTTGTTTTTTGGGGTTTTTTTGGAGAGGTTTTCGCTATAGGGTGTGCTTGCCAGATAGACAGAGAAAGACATAGAGCTAGAAAGCGAGAAATCACCCCCCAGGGGGGATGGTCACGCCGCAATCCCTTCTCCTCCATTCTCCTCTCGGGATCTTGGACACGCACGGGCACGCACACACACGCACCCGGCGTGAGTTTTAAGCCACCGGGTCCGGGACACGAACCGTGGTTGACTACATGGGAGTCCAGCGACATAGCCATTACGCTAACTGCTGGCTCCCTAGTTGTTTTTATTATACATAGTATTTACAGATAATTATCTAATTTGTGACTAATGGCATAACATTAATATAATTAGCTTTATTATTATTTATTATTATTTGTTACTATCTATAATAATTACTATTATTATTTATAGCCTGGGGGAATCCGATGCCTCTGGAAAGACCATTAAGGTTGTAACTTTGTATATAGAATTTTACATATTTCCCAGAATATTTAAACTCTTAGCAATTTTAGCTTTTAGTACATATCAGCAGCTTATGAATATGTGGTTAGTAGACAAGTAAAAAATTGTTTAATACATTTTTTCAGTGTCTTGACAAAGTCTAATAAAGTCAGCCACTGGCCCCCTTTTGTTTTTGTATGGCGCAATAGCTGTTTTGCAAGAGGTATTAGCATTTTCAGAGTCCAATTGTTTCAACAAAATTTGGCCTGCTTCCTGATCAGAGACCAGTCGCGATACAGCTTAGGTCAGGCGGGAAATTAAATCTTCATATAGCTCACGAGGTCCCTGTCGTACACTGATCACACTGCCTGTCCCTCGATCCTGACCGGGAAGCCTTTTCCAGCATCTCAAGCATATAATGCTAGCCTGCTGATAAGCCTGTGTGTCCATCCAACTTTTCACCAGTATCGGCATGTTCCCCGTTCCAGTCAACATTTCAAATGTGATAGGTACTTTATGTTGTATGTCTTATCTGCCTGCTCTTGGGCTCCCTCGGACCAGTCAGATCCACAAAAGATAATCTCCTCCCGATAAGCATGTCTTGCCTAACACTTGCCAATCGTGAGGGTAAACGCAAATCAAGTAGCCGTCTCTAATACCACAATTGTACAGGTGCCACGGCACCAAATTGTGTGCGAGCCATTCTTAATTCTTTCAGAGTTTTAAAGGATGTCGGCTCATGCTGACGCTGATTCTGTTCTGGGTAGTCAGGGTCGGGAGTCTTTATAGTGAAACACGATTTAAATCCCAGAGTTTCCTCTCTGTCTACAGAGCAATGCAAATCTCTCTGGAGGGGAGTTAAAGTAGGAGCTGTTCCTTCTGTCCTAGATCCATTTGATACACAAGCAGGTTTTGACTGGGAAGCAGCGGGTGGGGGGAGTGCTAGGCCAAAGGGCAGCGGCCAGTTCTCCCTTCCTGCTGCGGCTTTGGAATCTGCAATCTTAAGTCTATCTAACTTCAAAAAGACTCGTTTTCTTTACCAGGTCTCTCCTCTCTCTCCTTGTCTTTAGTTACAGACTCTGATTTCTTAGGTAGGAGGGAGGTATGGCCCTCCAGAATGTTTGCTAGTCAGTTACTAAGCCAGCTTCCAGTTTTTCCAGAGGGCTTTGTCTCAAACACTCCTTAACTAAATTCCACAGGGAGAAGGCAAAAATGGGAGTCCTGCTAGGACCCTCTGTTGTATGTCGTTCCCTGATCTGTTCTCCGGCCTGTCCCAGGTCTCCTCATAAACTGTTCCTTGCTCTGGGAACCAAGGGCATGTTCCCTGCACAAAATTCAGGAACTGATGTAACTGCTTGTCCCAACTTGATCGCCCTCAGGTTTTAACACAGAAAACAACACGTGGCCATACACGTTTCTCTCTTTAGACAACTGCGTCCCCATGTCTTACGCCCGACAATAATCGAATCCACTCCTCCTCTTACTCCAGTATCTGCTTGTTTTACTCTGCTATCTCCTTTTTCCACTGTTATTTCTTCTACTTTGTTATCTCCTTCTTTGACTCTATTTATTCTTTATTTTCTTCTATATATATATTCTTTATTTTATTCTATAGGTTTCTCACCTTACTCAGTTCTCTCTGGCCGGCCTCAAGGAGGGTCCACTCGCCTCTTCGTCCTTGCTCAGGCCACACATTCAGGACTTTGCCAGGACCTGCTCACCAGAACGTGGTTTTTTTTTTCTTTTTTTCCGGGGTTGGGGGGCCTGTGGATTGGAAATAAATATAAAATAAACACACAGACATACAAATATAGCAAAGCAATGATCGAGGGGGCCCGACTTCGCTGATGGAGAAAGCCGTGACCCCGAACCAGGCTCAGGTTTATTACTTTATAAGGGCAGAAAGTGGGGGAAGAGGAAATGGAATGCAAAGCCAGTTGTTTTCAGATATTAATCAGCTGATGATGAGAATGACTGGCGCCACGTGATTTGTTTGATCTTTCGGGGCTGATTCTGATAAGCACATGTGACTTCCTTTAACCTGATCCCGCTCTGCAGTATCGATAACAGCACACAGCTAGTGTGTTCACATCAGAATGGCCACTTTCCACAGAAGGGATTACTGCATGGCCATCCCCTTTGGGGGGTGATTTCTTGCTTTCTGTTTCTCTGTCTCCCTGGCTAGTGCACACTTTATAGGAGAAAAATCTCTCAGAAAGAAAGAAAAAGAAAGAAAGGAAGTCTGGGCCAGCAGGTGGCATGGTGGTTAAGGTGCCGGATCCCATATGGCCAATTCTGCAGTTTGAGTCCTGGACCAGCAGTTTGAAAACATGCCAGGCATGTGTGCATGCCCCAAATCCCAAGAGGTGATTTCTCACTTTCTCTCTCTCTGGCAAGCACCCATGCCCTATAGCAAAATTTAAAAGAAAAAAAGAAAAAGAAAAAACAAAAGCATGAGGAAATGTAAATATTCTTTACCTCACTAGTAATCAACATAGAAATGACATTCTCTTTCACCTATGAGATTGGCAAAATGTTTAACTTATTCATTTTAAGTTTCGGTAGGCATATCATTAAAACACTATATAATTAGCAGAAATAAAAAGTAGCAGTTTAGCAGAGGCCAATCTAGTATTTTTTTAAAAAAAAATACATTTAAACTGTATGTACCTTTGAACTAGGAGTTCCATATCTCTTATTTTCCCTTAAATTTATTTATTTATTTATATTCATTCACTGGAGTTCCAGATCTTACTATTTTTTCCCT
>NW_006159658.1:641558-646631 GCF_000334495.1 Tupaia belangeri chinensis | reverse complement strand
CTCCGTACCAAAGTTGCGGAGGGCCAGCCGGTGGCATGGTGATGAAGGTGCTAGGTCCCACATCACTGCCTGTATGGTTCTAGTCCTAGACCCTGTGGCTTGAGAAACATACAGGGCATGTGTGCATTTGTGCCCAAAATCCCAAGAGGAGAATGGAGAAGAAAGAATTGTGGCATGGCCATCCCCAAGAAGGGTTGATTTCTTACTTTCTCTCTCGTGCGTGCTCTCTCTCTCTCTCTCTCTCTCTCTGTCTCTGGGAAACACATGCTCCCTATAGTAAAAAGAAAGCATAATAAAAATGCCCTCAAATATTCACAAGGGTCAGGGCATGCTGTCATTTAAATGCGCACCCCTAAAATTCATATTTGCAATTTTATTGTACTATGAAAGTATTAAGAGGAGACAATCTGATTATGATTTCAAAAGGTGGGACTTTGGGGAAATAATAAGGTGTCCGGATGAGGGCCCCATTATTGACTCCTGATAAATTATAAGAACAGAGAATGAGACCAGAACGGAAGGACATGAGAGCAGATCCTGCTCTCTCACCACACGATACTCTACACCACCTTGGGCCCCCCACCCCACCCCGACCCAAGACCCTCACCAGATGCAGCTCCTTGGTTTTAAAATAATTATGTATTTTAGTTTATTTATTCATTATTTTAAATTTTGCCCAAGAGAAGCAGAGAGAGAGAAAGAGAACGTGAGAAAGCAAGCTGTGAGGTCTAGGACTCGAACCCTGGTTGGTCATGAAGGAGTCCAGCGACATAACTGCTACACCACCTGCCGGCCCCTGAATGTTTACGTTTTAACAGATCCTGTCAAGTAGCCTTCTGAAAAGGATTATACTTTTATATTCATTCCAAGTATTGATTTTGCAAAACTTTAGCCAGATCCAGGTATTATCAGTCTTTCTTATTTTTGCCTATCTACACAGGCAAAATAAATAGATAAATAAATTAACTTTTTATTTTAATTTGTTCTTTTTTTGTTTTTGTTTGTTTGTTTTTTATAGACCACAGATTAGTTTATTTTTAACACCTATCATGCCATGAATTCAGAGGGAATAGGTTTCAGAAGCTCAGGCTCCTTTCCATTGGTTCTCACACAGTGGCTTCTCTGGGTGGAGCAGGCTGGCGCTTTATTGAACCCAGGTCCCTTTCTCTTTGGCTTCTTTTTCTGGTCATTTTCCCTCTCACGTTTTAGAAAGCTCTCTCTGCTCTTAGAATGCTTCATATGCTCAGTACGCACATTGATTCTCTTGGCAGGAATATTGCCCTTACCTTGTTCATTCACAACGATGCCAACAGCATGCTGGGTAACACTGCAGGCTCTTCCAGATTGGCCATGGTAACGTGTGGGGCATTCCTTTTTGCACAGTGCCCATTCCCTCTATGTCTACAATATCACCTTTCTCATAGATTCTCATAGTTGTTGCCAAAGGAACCACTCCATGTTTTCTAAAAGGCCTAGAGAACATACATCGGGTGCCTCTCCTCTCCCCCTTTGTGTTTGTCATTTTGGTGAATTACTGGAAGATGACAGTTCCGGCCAAAAGGCTAAACTTTTTATTTTAATTTCTCTCATGGTTAGTGAGTTTGGACATCTTTTCATTTTGGCCGTTATGAATTCTATCTATGTGAATTGCTTGCTTCTGGGCTTGGCCTATTTTTCTCTTTTTGTTTTTATTTTTTAGGTTTTGCCATAGGGCTCATGTGCTTGCTGGAGAGAGACAGAAAGGGAAAGTGAGAAATCACCCCCCAGAGTGGATGGCCACGCCACAGTCCCTTCGCCTCCATTCTCCTCTCAGGATTTTGGCCATGAACGCACACATGCTCAGTGTGAGTCTTAGGCCAACAGGTTTGGAACTTGAATCACAGTCGGCCGTGTGGGAGTCCAGCACCCTAACCATCATGCCACCTGCCAGCCCTCTGTTTTTCTCTTATTCTGTGCTGTTCTCATTGCTCTAAGGTCCTCCGTATATTATGACAGTTAAGCCTTTGTCTTAGGTTTAACAACTGACACCTTTTTTGCAGTTGTTCTTTCTTTCTTTCTTTTTCTTTCTTTTAAGAAGTTTTTGCTATAGGGCACTTGCGCTCTCCAGAGAGACAGAGAGACAGAAAGTGAGAAATCACCCCCTGGGGGGGGGGGATGGCCCAACTGCCATCACTCCTCCTCCATTCTCCTCTCGGGATCTTGGGCATGCATGCACATGCGCCCAGCATGAGTTTAAGCCACCGGGTCCAGGACCTGAACCACAGTCAACTACATGGGAGTCCAGCGACATAGCCATTACGCTAACAGCTTGTCCCTCACCAGTTGTTCTTTAAACTTTTTTTGACAGGAAGCAGAAATTTTTGATGGGCACGAGTGCAGAGGGGCAGCACAGACAGCCCTCAGAAGTTTGCAGGGCCCACCACCTGTCCACGGGGCCAGACCTGGCTGAGCCTTTGTCCAGCCACCCCATCTTCACATTCACCCATGTCCACTTCTTTAAGACGTGAATCTTCTGGTGGCCAGGGAGCGTGAACTGGGCCCTGCAGAGGACTGCTCTTGCCCTCTCTCTGTAGCCGGGTGCAGGTGGACAGGACTGACCGATGTGAACCCTGGCCACTCTCCTGGGGCTTTCCAAAGACATCGCCTGCCTGTCGGGAGCCCGGACTAGGGTCAGGACAAAGTGAGAAATGTGGACGTCCGCTGGAAAGGACTGCCTCCAAGCCCTTAGAGCACCCACACAAGCGTCAGGCTGTGTGCACCACGGAGCAGCTGCTCTGCACAGCCGGCACGCACTGGGCCCCGGTGGAAAGGAGCGTGGCTGGCTTACCTGGCCACAAGAAAAAACATGTGGTGCTGTTTTATCCTAATAGAAAATTTTCATTTCATATGGCCATTTTTATAGACTTCATCCTTAATAGTTTATGTTACACATTTTGCTTAGAACACGTCTGTATTTTAGAAAGGCAAGCAGCAGTGATGGGGACGTGTGTGGCCGACAGTGGGCGTGGCCTGAGAAACTGAAGAAAATGGGAAGCGTTCGTTATTACTGCGCAGTCAGCCATCGGGGACCCAGCCACCTCAGCGTCCACACCACCTGCCGTCCCAAGACAGTTTTTGAAAGCATACTTACAAACACTTGGCATTTAGAAGGTGAAGGAAGTAGAAGAATCAAAGATTTTCTTAAGAACTAGATATGGGGTCCAGCAGGTGGCATGGTAGTTAAGGCACTGGACACTCCCACATAGCCGACCACAGTTTAAGTCCAAGATCTCTTGGCCTGCTTTCTCACTTTCCTTCTCTCTGAGTGTCTGTCTTTCTCTGGTCAAATTAAAAAATAAATGAATGAATAAATCAAATAATTCTTTAAAAGAAACCTAGATATGTGGAACCAGCAGATGGCATAATAGTTATGTTTCTGGACTCCCACAGAGTCAACTGCAGTTCAAGTCCTGGACCTGGCGGCTTTCTTTCCCACTTCCCCCCTCTCTCTGTGTATCACTCTCTTGTCACATTAAAAATAAAAATAATAATAATAACAAATAAAGTTAAATACAAATAATTCTTAAAAAAAAAAAAAAGCATAGAAACTTCAGGGTGAAAGCCATCAATTAGAAGTTCCCTGGGAGAGTGTGAGAGTGTGAAAATCTGGTCAAAGATAAACTAGACACTTAAGTGTCATGACCACTGAGTTTGAATCCTGACCCTGGCAACCTGAAAATCCTGCCAGGCACATATACATGCACACTCCAAACCCTGCCTGGACAGAGAAAGAGAGAGAAGGGCCTGTGGTGTAACCACACCCCACTGGTGCTTCGCCCTCTCTCTGACTGCTGAGTATGTAGGTCTTCTGGAAATCGAAAGAAAGAAAGAGAGAGAGAGAGAAAGAAGGGAAGGGAAGGAAAGGGAAGGGAAGGGAAGGGAAGAAGGAAGGAAAGAAGGAAGGAAGGAAGGAAGGAAGGAAGGAAGGAAGGAAGGGAAAGAAAGAGAAAGAGAGAAAGGAAGGAAGAAATAAAAAGTCCTTGAGGAGGAAGAACCAATGAAAGAAAAGTGGAATTAGGAGTTGAAGAAGTTGGATAACACCAAGAGAATGATGTGGAAGCCAGAGAAAGTTGAGAGTAAGGGGTGGCTCATCAACAGAGTAAATTATTTCAAGAGGTTGGAAATGGATAATAGCCAAGCTAGTCAATGTTTTTGCAATTATGTCATTGATTTTTTTTAAAGAATTATTTAATTTTATTTATTCATTCATTTATTTTAATGTGACCAGAGAGAGACAGAGAGAGAGAAAGTGGGAAAGCAAGCCACCAGGTCTGGGGATTTGAACCATGGCCAGCCATATGGGAGTGTCTGGAGCCTTGACCATCACGCCACCTGCTGGTCTCACCCTCCTCCCCTCCTCCGCCATCATCGATGTTTTTGCAGCTGAAGCTTCAGTAGAGGCTGTCATCTGGAATGTGGGGAGCAGCACATAAACCTTCAAGCACACAAGCACACACTGATTTCCCCTGGAGATTATTGCTGAAGACCCTAACAACCATCTTTTAGCCCAAAGGAAGGACGGTGAAGAGGACAGAGTGCTTCGTTTTTCTTTTGATTCTAGCTCAGTGCTCCAGGACTTAGTATAGCTAAGAGAAGCTTGGAATGTTGTAGCAAGACTTTATTTTTTAAAAAAGGAAAAACATTTATCTGTGCCATATACAATTTTCAAGAAATCAGTTCTATGAAATTTTTGGTATTTACTATAGTGCTGAGTGCAAAGCTTAAGAAATAAAGGCTTAATGAATGAATGCATCACAGGATGAATGAAATGATATGAGTAGTGGGACCAGCAGTTAGCATAATGGCTATGTCACTGGACTCCCATGTGGTCGACCGCAGTTCGAGTCCCGAACCTGGTGGCTTAAACTCACGCTGGGCACATGTGTGTGCATGCCCAAGATCCCAAGAGGAGAATGGAGAAGAAATTGTGGTGTGGCCATCCCCCTGGGCGGGGGGGTTGATTTCTCGCCTTCTGTCTCTTTGTTTCTCTCTGGCAAGCACACATGCCCTGTAACAAAAACCTCTAAAAACACA
>NW_006159658.1:636537-641489 GCF_000334495.1 Tupaia belangeri chinensis | reverse complement strand
GGTGGCTTAAAACTCACGCCGGGCGCGTGTGCATGCGTGCCCAAGATCCCGAGAGGAGAATGGAGGAGAAGGGATTGCGGCGTGACCATCCCCCCTGGGGGGTGATTTCTCGCTTTCTGTCTCTATGTCTCTCTCTGTCTGTCTGGCGAGCGCACACGCCCAACAGTGAAAATCTCTCAAAAAAAAAAATAGAAAAAAGAAGAAAAAGAAATTACATGAGTAGCAATTTGTTGACAGCATAAATTCCATTATAGTCATCTTTGCAGGCAGTCCTGAAGACTTTTTTTTTTATTATCTTTATTTCTTTGTTGTCTTTAGTTGACCAGAGAGAGACAGAGGAAGAGAGAGAGAGTAAGCTGCCAGGTCCAGGACTTGAACCTCAGTCGGCCATGTGGGCATCCAATGTCCTTAGCCACCATACCACCTGCCAGCAAGACTTTCTAAAGACTAAAAGAAAAAAGAATTGTATTAGAGTTATGAGTTAGCTAGTTGGTGGCATGGTGGTTAAGGTGGCTGGTAAGGGGGCTGGATCCCACATGGCCAACCGTGTGGTTTGGAAAGTGTGAAAAACATGCTGGGTACATGTGCACCTGTGCCCAAAATTCCAAAAGGAGGGAAAAATGGAGGAGACGGGAGTGCGTCATGATCACGCCCCATGGGAGTGATTTCTTGCTTTCCTTCTCTCTCTCTCTCTATGTCTTCCCCCACCACCCCAGCAAGTGGACATGCCTTGTGGCATAATTTTTAAATGGAGTTATGAGTGGGGCCAGGTTGGGCCACTGGACTTCCACATGGCCGACCGTGGCTCGAGTCCCGGACCTGGTGGCTTGCTTCTGGCTTTGTCTTTTTGTTTCTTTCTCTGTTTCTCTCTGGTTAAATTTTTAAAAATTAATAATAACAAATGGAATTAAATAAATAAATATTTTAAAAATAGGTTTATGAGTATTAAATACTTCATCTTTTTCAAGAATTATTTTATCTTTTAAAAAAAACTTTTTTTTTTTTTTGAGAGAGATTTTTAAAAAAATTTTTGTTTTTGAGAGAGAGATTTTTGTAAAGGGTACATGTGCTCTCTGGAGAGATAGAGACAGAAAGCAAGAAATAACTCCCTGGAGTAATGGCCACACCACAATCCTTTTTCTTCCATTCTTCTCTCAGGATTTTGGGCACACATGCACATGCTTCCAGCGTGAGGTTTAAGCCACCGAGTCCAGGACTCAAACCATGGTTGGCTACGTGGAAATCCAGCAACATAATCATTATGCCATCTGCCACTCTCTCTTTTTTTTTTAACTTGACCAGAGAGAGAGAGGGAAAGTGAGAAAGCAAGTCGTCAAGTCAGAGACTCGGCAGTCAGCCATGTGGGGGAGTCCAGCGCCCTAACCACCATGCCACCAGCTGGCCCTAAATACTTCACTTTTAAATGTTTTTCTTCATTCACTGTAAAATGCATGCACGTATATGTAAGAGTGAGCGAGGAGCACTCCCCGCGGGGTCTGGTCACACCAGGATTCCTTCTTCCAGTCTCCGGCCTGTCATCCTGGACGCTCACACATCTCAGAGTGTTTCAGCTGACCAACCAGGGGTTCATGGCCCAGTTGCCATGCAGGACCTGGCTTCTCCTGAGCAGCGCATCGCCACCGTGCCACAGGGTCATCTGAGGTTCTTCTCTTTCAGTCAGGCGGTTCCCTACAGGGCTGTCTCACTGAGAAGCTCCTGGCCTAGTTCCACTGGTCAGAGACCGACTTCACCTTGTACCCCTTGGGAGAGCCCTCGATACACCTCCCCTCGGTGTGTAAGGGGGTAGTCCAGTTTCCCTGTACGAGAGCCCCCCTTAGCCATGGTATTGGCTACCCTCAGCCAACTGCAGTCCCACAGGAGCTGAGTGCAGTTCCGTGAGGTATCTTGAGAAAGACCACGGTCACATCACTTTTTTTTTTTTGGAGAGGTTTATTTTGCTATAGGGCGCGTGCGCTCGCCAGACAGACAGAGAGAGACAGAGAGACAGAAAGCGAGAAATCACCCCCCAGGGGGGGATGGTCACGCCGCAATCCCTTCTCCTCCATTCTCCTCTCGGGATCTTGGGCATGCACGCACACGCGCCCAGCATGAGTTCTAAGCCACCGGATCTGGGATGCGAACCGCGGTTGACTACGTGGGAGTCCAGCGACATAGCCATTACACTAACTGCTGATTCCCACACATCACTTTTCATACAGTATATTGTAGTGATTGTTCTATTTTATTATTAGTTATTATCAGAGTTGTTCATCTCTTACAACGCCTAATTCATAACTTAAACTTTATCATAAGATATGTATGTATAGGAGAAAACCCAGTGTACACAGTGGTTAGTATGAGCTGCAGTTTGGGCACCCACTGGGGCGGTGGGCTTAAACACAGTGTACACAGTGGTTAGTATGAGCTGTGATTTCGGACACCCACTGGGGCGGTGGGCTTAAACACAGTGTACACAGTGGTTAGTATGAGCTGCAGTTTGGGCCCCCCCTTGGGCGGGGGGGTTTAAACCCACGCCCCCAGTACACAGTGGTTAGTATGAGCTGTGATTTCGGACACCCACTGGGGCGGTGGGCTTAAACACAGTGTACACAGTGGTTAGTATGAGCTGTGATTTCGGACACCCACTGGGGCGGTGGGTTTAAACACAGTGTACACAGTGGTTAGTATGAGCTGTGATTTCGGACACCCACTGGGGCGGTGGGCTTAAACACAGTGTACACAGTGGTTAGTATGAGCTGTGGTTTCGGACACCCACTGGGGCAGTGGGCTTAAACACAGTGTACACAGTGGTTAGTATGACCTGTGGTTTCGGACACCCACTGGGGCGGTGGGCTTGGAACACACCCCACATGGAGGAAGGCCACAACTGCACATTCGCGTAAGCATTCTGATTTCCAGTAGGCACTATAGCTGAATGGTTAAGTACGTCATATCCCACATGGCCAATCACAGTTCCAGTCCCGGCCCTGGAGGCGAAAAGCACACGAGGCATGTGTGTGCATGCCCAGAATCCTGACAGGGTGGAGAAATGGAGGACAAGGGATTGCAGCATGACTGCTCCTCGCTGGAGGATGCTTTCTCTCTTTGTGTCTCTGTTTTTCTCTGATGCACACACTCACCTTCTAGCAATGAAAAATAAAACATTGCTGGTTTCCTTTTTGTTGACCCACCTTTTCCCCAGATAGGACAATGTCCACTTTTTTTCAGGGAAACCGTACCTTCACACAAGGGTGTAGTCGAAGGAGGATAGTCACTGTTTCAGTGAAATAAGTGAGAATCCAGTCATAGCAGGGACACCGTGAGTAGCGAGTGTGTCGTTCTCATGTAGAAGTCTGAACCGCACAAACCACGAGAGACTTAACACGCTGTTGCCGGCCGGGAGGGAGAGATGGAAACAGCAGGTGCAGCTCCCTCTGGAGAATGCGAGTGTGAGGCCCAGAGGGCCTTATGGGAAGAGACTGAGGGGCCTTGGGGCTGGAGGTACTTTAGACCCCATTGGCAGCAGGGAAAGCGCCAGCAGAGAGGGAGATGGGTAAGGCAGGAAGGAAAGTAGCCGCGTGTGGGAGCTCTGCAGAGGACAGAAGCTTGGAAAGTAGGCAGGACTGAAGAATGAACGCACTGAGGAGGAGAGGGTGAGAAATGAAAACGAACGAAGTCCAGGCCAGCAGGTGGCACGAAGGTGAAGGCAGCTAGATCCCGCCTGGCTGACTGTGTGGCTCAGGTCCTGACCTGGCAGCTTGAAAAACACGCCGAGCACATGCCTGTGAGTGCGTGGCCAAAAGTCCCAAGAGCAGAATGGCTGAGAAAGGATCATGGCATGGCCTTCCCCCCACCCCCCCATGGGTGATTTCTCACTTTTTCTGTCTCTCTCCAGTGAGTGCACGCAGCCTAATAGTAAAACTAAAACGATAAAATTAACAAAGTCCATTTTATGACAAAGCATGTGGTGTGGTCATTTTAGAGGAACTAGAATGAGAGTGAGGCTTGAAGAGGCCGAGAAGGGGTCATCTCTGAGTGCGGCATTTCCTTCACACCCCGGCATGTTGAGTAGAGCGGCCTTAAAGAGCTCTCACTCCTCCGATACTTAACCTTCCAAAAATAACGCCTTGTTGAGTGAGTTGGACTATAGCTTTTGTTTAAAATTGTTAGCTGATGGGGCTGGCAGGTGGTGTGGTGGTTTAGGTGTGGACTCCCACATTGCTAGGCAACCATGGTTCAAGTTCCGGACCTGGTGGCTTGCTTTCTTACTTCTCTCTCTCTCTCTCTCTCCTTCTCTCTATGGTCAAACTGAAGAATAAAAGAAGAAGAAATTAAATTAAATGATTTTTAAAGAATTATTTTATTTAACTTTATCTGTTTTTAATTTGACCAGAGAGGGACAGAGTGAGCAAGTGAGAGAGAGAAAATGAGAGAGCAAGCCTCCAGATTTGGGACTTGAACCTTAATTACCACACCACCGGCTGGCCCCAAATTAAATAATTTTTTAAAAAAACTGTTAGCTGCAGAAAATGTTAGTAGCAGGCCAGCTGGTGGCATAGTGGTTAAGGCACTGGACCCCTGCATGGCTGACCATGGTTTGAGCCCTGGACCTGGTGGCTTGAAAATCATCCTGGGTATGTGTATGTCCATGCCCGAAACCCCAGAGGAGCGTGGAGGAAAGGATAATTATAGCACAGCCGTCCCTGGGGGGATGATTTCTCGCTTTCCCTCTCAGTTTTTCTCTTCTCCAGCAAATGCAAGCACCCTATGGCGAAACCTTTAAAAAAGAAAGAAAGAAAAAAGAAAATTCTAGTAGTATTAGTAAATTAGGAATATAGTTCAGGCTAATGTAGAACTCGTAACTGTGCTCCCTTCTCTCCCCCTTGGGGCCCTCAGAGACGGTCAGATGAAAAGAACAGAACCAGAACTTACACATCTTTTTTTTTTTTTTT